>NW_026294562.1:80389050-80944050 GCF_007827085.1 Peromyscus californicus insignis
GAGAAATAAAATTGTGACTTTTACAAAGAAAAACAAAAGAATGAATCAATTAAACCCAACCAAGGCATAGAAACTGTGAATTCTACATAAAAGGGTGGTGTGCATTGGCAAAGAGGTGGGCTGCTGATATGCACAACATGGAGGAATTTCAAGGTCATCATAGAGACAGAATCCAGGCCACGGTGGGGGGAAGGGGCACCAAAGACCGGATGATTCAATGTATAAAGTTTCAGAAAACATAAGTCACTCTGTGGTGACACAAAACCCATCAGTGGTTGCCTGCAGATACCAAGAGTGTGGGAAAGGATGAGAAGGAAGGATGACAGGAAAGGAAAAGGGAAAATGTTGGGAGATGACAGATAGGTTTGCTATCGTGATTGTGGTGATGATTTCACAGCTGTAGACATATGTCAAAACTCATCAAATCATGCACTTTAAATATGTGAATCAATAAAGCTGTTTCAAAAAGACTCTGATGAGAAACAGGGTGTTTACATAATTTTAAAATACCTCCCACAAATTGCTTATAAACTAAAAGGAGGGGGGAGATAGCGTCTCAATGAACTGATCAAAGTTAGCATCACTGGGCCAGCACACATGAGTCTAGCATCCTTGGGAGGATGCAAACAGAAAAATGTAGCATTACCCCTGTGCCTTTCAAGATATACAACTTGAATCTGGTCATGAAGAACTCACACAAATTAAACTTTCCAAGAGCGAGCTGGTGGTTTTTAGGGTGCCAAGATTTTAAATAGTAAGGGAAGTTGAAGGAACTGTTGCTGACTGAAGAAGACCAAAGCCAAGCCTGGTGAAGCAGGTCTGAAATCCTAACTACTTGGGAGATTGCTACAGAGGAGGATAGAATATTCAAAGCCAGCATGGACAATGTAGGGGATTTTTTTTAAACGTTGGGGGTGTAACTCAGTGATAGAGCATTTGCCTAACATGAGTAAAGCCCTTGGTTTCTACCCCCAGTACAAGGGAGTAAGAGGAGGAGAGGAGAAAGGAAACATTAAGAGGCAATGTTTGACTGTAAACTGGCTCCTCTGTATGAATGTAATCGTGAGACTAAAAGAGGTGTGAGGATTGGATGGTTTCCATGTTAATTTCTTGACTTTGGTGGTTGTAATGAGACTAACTAGAACTTCCCAGCTTTCAGGAAATAAGATGTGACTCTATCCCAAAGCAGTGACGTGTGCATTTGGATATACTTCTAGATGGTTAGTGATTTATTTTCCTTTGATTTAGGGAGAAAGAGCTCTTTGGGGTATTTCAAACTTTTCTTTTCATTTGCAATTATCCTAAGATTCCTTTTGCTTATACATTTGTTGACATATTTGGAACATTGTTGACAGAGACTCATAAAAATAGAGTATTTGGTCAAACATAGTGAATGTTATCAATGCTTTGAGGGGACTGTACAAGCTCAGATCCTTGCCAGTCACTAGAAACACATCTGTCTTCCCATGTGGCGAGTGCTTGTCAATCCGTTCCTTACTTTGGCTTGGTTGCAAGTCTCTCCTTCCCCCTTTTCTTCCTTTCTTCCTTCCTCCCTCCCTCCCTCCCTTCTTCCCTCCCTCCCTCCCTCCCTCCCTCCCTCCCTCCCTCCCTTCCTGTGTGTGTGTGTGTGTGTGTGTGTGTGTGTGTGTGTGTGAATTTATAAATAATCTAAATTTCTCTATGAACAGCTCCCATTTCTTCTTTATAATTATGAGAGTTCTTTGTATATTGAAGCAGTTGCCTCTTTGTCTATGGTATGGACTGGAAACTTTATTTTTAATAAACTTTTTAAACATTTTCAACATCTTAAATGATTGTGTTGGGGACTGAACCCTAGATGTTAGGCATACTAAGCAGAAACTCTGCCACTGAGCTACGTACAGCCAATGTTTTTAACCTTTGTGTTGCCTGCCTTTTAACTTGGTCTCAAGTACTTTAATATGTTGTAGCTATTTTAAGTTTATGCATTCATTTTTTTTGTTAGTGTGTGTTTTAAGATTTGTTTTGTCTTGTTTTGTTTTTGAGACAGGGTTTCTCTGTGTATCCCTGGCTGTCCTGGAACTCATTCTGTAGACCAGGCTGGCCTCAAACTCACAGAGATCCACCTGCTTCTACTTCCCAAGTGCTGGGATTAAAGGCTTGTGTCACCACCACCTGGCAAGATCTTACTTTTAAAGTTATCCCCCAATTCAAGATGGTAGGGAGGCTGTTCCTTCGTGTTTTCTTTTTCTTTTCTTTTCTTTTTATTTTTATTTATTTATTTATTTTTTATTTTTTGTTCCCATGGCCATTACTTGCATTTTGCCTTATTTTCTGTCAATTCTATAGGTTAGATCTTTAGTGTTTCCTCAAAGATTACTCCCCAGGCTGGTACCACTGAGCTGTGGAAATTTTATTTTTAAACTTTATTTTTAATTATATGTGTTTGTATGTGGCTGTGTGTGAGTATGGGCATATGAATATAAATGCCTATGGAGGGCAGAAAAGGTCATCAGATTCCCTAGAGCTGGAATTACAGGTGGTTATGAGCCACTGGACACAGTGCTTGGAGCTGAGCTCTGTCTACTGTAGGAGCATTGCACTCTTAACTGCTGAGCCATCTTTCTAGTCCTAGATGTGGAAACTTTAAGAAGCGGGGCTTCATGGGAGGTCGGCTGGTCACTGGTGTGTGTTCTCGAAGGAGATTATGGGATCCTTGTCCTTTCTTCTTTCTCTTAAAAAAATTTATGTATGCATGTGTGATCAAGTGTGTGTGTTCATGTGAGTATACAAGAATATATATATATATATATGTGCATGTATGTTGTTAAGATGATAAAACTCAGCTGGGTGGTGGTGACACATGCCTTTAATCCCAGCACTTGGATTTATTTACCAAATTTATTTATTTGCTTCCATCTATATTGGAATCACAGCTAGATTCTTTGTGAAAATTAACAAGCCGATCTTAAATAGATAGAGAAATTCAATGGATCCAGAATTGACAAAATAATCTTGTTATTAACAAAGTTGGGGCTGAGGGTGTAGCTTCACAGTAGAAAACTTGATTCGTGTGACAAGACTCAGAGTTCCATCTCCAGGCGCTCTCTCTCTCTCTCTCTCTCTTCCCTCTTCCACCCCCTCTGGATCTCCTCTCTCCCCTCCCAAACACACAGTAACAAAGCACAATAACTGAACAGTTGGAGGCTGCTGTAAGGATGGTTACACTGATCCAAGAAATGGAGGCGATGGTCCCCAAATCAGTCTCGCAGTTGTGCTCAGTTTGGTTGCAATAAGAAAGTCAAAACAATTCAAAGGGGAAGGAGTATTTTTTTAAACCAGTGGCACTGGAGCAACTAAAGATGGAAAAGCAAAGGAACGAAGGCGATCCCTGCGACAAACTGAAGAACGAAGGCGATCGCTCTGACAAACTGTGCCTTTTGTTTTCTTTTGTTGTTGTTCCTATCATCTACTATGTGTCAACATTAACTAAAGCTGGATCAGAGATGAAAAATATAACTACAAAACTCCTAGAAGAAAACATAGATCTTTACAATCTTAGGCTCATACATCTTTATGATCCCAGGCTCGGCCATAATTCCTTAGCTATGCCACTAAAAAGCACAAGCAACAACAATGAAAAGGTAGATTGGACATCATCCAAAGTAGACAGTGGATGTATCAAAGGGAATACTAATAGAGTGAAAACATAGCACCTTATTACAGGAGAAAATATTTGCAAATCACATTTTTAGTAAGGGGCTAGCATGTGGAAAATAAATTCGGAATTCATACAACACAGTAACAAAAAGACACACAGCTCCAGGGTTTTAAATATGCAAAGGAGCTGCATGGTGTTTCTGTAAGGAAGATGTGCCATAGGCTAACGAACATCAAAAGATGTTCAATATCTTGGGCCAAGATGGGAGGCATGAGTCATCATGGAAATACAGACCAAAGCCACAGTAGAATTTCATTTTACATCACCAGGAAGGCTATAATGAAAACAGACAGTTAACAGCAAGTGGAGACAAGAATGCGGGGAAATCAGAATCCTCCTGCCCTACCAACGGGAATGGCAGGTCTACAAAAAGCCAAAACTGAACTTTCATTGGACCTACCGACACTAGATGTGTGCCAAGAGAAAGGAAAATGTATGCCAGCTCAAAAATATCCACATAAATGTGCATCGCACTTTTCTTCCTAGCAGTCAGAAAGGAGTACAGATAACTCAGATGTCCATCAGCTGAGGAATGCGGAGACGAATGTGCAACATATCTGCTCAATAAGGTTATTTGTCATAAAAACCAGTGGACAACTGGCCCATCCCATCTTGAGGATAAAACTTGGGAACATTTTGCTAAGTGAAAGAAAGCCAAACAGGAAAGAGCACATGCTATTACTTGATTCCACTTACATAAATTGTTCTGAACAGGCAAAGCCATAGAGACAGGAAGCAAAGTAATGGTTACCTAGGATAGGGGTTGGAGATTGGAAGATCATGGGGTGATGGAGGTGACAATGTGCTCAAATTGTGCTCATGGCTCTACAAATAACCCTATGCCCATTGCACTGCATACTTTTAAATGTGTGAATTCTTAGGATCTGTGGATCGCACTTCAATAAAGCTATTGCCAGAAATGGCAACCAAACGTTGTGCCATTGTTTAGTGGAATGTTGGGTTACTGTGGTATGATCTGAAGGATTTAACAGAGCTATGTAGGAAAGAAGGCAAAAAGGTTGCTTGATTGGAGCCAGGCATGATGGCACCCTAGTCTCTGCACCCAGGAGCTTAAAGCAGGAGGATTTCGAGTTTCAGGCCAGCCTGAGTTATACATAAGACCTGCCTCAAAACAAACAAACAAATAAACAAAACCACATGCACATACTTTCACTGGACCCTAGGAAACTAAGAAGCAGAGGAGTGTGAGCGGGGTTGTTTACTAGAAGACAGAAAAGATTGAAGCTTCTTACCTACTGTTTACATTTATTCTTTTATTGTGTATGCATGTGTGTGGGCATGCACATGCCATGGTGCATGTGTAGAGGTCAGAGGACATTTGTGAGAGATGGCTTCTCTCTTTCTACCACATGGATTCCTAGGCTCCATCTCTGGTCATCGGGACTATCAGTAGGTACCCTGACTAAACCTTCACATCAGCTTAAGATTGGAACTTCCTTATAGAAGGAAGGGAGAACACTAGCCCAGCAGGAGGGGGGAGACGGATGTTGGATGGTGACGACGCAGGCAGAAGCAGTGCCATCTTGTGTAAGCTCAGACAGATGGACAGACGAAGGACAGGAGGATCTGTTTCGATACCTCAGTGCACGGCAGTTTGTTTCTTCTTGTTTTTCTCAACAAGGAAAGAAAGAGGCAAATGAGGGAGGAGAGAGCAGGGCCCTGGGTTTGAAAGAGGAAAGTTAGGAGAGTTGGTCAGGGTTGAGAGAGGCACGCTGAAGCTTCAGCGGCAAGTAAGGAAATGGATTGTGCAGGGGTGGGGGTGGGGGTGGGAGGGGGCAGGGGGCAAGAGCTGTTCCGGAGCGATCTCCTCCTGAGTCATCCAAGGCAGGCCAGACAACCCCAAATGCTTTCAATGTTACTCATTCGTTTTGGCTTTGAGCCTTTCACTCCCTGGACACTCTCCTCGGGACTAGCTGCCTTTTGGCATCCTTCCTCCCAGAACTGAATGTTCTTGCCTAGTGAGGACTGACTCAAGTCCACTTCTCTGGTTCTATACCATATGCACTCATTAATTCAACCTGAGATGGCTGCAGCACATCACATGGTTCCCTTGCATTGTACAGTGAAAGATCAAACAAACAAACAAACCAGAGAAATCTGATAGCCCAAAGGTGGTAGCAGACAGTGATTTGTTAAGAAGCCACATGGAGATGTTTAGCACAACAGCTGGTGGACAATATACCAAGGAATAGGGCCAGGGACCTGGGGTTGGCACCCTTAGATATGGTGTTTGCTGGCTTCCTACTGGTTAAGCCAGCCAGCTAGACAAGGGAGCAACCACTCATCCGGGACCTACTCACTGAGCACAGCCACAAAGCACCTTCATTATGGTGATCCAGTCCAATTGGAGCTCCAACATCAAGAGAAAGAGGCGGATGCAAAGAGATCCTCAGGGCTATAGCTGCCACTCAACACTGGCATTGCTGCTGGGCTAAGAATCTAGGCACACACAGCACAGGGTGCCTGGCAGCAAGGGGCGGGGTGGCATGGGGAAGGAGCAACATAGCCTTTGCCTCCGATCTGGATGTCGAACCTGCTTCAGCTTCTGAACTTCCTGGGCCACACTGGCCTCCAACTTGTTCCTGAGCCTCTCCAGGCTTCTGTTTCCTTATCTGAGAAATGCAAGATCATAAAACCCACCCCTGAGGGCTGCTTGTAAGAAACAGGGCTTTCCAGCCCACCTCTGAGCGCCTGTATTTGTTAGCAACCCCTCTGCAAACCCCCAGCACAGTGGCACACTGGGTACAGTGGGATGTCTAACGGCCACCCTTCTGGTCTCTTCCGGCATCTTTCTTCTTCTTGGAAACACCCAAGATTAGTGTCCCTCATCTGTGGATTTTCTTGACTCTACATGCTTCCTCCTAGGACTCAATTGTCACGAATGAACTCTTCACCTGCCCACCTGCTCCCTTGTCTGTGAAGGCAGAAGACAGCTCCTGCCTGTGTAGTCCCCAGTTGACAGCACATTCCCGTCGAGTGCTCAACAAACACATGTTGATGGGATGAGGTTTAAAATCGAGTGATGTGGGTTGGGGATTTAGCTCAGTGGTAGAGCGCTTGCCTAGCAAACGCAAGGCCCTGGGTTTGATCCTCAGCTCCAGGGGGAGAAAAAATAGAAAAAAAAAAAAAAGAAAGAAAAAAAAAATCGAGTGATGTCTAATGCTCACTCCCCAAGCCTCACTGACTTGGAAAAAGAAACATGCTCTCTTATCTGGCCCATGCTCCCTCCCATGCTCTCTCTCCCTGCCAGCTCTCAGGTTCCCTTAAACTCTCCCTAGAGACTGGGGAAGTTCAAGGAAGACAGCACAGACTCTGCAGACTTCTATACATGGCTTCTATAGTCTTGGCTCTGTAACTTATCAGCTCTGTAACTTGCCCTTTCTGTGCCTCGGCTTACTCATCTATGGAATGAGTCATACGGTTGCCATGGAGATTAACTAAGCAGCTGGCACAGTGCTTCTAACAGCTCCTGGAACATAGTAAATACTGTATAGGGACTTACTCCCTGCACACTGTTCTTCCTGGCTGCCCCAGGAGTTCCTTCTCTTTCACTGTAGCTGGCTGTGGTGAGCTAACCCAATCATATTAGTTACTTTTCCCATTGCTCTGACAAAATACCAGGCAAGCAACTCAAAGGAGAAAGATTTTATTTTGTCTCACATTTCAGGAGATATCAGTCCAGGATGTTGGGGAAAATGAGGTGACTGGAGAGTCTGGGGCAGCCTCATCAGTGTGGTGTAGAAGGGAGCTTGTAGCTGGTCACATTGTGGTGGCAGACAGGAAGCAGAGAGCTCAGGCCAGAAGTGACACATCTCTGCCAGACATATCTCCTGTCCCTCAAAGTTTCCATGACCTCCCCCAAAGAGCTCCACCAGAGCAGAGCAAGTGTTCAAACCTAAGACTGGGCACATTTCAGACTCAAACTTCGAAGCTGATGGTCTCACAAATGTCACTTAATCCAATTCGGTGGAGTCCAGACAACCTCTTTGTATCCGTTAGGCGACCATCAGTCACAGTTTGCAACTACTAAAACCATGGGGCTTCATGCTTTAAAATTATTTTATTTTATTTTGAAGTAAAATTTTGTTATAGAAAAGGTACATAATGAGCTGTATGTGTGTATGTGTGTGTGTGCATGTATGTGTGTGCATGACTGTACGCATGTGTGTGTGTACAGGTGCACATATGTGTGCAGGCAGAGACCAACAGTGAATGTCCTCAATCACGCTCCACCCTGTTTTTTTGAGTCAGCATCTCTCAGTGGGACCTGAGGATGGTCAATTCAGCTACTGTGGCTGGCTAGCCAGCCCCAGGGACACAACAGTGCTGAGATGACAGGAACAGAAGGAGTTTTTACATGAGTGCTGGGATCCAAACTCAGGGCCTCATGCTTGAGCAGTAAGCACTGTTAGCTGGAGAGCTGCCCCCCTGAACCAGCCACCCTCTGCACTTCAATGCAACCGTGAGGTCATTGAGGAGCTTGTGGGTTCTGTTTGGGATCTGGGGACAGACCCAAAGCTGCACCTTAGTCTACATCCTAGGTGCTGCTGTTGTGGGCCCATGGACCACGCTTCACTTTATGAGACGCTAAACAATGAGGATTTCTCTGTCTCACAAACCTTAGTAATGATGCAAAGAGAGAAACATACCAATAAAGGATCCAAAGAAGGCTAGTAAGAAAAATGTAGGGGCTGGCAAGATGGCTCCCAGGGATAAAGCACCTGCCACCCAAGCCCGATGACCTGAGTTCTATCCACGGAAAGATGTTGGAAGGAGAGGACTGACTCCTGAAAGTTGTCCTCTGACTTTTATACACATACAGTGGCATGGGCACACTTATGTTCACACACAAATATCATATGTGAACACATGGATGGAATAATAAATTCTAAAACACTTTTTAAAAAGATACATAAAGTTGCCCAGACATAAGTCATTTCCCTCCATTGTTTCAACATTTTTACATGTTATCAGGGCCTCGGTGTCTGTGATTCTCATGGCCTCAGAATGACTGCTTAAGCTCCACCCATCAAGCCCATGGCTAGGGCAGAAAGAAGAGATGGGTAAAAGCAAGAACAAGTTCTGAGTGTGTGACCCTTTTATACAACAGTGCATTTTATGCCCGGATACCTAAAACAAAGCCTGCTCACACATCCCAATGCTCAAAGGTCAAGAGAAGGTTTAACTTGGCTCAGTGTGCCCCAAACACAATGACAAAGAATAAGAAAAATGGACATTAGGCAAGCAACCATTAAAATCAGACACATACCACCTGTCACCCTCAAGATGATAAGGTCACTAAGACTGCCTCTCCCCACCTCTGATGCTCAGGCCCCGATGCTGGAGTGGTAGAGGACTATTTGAATGCTGCTCCCAGAATCAAGCCTCATTTCTGGCCCATCATCCTCACGCTAAATAAGCAGATTGTCACAAATTCTCCTGAAGGAAGCCTCTCAGACCCGGGTTCAGGCAAGGAGTGCAATTTTTCCTTCCTTCACCCGTCAGCTACCTCCCTGATGGGGAAGGCACTCTTGGACAAAGCTGCTGAATTAAAAATCAAGGGGTGGAGGTTTGAGACATGACCTGATCAGCCGTCAGCCCAGTCACCAGAGGCAGAGGCAGATAGATCTGTTTGTTGCAGGCCAGGCTGGGCAACACAGGAGACTCTGGTTTTTTTTCGTTTTATTTTTTGTTTTTTTAAAAGAAGGGTCCTCAACAAATGCTTTTGTTTGAGATACCAGAGAAGCAGACTTGCATATCCACAAGGATAGCTGTAGCTACAGAAGCTTCTGGCAACCTTCTTGAATACCACAAACATAACGGAAAACACAGCCATACTACCAAAAGATGGAATGGAGAAAAAGAATGAAAAGTTGCCCACGCCCTGTAACCCATGCTCAAGCCATCAGTTTGGTATTCCAATTTCCTCAATCCAACAGATTCAGTTACACTGGGCTTCTGTGAATTGCAGCTTCGGGGGTGAGAACCCTTGGTGTGGAACCTACCCCCACCCCAGGGCTCTTATTGCTGAGTTCACATCCAAGAGCCCCAGTTTCCTTATCTACAAAAGTGGAAAAACAGTTGCCCTGAGGATGAGACTGAACAAGATGTCTGTGAAGGGCTCAGGACAGGAGCCAGTGCAGTCAAGGGCAAGGGGTAGTGTGGGCTGGGGGGTTGGGTTCGGGGTGTGTGTGTGTGTGTGTGTGTGTGTGTGTGTGTGTGTGTGTGTGTGTATGTGTGTGTTGGATATGTCTAGTCAGCCATCAGGGAACCGAATGAACTAAATGTCCTTGACGATGGTCACAGCGGCAGACCTGGGAGGGCTCTCAGATCTTACGCTTGATCACTACATTTCAGATCACTATCTGATCCATGTGCTGGTGTTTGGAAGATAAGTGGCTTGGCTGCTGTTATGCCCACCTGGGCAAGAAGCCAAGGCTAAGCTGTGAGCCTCAGGCCCCAGTCCAAACGCCCAACATGAGATCATTTCTCTGTGAAGCTGTCTGCTTCCCAACAGGTGTAAAAGGTAGGGTGGGTCATTTGTTCTCCCTGGATCTGCCTGTTTCTAACCTTGAAGCTCTTCTCCCCTGGCTTTCCCTCCACCTCCCTCCACCAGAGACATTCGCCTTTCCTTGTACTCAGAGAGGGCAGGACCTATGGCCCACCACAAACAATGTTTCGAAAACAAAACTGGACAGGAAGATTCCAGCTTTCTCTTCTCTCCCCTGCCTTCCTGTCTCCACCCACTCCCTTCTTTGCTTCCTATTTTGAGACAGGGTCTCCATGTGTAGCCCTGATTATCCTGGAACTTGCTTGTAGCACAGGCTGGATTTGAACTTCTAGTGACCCTCCTGCCTCTGCCTCCCATGTGCTGGGTTCAGGTCAGGTGACACCATGTTTGGCTGTTCACTCACTTCCCACTTCCTGTCTTGTCAACAGAACCTCTTCTAGTGAGAAAACTCCAAGAGCCCCTTTACTTCTGGGATGAAGGGAGGAACGTATCTATCAGGAACAAACTTAGAATTAATCTCCCAAGAAATGATGGCGCTAGGCGGCGACTGTTTATATGATTATCTTTTCAGATTGTCATTATTTTAGGCAAGCTGCAGTTGACAGCATTACCAGTTTGCCACAGGGTAAGTAAAGATTTGGCTCAAGTCTGAGACCAAATCAAAGATTCTTGACAAATAGTTTAATGCAACGTCTGCCACCTACAACAACCATGGTGCATATCAGCTTTCTCTGTGTTCTTCCTCAGACCAGCTCCTGGTTAGGTGTGAATTGTCTAGAGCTGACAGCATCTTAAACGAAGGGTGTTAATTTAAGTATCATTAGATAACATTTATGGTTTTTTTTAAGTGCATCAGGTGCATAGACTGCAATTCAGCATAGATCCTAAAGCAGAAGGAAATGTTTAGAAGAATACATCAAAGGATACATGCTAAATTCACTGACCAGGGGCCAGGAAGAGAAGGCCAGGGATGACGGTGGCAATTAAAAGAGACTTCCGTCTGGGCATGGTGGCATATACCTTTAATTCCAGTACTTGGGAGGCAGAGGCAGGCAGATTTCTGTAAGTTCAAGGACAGCCTGGTCTCCATAGTGAGTTCCCTTACAGTCAGGGTTACACAGAGAGACCCTGCCTCAAAAAAAAAAAAAAAAAAAAGCTACACAGAGAAACCCTGTCTCGAAAAACCAAAAAAAAAAAAAGAACATTAGCTTAACTGTTATGTCTTCAGTTTTTAAAGGAAAATAATGTATATGTTACATATGCCATTAATATGTTTTTACTTTTATTTTTTCACATTTTATTTATTTATTTATATGTGTACACAAGCACATGGGTGCCAACCCTAAAATAATTAAGAATTATTTTATTTAGCATTTTTAAAACATTTAATGAGTTCTTGTATGGTTTAAAAAAGAAAGAAGGTGGCCGGGGAAGGGACCTGTCTGTCTGCTTTGCTGCTTTCGGGGAAGGCAGTGCTGGGGCTGGAACCCGGGCCTCTGCACGGACTCCTCCACTGCTTTGCATTCTTCATCCTTCTTTACTTTTTGACTCTTGGGACTCTACCAGGGGTTTCCATAGCTACATAGATTCTTTTGCATGAGAAAGAGGCAAAAGTCCTCCTTCTTCAATCCGACTGACTAACAGCTTGAAGTAGCCCACATCTTCCTCTTTCTAGGTCTACCCCAGGGGCACTAGTCAGTTTTTATATGAGTTGGGGTCATCTGGAAAGAGAGAGCCTCAGACTGGCCACCAGGTGCATCTGTGGGGGCACTTTCTTAATTCACGATTGATGTGGAAGGGTTCAGGCCACTGTGGGCAGTGCCACTCACGGGCCAGGTGGTCCTGGGGTGTATAAGATAACAGACTGAGCAAGCTATGTAGAACAAGCCACAAAGCAGCATTCTTCCTGCCCTGACTACCTTTCATGATGGACTGTAAGCAGAATATGTAAGCCAAATAAACCTTTTTCTCCTCAAGTTGTTTTTGGTTAGTTTTGTCATAGCACTAGGAAATCAAACTAAAACACCCGCCAGGTCTCCAGTGAATTCCAGGCAGTCCTTCCTTGGAGACTGTAACTTTGGAATTAAAAAAAAATGGGAGCAACAGAGGTCACAGAATGGGTGCTAATCAGGAAGAATGGCAAGAAGATGAGCTAGGTCTTGTAGGAAGGTTTAACTCATGTCCCCCTCCTAAGGCCTCTTCTCTCTTGGAACACATCGTGAAGACTTCACTTAACTATTCAAACACAGCTTCCAAAGATGACATTCATTTAGTTTGGGGCTTTGTATGGTCAAACGAAACAGCAAGAGGGCTGGTGATATAGCTTAGTTGGTAGAATGCTTACCTAGCATGTATAAAGCCCTGGGTTTGATCTCCAACACCGCATTAAAAACAGGTGTGGTGTCCCACATAGTTCTCATCCCAAGACTCAGGAGATGGAAAGAGGACAGAAGTTCAAGGTCATCCTTGGCTACACGGTGAGTTCCAGGCTGCATGATGTCCTATCTCAACCAACAACTCCCCAAGGTTTTGGTGTGTTGACTACGTGGAATTCTGAAGTTCTGAGCTGCAGCCACTGTGCCACTGTGGCTTTTTTTTTTTTAAGAGAGGGTCTCACAATGTAGTTCTGGATGTTCTGGATCTCACTATGTAGACCAGGCTGGCTTTGAACTCACAGAGATCTACCTGCTTCTGCCTCCCGAGTGCTGGAATTAAAGGCGTGCGCCACCATGCACAGTTTACCACTGTGACATCTTAATTGGTTAACCATCCATCACAGACTTTTGATTCCCTTTTCCACAAAATAGAGGTAAATAAATTATAAACAGATTGGACCAATGCTTTGGCTTTTGTTTTGTGGGATTTTTGAAACAGGATTTCTCTGTGTAGCTCTGGCTGTCTTGGGACTCACTCTATAGACCAGACTGGTCTCAAACTCACAGAGATCTGCCTGCCTCTGCCTCCCAAATGCTGGAATTAAAGGTGTGTGCCGCTGGCCAATATTTTGGCTTTTATGTAGATAGGTTATTTTAATCATAATGGTAATTTTTTAAAAAGTGGAACATGATGGTACATGCCCAGGGTGCCAGCACTGGGGAAGTAGGCGGAGGAAGATTGGGAGTTCAAGGTCAGCCTAGGACTCTATAAGGAGGAAATCCTTCAGTTTAAAGAGAAAGTGTTTGTGTGTTTGTTAGGATGTGGGAAGTGACCATTCTTAGAAGATTTTTTGTCTGAGGAAAAAAAGTCTCTTTTTGAAGGCCACAGATGGGGAACGTTTTGGCTAAATCATTTCCTATACTTGATCATCTCTTCATTCTCCCCTCACAGCTTCTTCTTCATGGCTGCATCAATGGCCAGCCACCACGGTAAGTGTACTTGCTCATCCTGTTCGCTGTCTGCTCCCCCACTGATCTGCGAGCTTGGGAAAGGCAGCTGTTTTTTCTGTCTTGTTCATTGCTGTATACCCAGCAACCGGCAGAGGATTCAATAGAAAAGCCCTGAGTGAATGAATGAACGAACGAACAGATAATACTGATTTTCTCTAGGCCCACAAAGAACATCTGGAGTGAGAAGGAGCATCTGTGTCACTATACGTCTCTTATTTTAATTAGTTAATTAATTATGTATACGCACATGCACGTCTACCACAAGGGCAACCTCAGGAGTTGGGACTCACCTTCTACTGTCTTTGAGATAGGTCTCTCATTGTTCACTGCCACGTATGCCAGGCTAGCTGACCAGTGAGCTCCCAGGGATGTGCCCGTCTCCACCTCCCATCTTGTAGAAGCACTTGCTATAGATGCATATGCTATCATGTCTGGCTTTATGTGAGTTCTGGAGATCCAGACTCAGGTCCTTTCATATGTGCAGCAAATACTTCACCCATGGATCCATCTTCCAGCTCCTATTTTACATATTTTTTTAAGGGGAGGAATTGCTTTGGTGGTCAAGTTAGTCTTGAGCTCCTTGGCTCAAGTGATCCTTCTGCCTCAGATGCATACCACCTCGCTGGTCAGGGCTATGTGTATATTTTGTCTTCCAGATGCGGATGCCTCCTCTCATCATCTGCATGACCACATCCTGATGCATCCACTCACAGTGTGGTCCCGCCTCTCATCCTAAAGACTGTCCACTTCTTCACTGCCACCAGAGGGCTTTTCGAAGACCTCGTCCCCACCCTATCACTTAGGAATAACATTAGTCATCTCTTCAAACTTGCTTGGGTGCCAGCTCCCTATGCAGGTCCTACTTCCATGTTACAGGTTTATACCACTTAAGATGTTGCTGGGTGTTTTTAAGGCTAGAAAACATACTTCCAACTGGCTTAGGTGCCATAAGGAACCCTGATATAGCATTGACAAGAAGTCTCACTTGCTCCAGTGGCTCAGCTCTCCACAGATCGCCTTCTGAGGTTGACAGAGAGAAAGCAGCCATAGGAGATTGATGGCTTCGCTTCTTCATTCAACAGTGTCCAAGGATAAGGGAATGATGCATCTTCTTTCCACACTGAGGACGGAACTCAAGGCCTTGAGAATGCTAGGAAAATGTCCTGCCACTGAGCTGCATACCCAGTCTCAAGGCCAGTGCATCATGGAGTTCTCTTCAAGGTTTGTCGTAAGTCCTTGTCTGACTTCCCTCTGGTCCTTGTTGGGCTAAGTTTCTTCATTGCACATATCTGTATTTGTTACTCGTGTAAGTTGATAAAAGCAACTCACAATTCCAGGGCAGAGCACATCATGTTTGGTGAAGTCATGGCAGCAGGAGCTTGAGGCAGTCGGTCGTGTGGCACTCAAAGTCAGGAAGCTGAAGGAAATGGATGCTGGTACTCAGCTTGTTTTCTCCTCTTTCTTCAGTCTGGAACCTGAATGATTGTGATGGTGCCACCGCAGTGGACAGGCCTTCCCATCTCAGTTAACCTAATCAAGAAACCCCTTCACAGACATGCCCAGAGGCTCATCTTTTAGGAGACTAGTCGAATCACCATCACAACAGCCTTAACCCAACCTTTTGTTTTAAGACTAGCATACTCTGGCTGTCTGAGGTCGGGATTTCTTAATCTGTCACTGACACAAACAATGAAATGTTCACTGGGTTTGTGTCAGGCGCCATAGTGTTCCTGCTTCCCTGGAGCTGAGGATCACTGAATGCCTCAAGTGACCCTACAGTGATGGAGAGGAGGTCGGAAAGGTATTGAAGAAACAGTAGCATGCCCCTCACACTTTCTCCTTCGAACAGTTATTTGGAATGTATGTAAACTAATGTATGAGGAAGATAGGGGAGGAAAAAGATCAGTTCAAAAAGGTGAATAGTTTGTAGCGGCGTGGCTTCTTAGATCGCTGTGCCCAGAGCACGAGGTAATAAGCTAGTGAGTCTTAACTGAAATTATACTAAAAAGATCATAGTCAAATGGTAAAAGAATAAATTTGACTTCCTCATTTTGTTTTTGTTTTTGTGACAGAGTCTCACACTGTAGCCTAAACTGGCCTGGGACTCTCTATGTAGCCCAGCATGACCTCAAACTCTCAGCAATCCTCCTGCTTCAGCCCCCAAAAGGTTGAGCTAACAGGCATGAGCCGGCCCACGGGTTGACTTCATCCTCTGGTTATTCCATCATTCACACTTCCTTCATCTCTAGCTCCACCCACATTCCTGGAGGTAGAGATAAGATGGTAAACTGAGGCACATGTGACCTCTTATCTTACACCAAGCAGGGAGGAGGTACAGGCATTAAATAGTTAGGGCTGGAGTATATCTCAGCGGTAGAGAACTGGCTTAGCCTGCTTGAGACTCAAGCTGGATCTCCAGCAAAACAAAACACAACATAACCCCCTTCTCAGCAGCACTAACAACAAAACCCCAGATAACGACAGGAAAAGGTCATTGTGGGAACTGGGAGGATGGTTGAGGAGGTAATGAGCCTGCTGCACAAGCGTGAGGACCTGAGATTGACTCCCAGAAGCCGTGTAGAAAACGCCAGTTGTGGTGGCCCACACCTATAACCTCAGGCTGCAGAGGTGGAGACAGGCAGATTCCAGTCAGGCCTAATTGGTGAGCTCCAGACAAAGGAGACACTCAAAGGAGGCAGATGAGATCTCCGAAGAAGAGACACTCAAGGTGGTCCTCTGGCCTACACACATGCATGCATGTGTGAGTACCCCCCCAACACACGCACCACATGCACACATTAAAATACAAATGAAAAAAGCTAATCACACAGATGCTCAGTTTTTGCTGAGGATCCGCTCCCTGCCGCCCTTCTCCAGTACTTCAGGTAAAGCCAGGAGATGCCTCCTCTAGGCTAGCAGGAGATCCTGAGGCAGTGGGAGCATGGAGCAGGGCTGAGAGCTCCACACTAGGACAGGATGCCAAGTTTAGAAGGCAACTTCTGGCAGACAGGATAAGCAGCTTGCCACAAGACCCAGAGCTGGCCCAGGGAGAGCTAAGGGCTGAGCCTACTCATGGCAAAATGAAGACTGTTAATCACCATGCTGTGTGCTGCTTCCACATGGTTGCCCCACTGCTGCCCCCATTTTACAGATGAGAAGATGGAGGCTCAGGGCAGAATCTGATTAAGGCTGCTGAGTGTAGGAACCAAATCAGAATGTAGGTAGATCTAAGAGATTTTGCTGTTCACTACAACCCCATACCATGTCTGCAGGGGCCTGTGTAGGGGCCTCAGCCATACTGCAGCATCTAGTCATTTACTCCTGTCTCCATTCACTAAGGCTACAGCTGCTTAAGAGAAAAGACCAGGTCTATTCAGCTCTGTTTCTAGAACAGTTTTGGCATTTAACCCACGATGCCAATGTTTGCTGAATGAACTAAATAACCGATAACCGGACGAATGAATGGATGACTGCTAGGGAAGCTTCCAGATCCAGGGTATGGCCTCCAGCTAGGAGGATTTGAAAATATTCTTAGCAAACCGGAGATTGTGCCTGAGCCTGTCCTCAGCCTCAGCAACAAAGCCCTCCAAAAGGAAGAAAGAAAGAAAATGGGGCGTAGCAAGGATTCCAGACTGGATTCCATGACGTCACCCGAAGTTGGATGTCTGCACTCGTAAACAAAGGCTCTTGTGACATGGCCCCTGGCCAGGCTAGCCACTCAGCTTACATGGGGGAGGCGGTGGAAGGAAAGCAGCCCCATGTTGGCCTCCACCCTGTATTCCGCCTCTGTATTTAGCAGGTATCTCCTCCAAGGGAAAACCAGGACAGGAAATCGTGTTGCCATGGAGACCAGAGAGGCCTTTCCAGACAGAGGGGAGAATAAACACACTCTGGTTGGACTTAACCCCCACCGAGCCACAGTGGCCTCATCTCCTAGCCAGTGAGGCCGTGGTTTTCTCTAGAAACTTCTAGCGGCCTCTCCTCCAAGCACCCTCGACATCAAGGGCTGAGTGTTTACTTGGCCCGAGCAGTGTCCCTGGGGAAACACGGGTTTGGGAATGGAGGGAGAAGCCATTTTACATGTCAGCTTCAGACCTCCTCAGACTCTCACGGCTGACCACTGAATTCTGACGATGACTAAACATTTATATTGTGTCTGCTGTATGCCAGATTCTGCCTACTGTGGATCTGTTAACTCATTCAGGCCTCATAGCAGTCACTATTATGATACTGTTACCAGTAAGGAAACAGACACCCAGAGACTGAGTGGTCCCCCCAAGTCCATAAGACAGTTGGTAGTGGCACCAGAATCTAAGGGACCGTGAGAGTGTTCAAACCACAGACTCAATGTCTACTATGACCTGCATTCCATGATTCGCTGCATCAAAAGATCGTTATGGGGTTAAATTCAATGTGCATGTATTGAGCACCTACTGTGTAACAGGCGCTATATTGAGCATGGAAAGTGTAATAGGAAAGAGATGAAGACGATACCAGAGATACACAGCTTTCAGTACAGAAAGAGGGGGACCCTCCTGGAAATCCCCAGGTAGGAACAAGTTAGCCCCTTGGGAGAAGTGAAGAAAAGCCAGAGGAGCCGAAGAAACAAAGGCTTGATCACATAGGGACCAAGGGAGATTTATTTCTAATCGGCAGCGGTGGGATTTGTTCCACATCTGACTCGGAAGACACTGAAGAAAGATAAGTTCACATGCACTGCCAGGGTGCCCATCATGGATCAAAGGCTTGCCCCTTCAGGCCGAGTGCCAAAATGTTATTCGTCTTTTTAAAATAACTACCTTCTAGGTTAACATATAAAACAATGGGTTTCCTCATGGCTGGTGGAAGCAGTTCATTGGGAGCAAGTCCTTGGTAATATCCTCTCTGGCCCCTTCCGGTCTCACTTCCTGTTTCCTGGTCAGCCAGCACACGAACAGCTTCCACTACAAGGTCCTGTGGCTGTTTGAGCTGAGTTCTTCCATCATGCCTTCCCTGCCCCGACGGAGATGTGGTGGGTTGAACGAGAGTGTCCCCATAGCCTCAGGTATTTGAACACTTGTTCCCCAGCTGGTGATGCAATTTGTGACGACTGTAGCCTTGCTGGAGGAAAGATGTCACTGGGCATGGGCTTTGAGAGTGTAAAGACTAGCACCAATCCCTGGCCATTCAGTTTTGTGCTTGTGGTTCAAGATGTGAATTCTCAGCATGCTGTGTATACCATCATCCCTGTTGCCTGCCGCCCGTTGCCATGCTGCCCGCCGCCATGCTGCCCGCCACCACCCGCCTGCTGCCATGCTGTCCGCTGCCCACTGCCTGCTGCCCGCCACTCACCACCCGCCACCTGCCACCTGCTGCCCACCCACCTGCTGCCATGCTTCTCCATCATGATGGACTCTTCTCCCTCTGGAACTGTAAGTCCAAATAAACCCTTCCTACTAAAAGTTGCCTCAGCCATGGTATTTTATCATAGTAATAGAAAAGGAATTAATATAGGAGGTGGCAGAGACAGGCTATGAACTGGAATCCCCAGAATCTTAATTCTCAGGGAGAGGGTGTATGTTGGAGAGGTGGAGGAGTGACTCTCAACACTGAACGTTACCCGAGCTGCTACTTCACTCTGGATAAAAGCTGCAGGTAGGGCTTGGAAATTCCACTAATTTATGTTTGAGCTAGACACATAGACTCCTTGACCTCCGCTGTGCAGCAGTTTCCTCTGAGATTAAAACTTTCCATCTAAGGGGGAAGTTCATTAAGACAGAGTGGATGTGGAACACTCCTTCCTTCAGAGAAGTTTCTTAAGACTTCTTAAGAGTATACAACTCAAAATAGCTTCAGGAAGTCCCTGAAACAGACCGGATTCACTAAGGCCCTTCCTCCTCAAGGTTATATAAACTGTAAGGGCTGCTGAGAGACCCTCTAAGAAGAGCCATGTTCCTGGAAGAGGCTCAGGAGTAACTGAGCTATCTGAAAAGGATGCTCTCTGTGGTGGTTTGAACAAGAATGGCCCCCATAGGCTCATATATTTGAATGCTTAGTCATCAGGGAGTGGCGCTACTTAAGAGGGATTAGGAGGTGTGACCTTGTCGGAGGAAATATACCATTGGCAGTAAGTTTTGGGGTTTCAAAAGCCATAGCCAGTGCCAGTGGCTCTCTCTTCCTGCTGCCTGCAGATCCAGATGTAGGACTTCCAACTGCTTCTCCAGCACCATGTCTGTCTGTGTGCTGCCATGCTGCCTGCCATGATAATGGACTAAACCTCTGAAACTGTAAGCCAGGACCCATTAAACGCTTTCATTTCTAAGAGCTGCCTTGGTCATGGTGTCTCTTCACAGCAATAGAGCACTAAGACACTCAACAATTGTTGAGCTACCTGCAGGTTGTGCAGTACATTTCAGGTTTCCGGCTTTTGTAAGCTGTTATCCATGCTGGGGTGGGCTTTGGTGATGCTGCTGTCTTTGAGTCATTTCTGCTCCTTTAAGTAACTGTTCACCTACACTACTGTAAATAATGCCAATAAAACGCACTGGTCACCAAACGTTTTGGTGGTATTGATGATTTGGTCTGCTAAATCTTCCCTACCTGTCTCCCCAGGATTAGTATCATACAGCAACCTCAGATCCAGGGCCCTACAGCAAGAGCATAGGCTTTGGAGCCTCTAAAAGTCACAGCATGACTTCAGTCAAACTCATCAATATTGCTGTGCCTCAGTTTCCCCTGGCATGTAAGGATTATCAGGAAGGATTAAATTCAATGATACATATATGAAACACTTAGTGGATATTGTAAAGCCTGTGCCTTGGGGATCTGAGAGGCCTGTTTAAAGGGCTCTACGGCTTCCTATTGGTTTTGACAAACAGGAGCCCCAGAGGGGACTGGCGGGAAGGAGGGAGGGGAGCAGGTTTGACATATATTCTGCACCCTCATCACTGTGAGTACTACCTACTTTAAAGATGCCTCTGCTTGCCAGGTGGTGGTGACACATGCCTTTAATTCCAGCACTTGGGGGGCAGAGGCAAGCAGATCTCTGTGAGTTCGAGGCCAGGCTGGTCTACAAAATGAGTTCCAGGATGGCCAGGTCTCCACAGAGAAACCCTGTATTGAAAAACTAAAAGAAAAGTAGAAGAAGGAGGAGGAGGAGGAGGAGGAGGAGGAGGAGGAGGAGGAGGAGGAGAGGAGGAGGAAGAGAAGAAGAAGAAGAAGAAGAAGAAGAAGAAGAAGAAGAAGAAGAAGAAGAAGAAAGGAAAGATGCCTCTGCTCCCTACATAGCCTTCAACACCTCAATCTCTTACAGAGGCCACTGCTCCTCTTGGCTCCTACAGCCCAGTACAGCTACAAGAGCCCTGTGTTCTTAGTCTCAGGTCCTTTTGGCTTCCTGTCAATTCATCCTCTCTTTGGAAAAACTCCTTCCATAGAGTCCTCCTTACATGACCAAATTAGAACATGCCTCCTCTGTCCCGATGGGGTCCGACTGAAGCACTTTTCATTGAAATTAATTACCCAGGCACATCTGGGCGACTCCATGTGTTCTGCCCAGCTTCGCCAAACTACAATTCCGTGCCTTTCCATAGCATCTATAGTTGAGTGTCCCATCAAAACATGCCACCATCCAACTCCCAAGAGATAGACAGAGGTGCTTTCACATGTCAGTGGGTAAAAGCACAGTCCAGGTTAAACACAAAGGGATTTGGCAATGTATTTCAGAATTTTAAAAGCTGGGCCCCTTTGGCCCTACTTAGTCTTTAGGAATTCATTTTAAGGATAATAATCCTACCAGTGGACGCTGGCATGCAAACAGCTATCTGGCAGTAACTGCCCAGTTCAATTAATTCAACCATGGGCCTGGAGAGATGGATCAGAGCATAAGAGCACATGCTACTCTTAAAGAGGACCCAGGCTCAGTTCCCAGCACCCAGCATTCACAACCACCTGTTACTCCAGTTCCAGGAGATCCAACACCTTCTTCTGACAAGCGTTCATATGTTGCCTATACATACATACAAACAAAATACTCAACACATACAATAAAATTAATAAATCTAATAAAAATGAATTCAACTGTTTTAAGGGCTGAGTGGGGGAAGGGCTGGCTGGCAATCAAAACCAGGTTCTAAGCCTCACTAGGGAAATGCTCTACCACTAAGCAACATCCAGTATGTATGTGTGTGTGTGTGTGTGTGTGTGTGTGTGTGTGTGTGTGTGTGTGTGTACATGCCATGGCAGGAGTGTGGAGGTCAGAGGACAACTTGTGGGAGTCTGTTCTCTCCTTCTACCATGCAGGTCCTGAGGATAGAACGGAAGTCCTTAGGGTTGGGGGCAAGCACCTTTCCCTACTGAACCACCTCTCCAGCCCCACACCTCAAGTGCCAAGTAAGTTGCAAGCTTTATAAGCCCCACAGATAAAGTAGTACACAAGTCTAATGCAGGCTCCTTCTCACGCAGCTCCCAGCTTCCATTTTAACAACTAGATAATGGAAGGACATGTACAGTGTGCATGCCTAAAATTCCACACTTAGTGGGGCCTTGACAGGAGAATCGTAAGTCTAGGGTCATTCTTGTCTATAAGAAATTCCAGACTAGTCTGAACTACCTGGTCAGATTGTCTCAAAAAAGGAAGTGGTGGGGGGAATAAATTAAATATCTCCATATGTATACCAATAGAAGATGCCCTGTCTCATTAGTAGAAGAAAATTGCAGGTTCCAGAACCGGAAGTTAAAAATCCGTTTATCTTCCCAGGCCCTGGAGTTCAAACCCAGAGAGCTACACAAAGACAGTGACACAGTATGAGCTTAGTGTGTGTAAAGGTCAGGATTCACTCCCTAACACCAAACACCAAACAAAACTCCAGGGTCCCGAAGACCTCTGCCCAGCACTGGTGTCTCCTAAGTATCTTCCTGGATTTCATCAGGTACGTGTGCCACAGTTTGCCATGGAGTATTGGAAAGCTTAGATTTTACAGTGATAAATTGAGCTTTGGGTAATATATTAACGAACCACTGCAATATGACAAATTACCCGAGGATTCAGTAGCTCAAGACCTTAAACGTGTATCATTCCACTTTCTCCCAAGGTTGCAGCCAGGGTATTGGTCAGGCCTATGGTCTCATCTAGCTCAGGTCAGGGAAGGTCCTCCTCCAGCCTCGCTCACGATCTTTGGCAGACCTGCTTTCAGGCTGCTGCTTGTAGGTTCTTCCTCTGTTCCTCGACACGTGGTGGGCCTCTCCATGGGCTACAGAAAAACAGAGGAGTTGACTCAGAGAGCCAGTAAGAGGGGGCACCCAGGGTGGAAGCCGGATAAGAGTCTTCCTATCACCAAACAGGCACATGGAATCTCATCATTTTGGCAGGTTCTATTTATGAGAAGGGTCTCACTCGCTCCCACACTCAAGGGGGAGAGATTCTATAGGGGCATGGATAGCAGATGTAACCACTAGGGGAGACATGCTGGGTGTGGTGGTATACACCTTAATCCCAATACTCAGGAGGTAGGCAAGTCTCTATGAGTTCAAAACCAGCCCGGTCTACATGGTGATTTCCAGGCCAACCAAGGCTACATAGTGAGACTCTGAGTCAAAAAATGGATAAACAAAAAAACCTGGGTATAGTGGAGTCCGCCTTTAATCCCCAGCACTCAGGAGGCAGAGGCAGGTGGATCTCTGTGAATTCGAGACCAGCCTGGTCTACATAGCAATTTTCAGGACAATCAAGGCTAGAGAGACCCTGTCCAAAAAAAAAAAAAAAAAAAAAAAAAATCAATGTTCCTGCCACAGAAAGCTAATCACAAACTGGGTATGAAGGGGACAGTGGAAGAGGCACCAGCAGTCTAAAGCAGGAGCTGATAGACAAGGTTTTCATTAATCCAACAAATGTGTGTGGAATACCTGCTTGCTATCCTGCCATCATGCTATCCTGCCATCATGTCTGTGTATTAACAATAACATGGTCAGCTGAACAGCAAAGTCCTAAGCTCCCCTGACATTGGCAGGACGGGCAGAGAGGGGCTGAGGCCACCCAAGAGCTAAAAGCAGAAAAACAAAGCAGTGGCCTCCTGGTTCCCAGGTGATTTACAGGCAGATCACTGCAGTCTGTGACTGCTGGGTGCTGGTGAATGGGGGGAAGGGAGGAGTCGAGGGTCAAGCTCCAAAGCTCAGGCTTGGTCAGCTGCGATTTCTCGTACTTTTCTTCTCAGAAAGCAAGCTGGAATGAGACTAGATCTAGTGAAGGGTAACAAGCCCTGGAGTCTGCTGTGTTGAATTTATGGAATCCACATGGGCTCAGGCCCAGCAGCCCAGCTACTTAGGAGGTTGAAGGAAAAGGATCACAAGTGTAAGACCTGCCTGACCTATAAAGAGAGTTCAAGACCAGCCTGGACAACTCAGTAAGACCCTAACTTAAAAAAAAGAAAGAAAAAGAAAAAGAAGAAAAGAAAAAACAAAACCCCCTGAAAAATAACAAAACAAAAACCCCAAGGCTGGGCATAGTATCACACACCTTTAATCCCAGCACTCAGATCAGAAGGTAGCAACAGGCAGATCTCTGTGAGTTCAAATCCAGCCAGGTCTACAGAGTGAGTTCTAGGCCAGCCAGACTATACAGTAAGACCTTGTCTCAATAAAAACAAACAAACAAATAAACAAAATACAAACAATTTCTTTAAAGGTCTGGAGATGTAGCTCAGTGGTAGAGTGCTTGCCTGGCATGTGCAAGGTCCTGGATTCAATCCTCAATATGGAAATAAAAAGAATTTCAAGATTCGGTGGGCTACCAGGTGATATTCAGGAGTGGAGTGGGCAGCAATGGAGGATCTCGGAAGTGAGAGCCTCACAGTAAGAAGTGAATGGTGGGGTTGTCATCACATTTAAAGCCGTTCCAGTGAATGCAGAGAGGCACGGCTGGCAGAACCTAGAGACTGGGGATTTATGAGGGACAGGAAAGAGAAAAGAGAGAAAGAAAGAAGAGGCTGTAAGGGTGTCATGGATTCTGTGAAGGGACCTGGTGGAGACAGTGAAGACTGAGTAAGGAACACCATCAGGAAGCCAGTGTGTCTCCATTGGTACAAAAAGGAGGTCATTGCTGCTGAGAGGAGCTTCAGAGATGGGGAGGGGGAAGAAGAAAGGACTGATTGAGAGGAAGGATGGAGAGGGTGAGTGCAGAGCACTGTTGAGTGTTTACATCCTGTGGACACATGCCCGGGATGGGAGCCATTATCTAAATGAAATGTCTTTCCCGGAAGCATCTAGTGTCTGGGAGGCTGCCAGCCTTTCCTCTTTGCTTTGCTCCTAATGCACAGTTCCATTAGGCCAGGTGAACAGAACTGCTCGTGAGGAGAGAAGAAAGAGAAAGGAGAAAGAACCTGTCCTGGGTTCCGTGACAGGAAGTAGTATAATGTCCAGCGGACAGGGAAGCAGAGGTTCTCAGAGCACAAACAGCAGATGGTGTGAGTTCCTAGACTTAATGCTCAGAATCAGAAACGACCCTCCTCTTCCTCCTCCTCCTCCTCCTCCGTTTCTGTAATGTGTATGTATAAAGCACAGGTTGACAATGGCTTTCTTGATTGCTGTCCACCTTGTTTTTTTTTCTAAGTAATTTACAATTTTTAATTAAAACATAATTGCATCACATGCCCCTTCTCTTTCCTCCCTCCAACCCCTCTGACTCCCTCTCAAACTCATGTTCTCTTTTTCTTTATTATTGTTACATATGCATAAATATATAAATACAAGCTGTTGAAGAATCGGGGCTGACCACAGGATACTGGATAATTAATTAGGGGATTCATTCCTGAGAACCAAATCTCCTTCTCTCAGCAGTCATTAGCGCCTACAATTCTTCGTCAAGGGGCGGGCCCCATGAGATTCCCCCCATCCACTTCAGCGTTTCTGTTGTTGTTGTCCTTGCTCAGGTCTTGTTTAGGCAGCCAGACTGTTGTGGTATCATGAGTGGGTACAGCTTCCTGGTCATTTCTAAGAGACACGATCCCACAGCAAACTTCACAGTCCTTGACTCTTCCCATGTTTCTGCCTCCTCTTCTGAGATGTTCCCTGAGCCTTAGAGGACGGGATTGCGTTGTAGATGTATCCACTAGGGCTGGCACCTCACACTCAATTGCTCTCTGTATCTTGAACATTTGTGGCTTTCTGTCTGTGATGGTCTCTGTCTGCTGACAAGCGAGGTTTCTTGGATGAGAGGTGAGAGCTGCATTTATCAAGCAAAGAGGGCTCTTGAACAAAGGCAGTTTGAGGCTGAGGGTGGGTGGGTCTGAGTTAGGCCTATAGGTGTGGAGACGATGACAGGGGTGGATGGGAGGGTAAAGGCTCACTGTACCATGCAAAGACAGCTCACAAAGTTGGTCCCTGAGAGGCTCTGGAACCAGGCCTGTGAGTGTGGAGACGGCCTCCATGCTTATCTTTTGAGACAGACCTTTCACCGAGGCTCATAGATTAGGCTAGACAGACTGGCCAGCAAGCCCTGAGACTCCCCTGGCTACACTCTCCTTCCTTTCAGCACTGGTGGGTAGCATTGTGCCCGGCTTTTTAGGTGGGTGCTGAGGACCCTGACTTGGTCTTCATGTGTGCAAAGTAAGCATGATACCCCTGCACGTCTTTCCAGCCCCAGGAACACATCTTTTAGTTAAAATGCACCCATGTCCTAGACTCTAGGACCTAGAGCAACCTGAAATCCCGGGAACTTCAGGCAACCATGGAAGTAGCTTTGTGAGCACTGGGGTGACAGGCCTGTGCTACCTCCTCTAGCAACAGTATTTTCATTTTTACTTGTTTTCCAAATAATCATATCAAAACAACTGTTCTTAGTAATGATCTCTCTCTAGCTCCTGTTCGCATTTTAGTAATACACATTGAGAATCATGGCTTTGATTTTATTTTTCATGCAAAAACATCTTTCTGTACATTTCTGCCCATTCCAGTATGCCATCTCTGTCCATCTTAAGACTTTCTGTTTCTTTGTTTCCCATTTTCTCCTGGGGACTCAGAAAACTGCATGGAGTCAGTAGCGTTGGTTTGAAGAAATTGGGTTATGTTAGCTTCTTTTCCATAACGTTTGCTGTGACTCTTCATAAGAAAACTGTTTTTACATGCTTGTGCAGATTAGGACCATGGTGAATGAGTGTGTGTGCAGGGTGGGTGGATAAGATTAAGAGAATAAGTAACGCCTGCACGGATTGGTTTATGAAGTCTCACCATCCAATGCAATCAACACTTTAAGGAATTGATCTGCTTTTCTGTGTAATTCTATTGCAGTAGTGAGGGAGGGATATCCCGCCTCCATCTCAAATCCAGGCTGTCACTCTCCAAGTCTCTTTCTAAGGAGGTCCAGACTAAGGTTCATTGGAATCATTTAATACTATATTTATTTATTCATTTATTTTATTCGTCAGTGCCAAGGAATTACACCAGAGCATTAAACACTCTAAGCATGGACTCTGTCATTGAGTGACACCATGTTCAGCCCTACTAAGTTTCAATCATATGTTGGAAATAAAAAGTGGACATTTACAAACATCAGACCTGAAATAGCCTTACGTTGGAAAGACATATCAGGGCTTTGGAAGCTTTGGATGAATTTGCTGTTCACTCTCCCCACCCCTATCTTGCCTTTACTATCTACAACCTGTGTCTCCTCTCCCCACAGAATAGGAACCCCTGGGTGAGTGCAGGCCTCCCTCTGGGATGAGCTTTGAAGCCAGATGACGGAGGTGTGAGCTGAAACAGCAGCTGTGTGACCTTGAGCTCTGGCCTGCTTCTAAACCCATCTTTTCTAGCTTCCTTTTTTGCTCTTTTTCATACCTGCAGGAACCTGGAAGTGCTGTGAGAGCCTATGTGATGATATATTATTGATAACCTGGTGATGAACCATTCAGGGGTATCCCGCCTTTTAATGTGTGTGTGTGTGTGTGTGTGTGTGTGTGTGTGTGTGTGTGTGTGAGAGAGAGAGAGAGAGAGAGACAGAGAGACAGAGAGACAGAGAGACAGAGAGACAGAGAGACAGAGAGAGACAGAGAGAGAGAAGCAGGCAGGCAGACAGACAGACAGTCAGACAAGCAGACAGGCAGGGAGACAGACAGACTGGCAGACAATGCTGTGGAGCTAGCTTTCTCCTTTCATCTTTACATAGGTTCCAGGATCAGACCGAAGGCATCTGACTTGAGCAACACTGAGCCATCTCATTGGCTCCACATCCAAGCTTTTGACATTGCAATACAGTATCACTGGGACACAGGCTAGTTATCCTGGGACACATGTGGCCCATGGTCCATCATTTCAACCTGCCTGAATTCAACCACTGTCAATATTTTGTTCTACTTGCTATACAATATGTGTGTGCCTGTATTGCTCTGTAATACACAATCACATGTACCAGTCATTTAAAGACTTTGTACATCTTCCTAGATACTTTTACCTGTATCACCTAAAAATAATGTTCTCCTATATAAGCACAACACCAGAATCACACTCAAGGAACCTTAACAGTGACTTCCTGATGCTATCTCACTGTAGAGTTCATATTCTAATTTCACCAAATATCCCTCGAGTTTCTTTTATGGCTGTTTTAATTCTTCCAGTCAGGCTCCAATCTAATGGCATAAACCGCACTTCTTATGTCTCTTAACATTTTTTTCTTCCTGCAAATTTTGCCTACCCATTTGTACAGGACACTAGATTTGGGAGAATCTAGGGGAATTGTCTTACAGAGCATACCACTTCTTGGGCTCGTCTGATTGGGAACGAGAGTCAACTTTTCCTGGCCTTGTATTTCCTTCTGGGAAGTGACCACAGTAGCTCCTCGTAGTTTTCCACACATGCAGTCAGTGTCAGGACTCCACAAACTAATGCTCATAAAGTGGTCGGTACAGTGCTGGAACACAGCTTCCATAAGCATCGCTGTTGTCACCATAACAACTAGCTCTCTTTGGCTGTTATTACCGCCGCCATCTTTAGTCCCTTAAACTCCAAGGCATATTGACACACAGACTTTTTGATTACTTCCTTGACCTTCTGGGATATCTTGCACTTGTCTTCTCTGTCTCTGTCTGTGTCTCTGTGTCTCTGTCTTTGTCTCTCTCTGTGTCTCTGTCTCTTTCTCTCTCTCTCTCTCTCTCTCTCTCTCTCTCTCTCTCTCTCTCTCTCTCACTGAACCTAATTGGTGAATCTCAGCCAGACGAATCTCAAGAGTTTCACCTTCTCCATCTTCCTGAGGCTAGCTTCTTTTTCCATAACCATAAGGTCAGAACCTCCAAATGGCTCAGGCAGGCACCAGTGAAGGATCGGCTGGTGCCATGCCCACCCAGAGAGGAAGGGCACGCTTTGTCATTGCTGGTGCTGTGGTGACCTTGGTGCTGGGCTGTCTGCGCACAGCTGCTGCAGTGCCGTTGAAGGGATGCTGGGGAACGGAGATTGGCTGGCAAGGAAAGTGAGGAATGTGCTGCCAGAACTCTGGGCTCCCAGCCAGATGCTAATTATGATGGCCTGGGGGTGCCAGCGCCCCTGTCAGCCCGTGGAAGGAAGTGTGGGGGGCTGGTGGGAGTGGGAGAGGTGAGAAGCAGGGCAGGTGACAGGGTCTGACAGGTTGGAGAAATACACTTGTTCCCCCAGGGTCCACCCTCCCTGCAGACCCAAGCTGTCTGGGAGAAATTGTGGCTGTCACCATAGCAACAACAGCCGCTGATGTGTGATGCGCAGTGTCTTTATTAGAGAACCCTGCTCAACCTTGTGCCAGCACTTTCCCATCTGAATCTCGTTTCTTCAGCGCAAAAGGCTTCAGATGGGACTGGGGGGGCTGGGGGGGTGCAGTGGAGACGGGATCACTCTCCACTGTTTCATTGAATTTCTGGGGGATGCAGATGGAAGAGAAGCAGATTTGTACGTGGCTGAGACATCATTTAAATATTCAAGCGGCCTCAGAATTCCCTTCCGTTGCACACTGACTGCTGAAGCAGCATTCTGATCGCCTTCCCAAAGGTGCCAGGCACTGCACTCAGGGGACCCCTACGGGAGGGGTCGCCCAGGAGACCATGAGCCCGGAAGTCAAGGCGAACCCTAAGTGTTGCAGACTCCCACCTGTGCGGTGCCGTGACTTTCTTATTGTTCCCTCCTTAAGGCTCAACGTCCTCATCTGTGAAATGTGGACACTCAAAAACATCAGCTGCTTCAAGGTCATGGCCAGAACTAAATGCACTTAGGGATGAGGGTGGTGTGAAGCCCAACGCTGGGCCTCCCTTAGGTGCTCGGTGTGGTTGACATTCTTGCTTCGGCTCTCTCCCCGAGCGAGCGAGCTGCTGCTACGGCTGGGGCTGCTACTATCACCTCACACCTACAGCTAGCACTCCTCCACCTCCTTTGCTGCCGCTGTGGTAATAACACGATGAGTCACCGGTAGCCAGTCCTTCCCCACTGATGATAACAGAGTGTCCAGACCTAACAGCACTTCAGTGAGAAGCTGGGGGTCCAAGCCTGGGGAGACATAGACACTGCGCACACAGATATGGTGCTTCCGGTGGCAGACAGTGGCTGACTCATCAAACTACCAGGGAATCTAACGGGAGGAAGATAACTACTAATTTATTATTTATTTAAAGACGAGATCTCTCTACGTAGTCCAGGCTAGCCTAAAACTTACAGCCCTCCTGCCTGAACCTCTCAAGTGCTGATTTACAGGCAGAAGCCACTAAACTCAAGAAGTGCTGAGTTACAGGCAGGAGGCACCAAGCCCAGCTGTCTATTGGTTTTGAAACAGGGTCTTAGGGCAGGCCTTGAACTCAGTACATAGCCAAACTTGGACTTCTGATCCTCCTGTGCTGGGATTACAGACGCATGTACCTCACCTGGTTTATGTGGTGCCGGGGGCTGGACGTAGGTGCATGCTACTCAAGCATTCGACAAGCCAGATCTCCTGCTCTGAATATTTTTTTCCAGTGAAAGAAAGCTTGCTTTTTAGCTAGTAGCGGTAAGATTCTTTTCTTAGATGAGCTTGCATAGCTGATCTTTGACGTGCCCCCTCTTTATTTTGTCCTGTGGGTTCACCTGTGTGATTATTTATGTAAGGCTGTTTTTCCTTTAAATCACTCCCCTTTATATTGGCTAAGCGTGGTTCTGCAGGAGACACATAGTAAGTACCATGAAAAAAAAAAATGTGACGCTAGTATCAGGGGCCGTGAGAGAAAACATGAACGTAAAAATAATGAAAGCCTACAGGATCATTAAGGCTGGCTGATGCTCTCTTCATAGAGAAACTTCGGAGACTGCTAAAAAGGGAAGCTAGCAAGTTATAGATGGTGTGGAAGCAAATTGCAGATTTCTCCACTAAGCAGGACTGAAACACACGCACGGCAAAGGAGTGCTGCTTACCGAGGCATTTAGTGCTGTCAGGTCTCCAGGGCTGTCTCTACCGAGAGCCATCACTGACCTGAAGGAAGAACCAAGGATGACCTCTCCTCAGGGGATGTGAAGCAGGAGCCAGAGTCCACTGCACCTCAGAGCATCTGACTGTGGCCATGGAGACAGATGAGGGAGAGTTCCAGGGGGAGGACACAGAATTAGTGACGGCAGTAGAGGCCTCGTGAGGTTCCCTTCAGACCGTGGCACCCAGTTTGGAGTCACAGCACCCAGGGAGGAAGATGAGTCACAGAGGCCTCATTAATTGCATGGAGCAAGTACAATTTCCTCCCCTAAGTGCAGCCTCTGAAATACACAAAGTTGTTGTTGAGCCTGTGGATGAAAACGGAAAGACAGGCGCACAAAGAAGTCCTCCTTTGCAGTCCAGAACTTGTTCAGTACGAGGGTTGATACATGTAAGGAGAATGCGGTACTCAAGACAGTTCAGAGCGATGATGGTATTGATAATGAGTCTGGTTTTAAGAATAAAAAGTTGACTTCAAAGCAAAAGAAGAAATATATGAACAAGTAGAAGGAGCACATAGAATAACAACCATTATGCAAGAAGCAGGACCTTCCCACGTGCCAGCCATTGAATTGTCATGATTCTGAGATTGGAAATACTGTCTCTGTCCTATAGACAAGGCCATTGAGGACTTTGGAGGTCCCAAGAGCTTGCCCACATGTGGTGGCTGTCTTAGTTAGGGTTTCTATTGCTATGAAGAGACACCGTGACCATGGTAACTCTTGCAAAGGAAAACATTTAATTGGAGCTGGATTACAGTTCAGATGTTTAGTCCATTACCAGCGTGGCGGGAAGTGTGATGGCAGGCAGGCAGACATGATGCTGGAGAGGTATCTGAGGGTTTTACACCTAGATCTGCAGGCAGCAGGAAGAGAACGAAACATTCTAGGCCTGTCTTGAGCTTCTGAGACTTCTGACTTCTGAGACTTTCATTCAAACAACACTGGAAGGATGACCAGAGTTCTCCATCCCTCCTTACCTGCCACATTGCTGTCATTCTGCAAAGTGACAGCAGCCCCTCTCACTGATAGGCGAGTCTATTTTCTCTCTTACTAGCCTCGCTGTCTATGTGGACTGGGAATGTAGGCACGAGATGGTGAGCTGGTTCTAAGTATGGGCTGCAAAGAGACCATACACGCTTTCACCTGCTCTTTGGAAACCTGACCACTGCCACATATCCAAGGCCAGGCCAGCTTCCCAGGCGGAAATACCTGTTAGAGTGAAGTCCAGTTCCAGCTGAGGCCTGGGCATTGACAGAGCCCAGCCTGTATCGACAGACTTTCTGTCTCCAGCCTGCAGCTGACCACAGATACACAAAGAAGTCCAGCCCAGCCCAGGGGAACCACCTTGCTGACCCACAGACTCACAAGCAATTAGGAGTCGTGAAGGTTCAAGCCATTAAGTTTTGGACTGGCTTTGGTTGGTAAAAGTGAATTGAAAGATCAAGATAAGTCAGTGAGCGAATCCTAGAGTCGGGGCTCATCCGGGTGTGCCCTTCCTTCCACACTGCTCTTTAAACACAGTGCTTCTCAAGAACACTCATGAAGTTTCCAATTTATTTACAACCACACTCTTTGCTTTCCACCCAATGTGAATTGAACGGAATAATGTTTTAAAATGTATGCTGGGGATGGGGGTGGGGAGATGGTTTAGTGTGTGTATTAAAAGCCAACATGGTATTGAACGCTTGTAATCCCAGCACTGGAGAGGCGGAGACAGGTGGATGCCTGGAGCACATTGATCAGCCATCTTAGCCTAATCAACAAGCCCCAGGTCCCAGTGAGAGAAGAGACATTGTCTCAGAAAACAAGGTGGCAGCAGCTGAGAAGGAATACTTCAGGTTGACTTTTGGTGTGTATATGCACGCACACATGGCACTTAAACAGATGAACACGTGCATACACAAATCCACACAAAACACTACATATACACATACACATGTGCACACCACCACACATAAGCACTATATATAAATGCACACACACACACATGTATTATGTTGGCTTCTCATTCCCATCAGAATGCCCTCCCCATCTCCAAGTCTTGTCCACTAATAAATATTACAATCTAAATTCATGCACGAGTCCATCTGGCGTGTGCCTGCTTCCCTTGGCTTGTTGGTACTTTTGTTTACCACCCTTTCCCAGTCAAACACTTTTTCTCTGATACAAGACTCTTCCTGCTCACAAATCTCCATCAGACCTTGGTGAATAATCCTTTTCAGAAATTCTCACAGCCTATTCTTCTGGGAGAATTGTTGGCTGGGCACCACGCCCATCTTCTGACAGCTCCCTGCTTCCATTTATACTTCCTTCAAGAAAGAGGTAATTTAGCAAGCCTGAGATGGCCAAACCCATCAACAGTTCAAAGGAAGGACTTCTCCTTGGTCTCTTCCTGGAAGGTAACCTTTTAGCCCTTGGGAGTCTTACCTGATAAGAGTCTTAATCAGCTGGGCAGGGGGCTATGTCTAGCAGCTCATGTTGTGTAGTTGATGATGGGGGCCCTGGGCTATGATATATATATCATAAATGAGGTTCACCCCTGACCCAGGAACTAAAGACTGGATAACTGATCCCAGATAGAAACCAGGGATGCTGAGGCTTGGCTTGGCAGCCCTGGCCACATTCATTTAAGTTTTCGGAGTCACCCATCATTCACACTGGGGAATGAAGTGCAGTTGCCTACGCCCTGGGCATCTCTTTCCCATGCTGATTTTAGTATGCATCCTTCATTGTCATAAACTGTCACTCTGACTACAGTGGCTTTTCTGAGCTCTGAGAGTTCTTACAGCTACCCACCAAGCTGGAAGACGTCTCTGACCTACCTTCTCACCCTCTCCTCTCTCTTCTCACTTTCTCCCCTGGAGTAAGTGAAACAAACTGTTCTACTTGTTTCTGGTCAAAAGGTTCTAACCATCCTGGGATCATCCGCAATCCCACACTCTCCTCTAAGTGGCTGGTGTAAATTTCTTTTGTCCGTGGTTACGATGCTGGTGATGATTTGCTCCAGCATAGTCTGTACTTTTGCAAAACTCTGCTATGTGGACATGTTTGTGTGAATGCAGCATCCCTATGTTCGACTTTATGCAAATAAGGGGAAGGCTTCTTAACTCATGCTCTCACACCACTAGTGGCCACATAGATTCTACCGCGTCGATGTTCTTATAACTTTCTCCAGCAGTTCTCTGTTCTTGGCTACTTAGATGGTTTGACCTTGTTCTTTTTTTTATTTTTTTCCCCCTTTTTTTTTTTTTTTTGGTTTTTCGAGACAGGGTTTCTCTGTGTAGCTTTGCGCCTTTCCTGGGACTCACTTGGTAGCCCAGGCTGGCCTCGAACTCACAGAGATCCGCCTGGCTCTGCCTCCCAAGTGCTGGGATTAAAGGCGTGCGCCACCACCGCCCGGCTTGACCTTGTTCTTATAAACCAAACCCCAACACTGATTCCTGCACAGGAGTCATTAGGTACTTCTGTCATTATTATCTTGAGACAAATTTTTCTACACACGAATTTCTCAATTAAAGAGAAATTTGGTCCCCAGATGTTCATGCAACTGGTGAGGTGATGAAGACTTGAGGAGTTGGGGCCTAGCTGGAGGAAGTGGGTGACTGGAGGGTAGGCCTCATGGGTTCTAGTCCTGTGCAGACTTTAGCATCTCTGCTTCCTCACTGCTGACTGAACAGAACCAGCCTCCTCATCTACAAGCTATTCTAGCCACTGTGCCTTTACTTCCGTAACGGACTGTTTGCTTTCATAGCGTGAGCCCGAATAATGCCTCCTCCCTTCAGGCGGGTGTCTCGGGTATGACGTCACAGCAATAGGAACGTAACTAACACAGAAGGTAAAGGATGACAACCCTGGAAATATCAACAGCCTCCTGCAATTTGGAGAAAAGCAGGTGAGGAGAGGAGCCGGAAGGTGGGCAGACTAGCACCTAGGTCAGACATGGTTTAGTTGAGAGGGTGCTTGCTATTACCATGGCCTTTCACACAAGACCAGACAGAAGAGGAACCCACAGAAAAGCAACCAACCAGCTTTGAGGGAATGTGGCCTGGGTGGCGGGCAGAGACACCCTGCTGACTACTTCCTCACCTCACCTAGCAAGCAAATGGAGGGTGGAGTCCCCCAAGTAAGGCTGGGAAGGGAACACCCAGGGCCAAGCCTACCAGAGAAGGGGTTTAATGAAGCCGCAGAAGCAGAGCCCAGGGGCCTCTTCACCTCGTCCTCTTTGCTGCCTGTACTTCCTGTCCCAGATGTAAAAATGAACAAAATACAGTGTACCGGCAAGAACAGTCATTTCCCTTCTGCTTTTGTAGGTCGATAGATAATTCCAGAAATTGACAATTCTGGAAACAGATTTAAAATTTTCATTCAATTATTATTATTATTATTATTGGTTTTTTGAGACAGGGTTTCTCTGTGTAGTCTTGGCTGTCCTGGAACTCACTCTGTAGACAGATTGGCCTCAAACTCACAGAGATCCACCTGCCTCTGCCTCCCAAGTGCTGGGATTACAGGCATGCACCACCACTGCCTGGCCAGATTTAAATTTTCTAAAAGGATAAAAGTCATTTAAAACAAAGATTAAAACAACATACATACATAAATATATAGCACAGCAAAGCAAACAGCGCTTGTATCAAATTATAAAAAGCATGGGACATATCAGAGATTACAAGATGACCAAATTATGACAAGTTATACTTGAAATTTCCATCAGTGAACTTGGAATTCAAAACCCCAAAAGAATCAAATTCAGATTTGATAAAGAGAAAAATTCAGATTGCTCAAAAAAGTAAAAACCTGGGCTGGTGGGGCTAGAGAGATGGTTACAGGCGTAAACCGCACTTCTTAACTGTTGCAGAGGATCTGAGTTCAGTTTCCAGCAGCCACAGCAGGGGCTCACAGCTGCCTGAAGCGCCAGCGTTAAGAGATTTGTTTTCACCTCCAATAGCACCCACACACACATGCACATATGCGCACACAGACACATACATATAAACATAATAAAAAAAATAAAATCTCTAAAACCAACAACAATAACAATAAAACCCAGGGTTGAGGACTAGAGAGAAGGTTCTGTGATTGAGAGCACTCTGTTCTTGTAGAGGACCTGGGTTTGATTCCCAGAGGTCCACATGATAGACGACAAGCATCTGTAACTCCAGTTCCAAAGAACATGGCACACCGTTTGGTCTCCATTGGTGCCAGGCACACACATGGAAGGTAGACATACACGTAGGCAGAACACCCATACCCATTGAAAACAAAACAAAAGAGTAGTTGGAAGAGCAATTATTTCAAAAGCAACAATCGAGCACACAATAAAAGCTCTTGGGCTGACCAGATGAAGGCACTCAATGCCAAGCCTGACCATGTGAGTTCAATCCCTCAGACTGGACCCACACAGCACAAAGAAAGGACCAATTCCCACAAGTTGTTCTCGGCACATTTACTCCCCACCCCACCCCTAAAATAAACACAAAATATAATACATTTTTTAAAGCAAAAACTTAGCTTTGGGTTGAAAACAAAAGAATATATAAAGGGTTTTTTTTTATATAAGACTGGGATTGAAAGTCTGAACAAGGCCACAGCAGATAAAAGGTAACAGAGAGCTAGGTTCCCAATGTAAATATCAGATGAATTTGGATCCAAGACTAATGAAGGCAACCAAGACACACAGGGACACTGAGTCAGGACAGAGGGTGGAACTCCAGCGAGGCGGAAAGCACCATAGCAAGGGCAGTGTCCTGCAGACTCTAAGGACCAACCCAGCCAGTAGTCATCAAGGAAGTTAAAAAGAAACGTTCCGGCCGGGCGGTGGTGGCGCACGCCTTTAATCCCAGCACTCGGGAGGCAGAGCCAGGCGGATCTCTGTGAGTTCGAGGCCAGCCTGGGCTACCAAGTGAGTTCCAGGAAAGGCGCAAAGCTACACAGAGAAACCCTGTCTCGAAAAAAACCAAAAAAAAAAAAAAAAAAAAAAAAAAAAAAAAAAGAAAAGAAACGTTCCGAGGCGCTAAAGGTTTGCCTGGCTTACTTAGTTACTTTGTAGCAGGTCTTGTATATCCAGGCTGTCCTCAAAATTGCTATGTAGCCAAGGGTGACCTTTGAACTCTTGATCCCCCTGCCTCCACCCCTCCAGCTTTGAGATGACAGGTGTGCACTACCACACCCAGTTTATGTGGTACTGAGGATGGGACCCAGGGCTTCCTGTATGCTAAGTAAGCTCTCAATGGACTGAGATATATTACCATTGTGGGTTGAGCCATTCTGAATGAAAGTGAATTTTTTGTTGTTGTTGTTTTGTTTTGTTTTGTTTTTTTGAGACAGGATTTATCTGTGTAGTTTTGATGCCTTTCCTGGATCTCGCTCTGTAGACCAGGCTGGCTTCGAACTCACAGAGATCTGCCTGACTCTGCTTCCCGAGTGCTGGGATTAAAGGTGTGCGCCACCACAGCCTGGTAAATGTAGATATTTTTAAAGGTCATCTTTGTAGTTTAGTGTCAAGTGCTATAATATACAACAGAAAACAACATCTTTAATAGTCCTGTGGAATTTTTATAGTTATGAAGGATATTAACAGTCTGCAAAGATCCTTAAAGTAGAAATGTATTCATTCTCTTTCTAAGCACGATTCAAGGAAGAAAGAAGTAACAAAATGAAAGAAGAAGGGAGCTGGAGAGATGGCTCCAGGTTAAGAACACCGGCTGCCCTTCCAGAGGTCCTGAGTTCAATTCTCAGAAACCACATGGTAGCTCACAACCATCTATAATGAGATCTGGTGCCCTCTCCTGGAGGGCAGGCATACATGCAGACAGAACACTGTATACATAATAAATAAATAAATAAATAAATAAATAAATAAATAAATAAATAAATAAATGAATGAATGAATGAATGAATGAATAAATAAATAAATAAATAAAAGATAAATCTTGATTTGAATGATCAGAAAAAAGAGAGACAGTTCAAAAACATATCACTAGGAATATGAAATGTAAGTACTCTTACAGAGCAAATAGGAAGATGATATTTTGCAAAACTTGCACAACTAAATTGATATCTTTCGGGAAAAACAAATAATTACAAGAATAAACACAAGTTTTGATTTGTATTTGATTTTTTTTTAATGTGTGTATGAGTGTTTTGCCGGCACACATATCTGTGCGCCACATGCATGCAATGCCCATGATGGCCAGAAGAGGGCATCGAGTTCCCTGGAACTGGAGTTACAGACTTTTGAGCCACCCTGTGGGTGCTGGGAATTGAAACTGGGTCCTCTGTAAGAGCAGTCAGTGCTCTTAACCACTGAACCATTTTCTTTGAAGAGTAAGGAAGTGGCATTTATTGAGAAGCAAAGAAATTGCTCACTATAGCCACGAGGGGCCTTGAAAATGAGTTGCCCTTAAATTTTACTTTTATACTACAACTAGGACTACTATTGATTCATTTTTATAAATACTACCATTACTAATCATTTGGTTCTGGGGGTGGAACCCGAGGCCTTGCATGTGCTAGGTAAATGCTCCATCACTGAGCTGCATTCCCAGCCCTGGACATCTTAAAGAGTTAGGAACAAAACTGAGCACACTGCCCAGCTCGCCACCTAAAATCCAACAGCTCTACATGCTTTCTTGGAGGAAGTACTTCCAATGAGTTGGCTTCTGAAATGGCTTCTGGAAACAAGCCATTCAACTTTCTTACCAATGGTACCAGAGCACAGAGAAGCCAAAGATAATTTTTTTTTTTTTTGAGAAAACCACATAAAAACTAAAATCCACAACATTGTAAAAAACATCATTGCTCTGTGGTCACTTAGAAACAATACTGGCTAAACACAGCATCATCAAGGGGACCTAGCATGGTCTAGAAATGTAGGAAGGCAGGAAATACTCCGAATTAGGAAGTGGGTCAATAAGCATCATTCACTGTATATTTTGGCTTTTTGTGTGTGTGGTATGCATGTGTGTTAAGGTGTATGTGGGTGGGTGCATGGTCATGTGAGTGTACATGCATGTGGAGATGCAAGTCTGGTCCACGGTATCTTTCTCAATTGCCCTCCATGTTATATATTAAGGCAGAGTATCTCATGAACCCAGAGCCAGCCTGCTCCAGGGTTTCCAGGTCTCTGCTGGGATTACAGGTGGGCCACCACATCTTTCTGGCTTCTGTGTGGATTCCTGGGATCCAAACTCTGGTTTTCAGGCTTGCTCAGCAAGTGCTTTACCTGCTGAGCTGTCTCCTTTTAAGTCCCTTGCTGTGGATATCGCTCTGTATAAATAAAATGCTGATTGGCTAGTAGCCAGGCAGGAAGTATAGGCGGGACAAGGAGAGAAGAGAATTCTGGGAAGTGGGAGGCTAAGGCAGAGAGAGGCTGCCCGCCACCATGATGAGAAGCAGATGTGAAGATGCCGGTAAGCCATGAGCCATGTGGCAACTTATAGATTAATAGAAATGGGTTGATTTAAGACATAAGAACAGATAGCAAGAAGCCTGCCACAGCCATACAGTTTATAAGTAATATAAGTCTCTGTGTGTTTACTTGGTTGGGTTTGAGCAGCTGCAGGACTGGCGGGTGAGAGAGATTTGTCCTGACCGTGGGCCAGGCAGGACCAGGAAAACTTCAGCTAGTCTCTATTTTGCCTTAAAAGAAAAAAAAAAAAAAGGGGGCTGGAGAGATGGCTCAGAGGTTAAGAACACTGGCTGCTCTTCCAGAGGTCCTGAGTTCAATTCCCAGCAACCACATGGTGGCTCACAACCATCCCTAATGAGATCTGGTGCCCTCTTCTGGCCTGCAGACATACATGCAGGCAGAACATTGTATACATAATGAATAAATAAAATCTTTAAAAAAAAAAAAAAAAAAAAAAAAAAAGAAAAAAAAAAATCTTAGCCAGGCAGTGGCGCACATCTTTAATCCCAGCACTTGGGAGGCAGAAGCTGGTGAATCTCTGTGAGTTTGAGGCCAGTCTGGTCTACAAATCCAGTTCCAGGGCAGTCAGAGCTGCCTCAAAAGAACCAGGAAAAAGAAAGAAAAAGGAGAAGGAGAAGAAGAAGAAGAAGAAGAAGAAGAAGAAGAAGAAGAAGAAGAAGAAGAAGAAGAAGAAGAAGAAGAAGAAGAAAGAAAGGAAAATCTAAAAAATTTAATTAGCAGAGTATTACAAAATACTCTCTCACTATTCCCTTGTACGTCTGTCTAAAACCCTTTTTTATTTCAAAGTATTACTATTTTATTGATTTTATTTCCCTTAATAAGTCTCTCCAGAGTTTTAGTTTATTGATTTTTACCAAAGGCCCAGATTATGATTTTATTTAATGTTTTTCCTCTACATTGTTTAACTTAGTAATGTCTGTTTTCATCAGGAGTTATTCTATTTACCTGTTATTTATAGTCATTTGGCCCTTTCTCATATATTCTTTTTTTTTTTAGGTTTTTCGAGACAGGGTTTCTCTGTGCAGCTTTGCGCCTTTCCTGGATCTCGCTCATCTAGACCTGGCTGGCCTTGAACTCACAAAGATCCGCCTGCCTCTGCCTCCCAAGTGCTGGGATTAAAGGCGTGCGCCACCACCGCCCGGCTCATATATTCTTTTTTTTTTCTTGTGTTTTTGTGTTCGGTATCCATGCATGCTTTTTGTGTGCTAGAATGTGGTGGTGGGGGGGGGAGATGGAGTTTACATACATGTGGAGGCCGCTGGTTGATACTGAGTTTCTTTTCTCAACAGCTCTCCTTTATTTTTTGAGACAGAATCTCACTTGAACTCAGAGCTTTCCCAGTTTGGACAGTCTAGGTAGCCAGTTTGCTCCAAGAAATCTGTCTCCTGTACTTTGGAGTTACCAGCAGGCAGCCATGCCCACCCAGCATTTAGGAATTTATGTTAGTGCTGGGGATTAAAACTTACCTACAGAGCCACCCCTTTACCCCATTTTCATATCTTTTTTCATTCTTTCATAATAACGTTTATGATTATGATTTTACCTCTGGTTGCAGGGCTGTCTACATCTTAATCAGTTTTGAAAACTCCATGTTCTTTTTACTTTATTTTGATTTGTTTTTCAGGACAGGGTTTCTCTGTGTAGCTGTCCTGAAACTCACTCTGTATACAGGCTGGCCAGGAACTCAAAGAGAAATGCATGTGCTGGAATTAAAGGTGGGCACCACCACTGCTCGGCCCCTTTATCATTTTCTACAGAAACAGAAATTGCAGTTCTAGTTTGCTCAAGGGATGGACCATTCTCCTTCTCCCCCTCTTCCTCTTCTTCCTCCTCCTTCTAAACCCCATCCCCCCCTAAGGATCTCACTATATACTCAGGCTGGCTTTGAACCTGAGATCCTGGTGCCTCAGCCTCTGGGAGCTGGAACTGCAGGTGGGCACCATTGTGCCTGGCCTTGGAAGACTTTTTTTTCAAGACTTGTAAGTATTTTGGTATCTTAAAAGAAAAAACAAAACAAAACAAAAAAAAACCTCGAGGGCCAGCAAGATGGCTTGGAGGGCAAGATGCTTGCACATAGGCCTGATGACCAGAGTTTGGTCCCCAATCATACAAGGTAGCAGGAGAGAACTGACTCCGAAGAGTTGTCCTCTGACTGCCACACATGTTGCCTTCCTGTGCGCACACGTGAAAATTTAATTAAAAATCAACTTGATATAATTTGTTATTCGCATCTATCAAGTAGCTGATTCTGTAACTTCTGTCCCGGGAACCACTTAACTTCCATTTGTCCTCATACATTTCTGTGATTATATGTGTTGTATATGTTTGAAGAGCATGTACACTTTTGTGTGTATCTATTGTCTTGCATTTGTTAATTCCATTTTTAAAATCTTGATGCTATTGTATTTTGTTCTATCTGGCTGAGAATAGTTGATCTCCTGCTTGGTTTTGGATTTTTCAACGTTTGTAATATTTCCACGGGGATGACGCTTTGTTCTTTATCTCGGCTTTGCCTGAAGTTTGTGAGGCAATCAAGTCAAAGGCCCCTAACCAAACACTGTAAGGCAGAAGGTGTGGGATCCAAATACTTTTAGAATACAAAACATGGACTTTTTTTTTATAATTTAATTTAATTTTACATATCAGCCACGGATTCCCTTGTTCTCCCCCCTCCTGCCCCCCAAAACATGAACTTTTATCTAAAGAGATTTCTAAAGTGTTTTGAATACTTACTTTTAGTTATTATTACTGTGTATTATGGTATGTGGATGTATAGGTGTGTGCGTCGTGATATGTAGAGGGAGGTCAGAGGACTCTCTCCTTCTACCACATGGCTTCTAGGGATGGGACTCAGATCATCAGTCTTTGAGGCTAGTGCCTTTACCTGCCGGGCCATCTTGCCTGCTCGAACTAGATTTCTAAAACATTCTAAGCACTCTAAAAATATGTTGGATGCTACATGACCGAAAATTAAACTCTGCACGTACTTTTTCATAGTCCTACCCTTTCTTTTGGTCTAAGTCTGAGAGCGGCAAGAACTCTCAGCTTCAGAGGTTGGTTTCAGTGTGTCAGAGTTAAGATACTAAACATCTCATGCGTCTATCGCATCTGCCAGGGTATTCACTTGTTTGTTTGCTTGAAGGTGCAGCGGGTCAAACCATCTGCGCATGTCAGGGAGGCACTCTGCCGAGGAGCTGCAGACCAGGCCTGCCAGAGGAGTGTCATGGAGGAAGGTGCTTGCTTCTTGGATGTTCCAAGCTACACTTGGCATCGGAGTGGCTCCTTCTCACTAATCTAGTAGTAATGGAGTCAGCCAGTATGTGAACTGTGTACATGCTCCTGGATCCAAGACCTTCAAGACAAGGAAGAGTATCAGATGCATGTCTTCAGGTTTCTGTGTATGTGTGTGCATGTCTATGGGTCCCCATGCATGTGTTTATGTAGTGTTGCTCCTCGGGTGCTGGTGTTTGTTTGTTTGTTTGTTTGTTTGTTTGGAGACAGGCTCTCTGACTGGCCTGGAGCTCACCAGGAAAGCTAGATTAGTGAACCCAGGTATCCACCTGTCAACCACCTCCCCAAAGCTGGAATTTTTTTTTCTTTTTCTTCTTAGGTTTTTATTAATTTAAGTATACGAGTGTTTGCATGCATGTAGGTCTATGAATTACTTGTGTCCTTGGCACCCATGGAAGCCCAAATCAGAGCGTTTCTGATTCCCTGAGACTGGATTTACAGATGGTTGTGAGCCACCGTATGGGTGCTGGGGACAGAACCCAGGTCCTCTGCAAGAGTTACCAGTGGTCTTAACTGCTGAGCCATCTTTCTAGCTCATGTGCAGTGTTTGATGTGGGTTCTGGGAGTCGAACTCAGGTTGTAGAATCGTTTTACTGACTGAGTGATCTCCCAAGGCCCCATGCAATTGTCTTTAATTACCAAAAAAAGAAAGAAAGAAAGAAAGAAAGAAAGAAAGAAAGAAAGAAAGAAAGAAAGAAAGAAAGAAAGAAAGAAAGAAAAGAAACAAGTAAAATAAACCAAAATAAATAAACAAGATGAATCATCTTTGCCAAGCATCCAGCTGGGTTATTTGACTGTCAGCAGTCTGGTCTCCAGTATGGACCAGGTGTCTTCACATACTCTAGAGCAAGGAAAATGTTTCTCAGTCTGTGGAAAGCTCAGTGCCTGCCATGGAAAGAGGAGGAGCAGGCCCCGGATTGCTCCTGCAGCAGAAACAGGTAGCGATTATGGTAGAGATGTTTAAAGACAGACTTGGACTTTCTCGGACAATACTATTATTAAGATATTTTATTCATTTGTTTTTGTGTGTTCCTGTGTGTATGTATGTGGGCTCACATACCATGACACACATGTAGGGGCAGAAACAACTTATGGGAGTGGTTCTCTCCTTCCCCCACACGGGCTCCACGGACTGAACTCAGGCTGTCGTCAGGCTTGGCAGCAAGCCCTTTTACCCTCTGTGCCCTCTCACCTACCCAGTACCTGATTTTGTTTAGCTCTGTCAATGCTATGCTTCTTCACTAATAGACATCTGTGAGTGTTACTATGCTGGGGGGATGGTATTCTCTAAAATGAAGTAATACACAGTCTAGAATGCTTTGTGTGTGTGTCCTCTTCCCTCCTGAGCTAACGCTGCTGTCCTGTCCCTTTTACTTGATATTCTGGTTATTTTAGACATCCTTTATCTCGTCTCTGAGCACCTCTGGTTCACTGTGCATTAGGCAGGCCTGGAAGTACGACAGAGCTAGCTAGAAAAGGATCCAGTCTGCCCGCCTGTGTCTGTGCTCTTCCGCTGGGTGGTCTCGCGTTCTGTCCTGCCTGAGGTCGACAGCCTCTGCCTGCCATTTCCAGCATGAATCACGCTGTCTTGTGCTATCAGTGTTCTATTTTTTTATAATCTGTCCATTTGTGCCTTACCCTCAGACACACATTTTGAGTTCAGAGCAACCGCAATCCTGACTGAGGAAAACGCCATTTCAACTCAGTAAACCCTGCTGAGAAGCCCTGAGTTCAGGGTGCTTTTCAACAGAGTTCACGATGATTCCCTGGCCTCTTCTCATCCAAGTGTCCTTCTTGACTAACTTATTTAGTCAGTGTCAGGAGGGGTTAGGGTAGTTTTGAGTTTGAACTAAGAATTAAATGCATCCATGCATGTCCTATAGGTTTTATCCACCATTTCCCCGCCTCTGTCCCACTCCAGAGGAAGGCTGTGCTGTTTGGGTTCTGTTACCCAATTACCATTTATCAACACATACATTTAAGCAATAAAAAAAGAGAAAGCTGAAGGAAAGAAAGGAACAGCAGGGCTGGACCTGAAAGAAGGGCTAGGAACAGCCACCGTGCAGGCTGGGAAACGTTGAGCCGAAGGAATGGATGCCAATGCTCCTGTGGTCGGAGTTTCTGAAACAACAGCAGCTTAGGATGTGTTCCCTGGCCAGTAGCCAGGCACTGGTGGCACAAAGCTTCATAGATTAGTTTTGATCACTGCCTGGCATTTCCCATTTTCAGCTTCCAGAGAGGCCACCCTGTAATTTGTATATCTTCTCTTTGAAGACTTACTTTTGACATTCATATTAAATATTGTGCCATGTGATAACTTATTTAGCCGCCTCCTAATGTGTGCTGCAATTAGTTCTATTTAATTGGGTTCTTTGTTCATCTTTCCATTTCTGTCACGACTTCCCCTTTCTTAAGTTCTTTCTTCTAAGTTAATTTTAATTATGTGAGTAATACCTGAAGGCTCAACTTCTTATCAAACCCAAGTCGATCTGGGTTGTCTTTCTCCATCCACGAACGTTCAGAGGTAGCCACTCCTCTGTATGTGTGTGTGTGTGTGTGTGTGTGTGTGTGTGTGTGTGTGTGTGCATTAAGTGTGGGTACATTTACACACCTTACATGTGTTGAGTGCAGAGGCCAGAAGTTGACTCCCCCACTTGGCTTTTTATTGCTGTGATAAAGATCATGACCAAAAGCAACTTGAAAAGGACAAGGCGTGTTCGGCTTACATGTCCCTATCGCAGTACATTGTTGGAGGAACACCAGACTCCAGCAGGAACCTGAAGGCAGGAACTGAAGCAGAGACTATGGAAGAACCTTCTTACTGGCTTGGCCCTCACAGCTTGCTCAGGCTGCTTCCTCACGCCACTCAGGACTACCTATCCAGGGGTCTTCTCACATCAACCATTAATCAAGAAACCGTCCCACTGAGTTGCCTACAGGCCAGTCTGATAGAGATGTTTTCTCACGTTCTCAATTGAGGTTCCCTCTTCCCAGATAGCCCTAGCTGTGTCAAATAGACAAAAACAAACAAACGAACAAATAAACAAAACCGAACCAGGATATTAACATCAGACATCTTCTTTCCTCAATTGGGTACCACTTTATTCTTTGAGACAGAGGGCATCAGATTCCCTTTAACTGGCGTTACTAAAGGTTGTAAGCCAACGTGTGGGTGTTGGGAATGGCGCCCAGGAACTTGGAAGAGCAGCCAGGGCTCTAAACTACTGAGCCATTTCTTCAGAGTCCATCTATCATCCATTTTAAAAATACAATATTAAAAAATGGTTGCATGGTACAACTTGATTTTTCTCCTCTCCCTCTAGAAATATGTCTTAGATCTGGCTATGTGTCTATTTTAAAATCTGGTATAAAGTTTCTTAGAATAGATATATCACAGATTTTATTGTGGTTTGATTGCTTTTACATAGCCCAGTGAGGTGACCAATATGTGAATTGCTCTAGTCAGTGGCTGCTGTCAATGGTATTGCAGGGTATCTCCTCCCACCTACCTCCCTGTACACATAGTCAGAGTTCCTTCATGGAAGACACTGAGCAGAGGACTGGCCCCTGTGTGTTATCTCGGATGACTAGAGCATCACTGTCCCCCAAGGCAGCTACATGTTGTCCCTCAAGTGCTGGGGTCCATTCCCAGCACCCACATGTTACAACCTTCAAAACCCAAATGTGCTGCTATGAGTATGGAACTCTAATTTTAGCTTTACTTAATTTTTTAAATTTCAAGTGCTGCGTGTGTGTGTGTGTGTGTGTGTGTGTGTGTGTGTGTGTGTGTGTGTGTATATATATAAGGTATTTAGACATTGCTTGTAGGGGCAAAAATTAGTCCAGGCACTATGATCATCCCTACAGAGGAAAGCAAACAATGTTTAAAAGGTCAACAAATAGTTCCCCATAGAATAAAAGAATGTATCAGAGATAAATTCATTAAGGACATGAAAACCGGCACATTTTAACTGAATCATGTCATTAAGATACTGCTAATGGCTGTAGCGTTAATTCTCCACAACCTGACAGAATCTAGAATCATGGGGGGATGGGCCATTGGTCATGTGGGGATCACCTTGACCACAGATGTGTGAAGACTCATCTTAACGGTGGGTGGGACCATTCCCTAGGCTAGCGATCCTTTGCTGCAATGGAGACCGTGTATTCATTGTTGATCATTGGAATGGCCTTCATCACTCTCTTCTGACTGAGGACCTAACGTAATCAGCTGCTTCAAGCTCCCATGGCTGTGAGTTCCCCATTATGATGAACTGTGAGCTGAAAGAAATCCTTTCTCCCTTGAATTGCTGTTTTTCAAGTTTGTTTTGTTTTGTTTTTAAATCATAGCAACAGAAAAGAAACCAAGACACTACCCTATTAAAGTTGGGTATATTCACTCTTAAATGTCTTCCAAATGTACCAAGAAGCATTGCCAATTCACAATTTTGTGGAGTGGATTGTTGTAATCTTTTACATTTGGTGTGGCAGAGTTTTCAGTTAGCGATGGGAAATTTGTTCCTGCCGTGCCAGATGGTGCTCCAGAAATGCAGACTCATCGGGATCTCCAAACAGGAGGGAGACTGATGTTTCCCTTTATGGCTTCATCCCACCGTATGATGTATACTCAAAATATCTGTGCAGCTTTCAGGAGCAGGCTAGAAAGTGTCATGGATACAGTTGCTAAAACTGTTCAGTGTGTATGTACAATGCTATGACTCACCACCAATGTATGGAACCTGTGAAAAGAATTCAAGTCAGCGAGCATAGGGATGTTGGGGCTATGCCAACATTTGTTGCTTGAATTGTGCACGGATTTCACCAAGACTCATGGGACTGTCAGTTCCAGTTCAAGATTTTCTTGAGACAAAAAGACATGTTTCGCCAGGTACTTAATAGTCAAAGACAGAACATGACAGTGGTTTCTGGATTTTCGTCAATATTAGAGTGCACGTGAAGACACCACACATGAAGCGCAAAGGGAAAGAAAAACGGACTTTTGCCCTATCTAGAAAGGGATTGGAACTTATATTAAAACCTAACTTTTCATGATGCAAACCAGTCAGTATGCTTTTGCCCACTTTCAAACACAAATCCCGGGCTGGAGAGATGGCTAGGTGGTTAAGAGCACTGGTGCCCGTCCTGAGGACCCAGATTCCCAGCACTCACATGGCAGCTCACAATGGTCTGTAACAGGCCTAGGGAATCCCACAGCCTTTTCTGTCCTCCACAGGCACTGCACGCATGTGGTGCACAGACAGACATGAGTTCAAAACACCCAGATACATACATGCATACACACACACATACATACATATATACATAAATACACACACATTAATAATTAAATAAATCTCTTTTTAAAACCCATGAAGCTATATGAATAACATTTTCAGTGGTGATGACCAACAGTATGCAAATTTTCTGCAGAATCAACGAGAAAAGTTTGAAGAACACATTGGTGGTATTAACAAGCTTTGATAGGAGGCAGAAGCAGGTGGATCTCTGTGAGTTAGAGTCCAGCATGATCGACAGAGTGATTTCCAGGACAGCTAGGGCTACACAGAGAAACCCTTTCTTGAAAACAACCAAAAAACAAACAAACAAACAAATAAACAAGCTTTGAGTTACATTTTGGTGTCTATAACCACCTTTGCATCTCATGCTCTCAACACTGAGTTGGTTCCAGATACAGCAGGTTGAGATGGTTTGGACAAAAGCAGTTTTAAAATTGCTGAAACAGACAAGCTTTTGCTTCAAGGTCAAACAATTATGACAAAGATGAGCTACAAAGATCCCTATGGAGGAAACGAAGACTAGAGAGCGAAAGCCCACTGGGTAATACGTCACTAGTGGGAAGATGTGTCCATGTCTAGACAACACGGGTATATCATTCTTTTCAACTGTGAATATAAATGTAGATCATACATCTCCAGTGGAAGTTTAGCATCAGAACTGAACTGTGCTTTTAAGAGTTAAAAAAAAAAAATCACCCTGGGTTTCAAAGACTTAAAGAGCAACAGAGAAGAACACACCACTGGGTAATTTTTATATTGAGCACACGTTGCGACGGTATTTTAGAAGTGCTGGATTCAATAAAAAATCTTATCAATTTCATGCGTTTCTATCATTAGAAAACACACAGCTACTAAACACTTAAAAATGACATGTGCTGGGCCAGGGTTGTGACTCAGTGGTACAACATTTATCTGGCAGGCTGAAGGCCCTGGGTTTGATCCCTAGCACTGCAAAATGAATGAATGAATGAATGAATGAGAGTGGTTTTCATTTTCCACAGTGTAAAGCTAGAATCACTTCCCTTGTTATTAATGCTTCCTTTCCTGGGAGAATCAGCTCCTAAGATTACATCTGACAAGAGGACATTGTAAGACACCTGACTTCTGTCCCCACACGGAAGCATCTGTGGGGATCTGAGCATCTGGCGGTGGACCTGAACCGTTAGATACAGACTCCTGGGACCTGGACTCTGCAGCAAGTAGAGCCAGGACAGTACTATCTGGAGTCTAACTGAGCCGTACTGCCTTCGGTGGGGGTGGCTAGCAGAGACTCAAGCCGCATTTCTGGTTCGGCACTGTGGCTAAGAAGATGCGCCAAGCCCCAAAGCCCAGTGAGATAGGTCAGTCTCCACAGGGAACAGAAAGATGGAGGCTGGAAGGCAGGGGTGTGGGAAAGGGAAAGATGGCCTCGGAGGATGAACTCCACGCACAGGGAAGCTACAACCAAGGATGAAGGGACACAGCAGGGGTACCCAAGGCAGCTAGACAGAGACCCAAGCACAGGTTAGGGCTGCATGCCTGCCTGCCCTGATCCTCAGTGCCGAGAAAACGTCCTCTTGAGTTTGGGAGTGAGTACCTGGGTTAATTAATGAAAAAGACTCTCAGGAGCCATTGTTGTCATGGCAACCATGAAAGGACCATGGGGATTTGTACAGACAGACAAAAGGAAAGGAGCAACAAGTGCTCCCTCCCCGCTTCCCCCTCCTGCCTGGATGCATGAAATGGGTGTTTCCTCATCCTACCTCCTCTGTTGCCCAGGCCAAACGCTTGTGAATGGGATGGATTCTGTCCTTACCCAAGAGAGGCTTAGAGGTTCGGATGCTCAGTCTCAGACTTTATATTCAGGTTTGAGTAAGGACTCGGGCTTCTGGCCGGGTCTCCTGTAATCCTGCCTTCTGCCCTAGTTCCAAGGTCACTCCCCCTCTTTCCTCTACCTGAACCCTCGTTCCAACACCTCGTACAGGATAGAATGTTCTTCTCGCAGAGGTTGGAAGTGATTCATAGACCTAGCCCCGTGACCACTTCCTGCCCACTGTCTGCTGCTCACACCCTGCCTGACAATCACACCGAGGGTGGAAGGAAGCTTCTAGACTCCCTCCGGGAGTAACCACACACCTGTCACACGATGTCTTGATCCCGTGGTGCCCTTACTCCCTGCTTAAGATGTTCCCTTGTAACATTCTGTTCTGCCAGACTTTTCCCTATGTGCCCAGGTGTCTGCTCTCTCAGGAAAGCCAGAGTCACAGATATCAGCTCAAATAGGTCCTCTGTGGTGTTTACCAAGCCTGAAAAATCTCAAACAGACCTAGTCAAACTCAGTCTACAAATACCGTCTTTTGAAGCTTCTACCTTTTAATCAATAGTATCGAATTGAGTCATTTTCTCCTAAGCTTTCTCTCCCATTAAGTTGTCCAAGAGACTAGCTTATTTGGCTACTGTGTTCTGACTGAATTTAAGGGGGATAAGAATGTTTGTATAGATCATGTATTCCTGGCACATAGTGGGTTCTCAACAAATAACCACTGAATGAATAGAAAAAAAAATGATAATTCTGCCTCTTAAGAGACATGGATACATATTATCAATGGCTGGTATCCAGGTTTATATTTAACACTCAGGCTCTATCTCCCTTATAGTACCCTAGGTGGTTACTATAGCTTACTATAGGTGAGACACAACCTTGCCAATACTTAGCTGAAGTAATTCCTTCATAGAAGCAAGTGGAAATATATGAAACCAGGGTCTCCTTCCCTTCCCATTTTGGTGGGTTTTACTTCCTGTCTGTCTTGCAGCATTCTTACAGACCAATTTTAGCAGCCAATAACCAGGGCATATCATGCTGACCAGCAGACCCCTCTCCAGCCAGCCTTTTCTCTAGTTTCCTCCTGGATCTCCAGAGACGCCTCCTAATGGGTCTCCCTGATTCCTCCCCCCTCATCCCCCACCCCCGGCTCCCCATGCATCCGCTGCAAGCAGCCACTGCTTTCTGTGACACTGGAATTGCACTGGTGAGTAGCAGAATGGCCAGATGAGTCACTGTCAAACTGTTTGGAAACAGACATGTGTATGACCAGAGAAAAACCACTTTCAGGAAGGGATGGATGTCGTCTGCATGGGGGTGTGGGTGTCAGCTGCTGCTGTCTCTGCGTCTCAGGGGCAGAATTTCAAATCTTTGATTTGTACCCCTATTCAACACGTCAGGATTGGGGGTGGCTGCTTCCTTTGTTTTCTCAGAGCACATCAGGGCTGCCAGGACTGACCCCCACCCCCACTGTGAGATACATTACCGGTTCCATTCCTCGGGCAGGGGGGTATCTTGAGATCCAGGACACCTGGCTTCTAGGCCGGGCTCTGCCACGAGTTGCATGACTTTAGGCAAATCACATTACCTCTCTGGGCCTCAGTTTCCACACCTGAGAAATGAAGGGATTGCAGGTTAGCCATTTGTCACCGAATACCCATCCCTCGCCCCAAACACAGCCCAAGTGTGTTTCCCTGTGAAATACACGCACCACATATAACTCCTGGTGCAACCACGGCCTGAATCCCTTTCCTTCAAGAAAGCCTACTATAACAAAGGGACAGATAATACTTAAAAAATAAGCCATCTTTGGTCTGGGGCTCTAGCTCAGTAATAAGGGCGCTTTCCCAGTGTGTGCAAGACCCGAGTTGGTCCTCAATACCAGAAAAGAAAAAAAAAAAAGCCAACCTCAAACTTAGTATTTTGACTACAATAGAGTTACACTTACTGAGTATCTAAATGTATAGTTTTAGGATAGAGGAGGGAGGGAGGGAGGGAGAGAGACAGACAGACAGACAGACAACACGGTTGGGGAGGAAGGAGATGCTGCCAGGCATGGGAGCTCTGGAAGTCACTGGACTGCAGAACATGACAGCTGGTTTTGAGGGTCCCAGGGCAGGCAGCTAAGTGCTGTGGATAAGAGAGTGGCCATTGGAATCAGACTACCCAGTTTATGATCTTAGCTGCCAGGTGAGTGATAATGTTAAAGACCAATTTTATACAAGGCTCTGTCTTCATTTCTTTTCCTTTTGTTGATAAAGTACTTGAACTGTGACGGAGCCACAGAAGCCTGAGGGCACGGGTCGGGCTGCATCCATAGTTCAGTGGAGAGATGGCTCAGTATGAGGACACACACCTTTAACACCAGCACTGTAGAGGCAGAGGCAGGTGGATCTCTAAGACCAGCTTGGTCTACGTAATGAGTTCCAGGACATTTAAATCTACTAGTAAGACCTTGTCTCAAACAAAACAAAACAATACAACAACAAAATCCACTAACCACCGAAGCCCCTAAATGCAAACCAATGATATCCGCTCATGCGCAGTGAAGAAACACAAGTCTGTACCCAAGCTGCAGGAAGATGATGAGATCGTAAGCTGTCTCCGGTACAGCCATTTTCATGGCTTATTTGGGCTCATTCGAGACTCCACTGCGGAACTCAGATCATCTGGTTCATAGGTTTCATGAGTCACCGTATGCAATTGCTCCTTTTGTGAACAACGCCAGCAGCTGCAGAACCAGGTAATTTCTAAGGTCCTGCCTAGCACCAGGCTGCTGGGACATTGCCTGATGTCACCCGTACCTGGTTCTCTTTTCTACATTACTGTCTAAGAGGAATGCCACTTAAGCTACATCCACTAATTGAGCTGTCAGGATTTAAATCTTTTAGCTGCTACCTTCTTGAAGATAGGGTATCACTTTAAAAAAGGAAGGTGCTGGAGGGGTGACTCCGCAGTTGAGAGTCCTGATAGCTCTTCTGGGGTGCCTCGGTTTAATTCCCAGCACCCACAAGTAGGCTCACACAGCCATCTGTAACTCCAGCTCTGGAGGTTCCAATCCCTCTTCATGGTGCGCAGACATACATGGTGCACAGGCAAAACACTCACCTCACACCTTTAAAATTTAAAACAAACAACAGTGCTCACGTCGGGGACATGGCTGTAACTGCGGCACTGAAGAGGCAGGAGGATCGTGTTCTAGGCCAACAAGTGCTGACTTATCTCAAAAAGACCACCAGCAAAACTAGACAACGCGCAAATTCAGGGGCTAGTGTAACAGGTACTTCCATGAATGACTAAAAGATTGAATGAAGCCAGTCCTGTCTGCTGACTCCCTTGAAGCATGAGAACTCTGGGCTTTCTTGTCTCACGTGATAGATGCTCACACAAACACTGAAAACAAAGGGCTGGGATGTAGCTAGTTGGCAGAGTGTTTACCTACCACACATGAAGTCCTGGGTTCAATCCCTAGCCCCGAATAAACTAAGTGTAGTAGTCCATGCTAGTAATCCCAGCACTTGGGAGGAGGCAGGAGGATCAGAAGTTCAAGGTCATCCTTGACTACATAGTGAGTTCAAGGCCAGCTTTGGCTATCTGAGACCCTGCCCTAAGAAATAGAAACACTAAAAAAACAAAACAAATCTGAAATTTGAAGTGGAACTATTGAAACTATTTGTCGGTATTCTCTTTATTTCATTGTGGCAGGGGACAGAAGCCAGCAGCTCCTTCCGGCTGTGCAAGTCTGCTCTGCCAGGCTGCACTCTGGGCCAGCATTCCGATTGCAGATCCTCACAGCTCCTTTCCTTTCAAACCTCTGCAGTCTGGCATCTGCTGCCTCCGCCCCAGTAATGTGGCTTCCAGTAACACCATCAAGATCCTGTAGGCTGCCAAATTCGGCAGACAGTTTCTATCCTTGTTTTACTTGCTTTCCTGATGCTAAATCCTAAAACCATTTGAAATGTCTGCTGGGGGAGTTTGAATTTATTATTCTTATATAAGCAAAAAGACAAAGGAGTCTTGAAAACAGGGGAATAATGCTAAAAATAGCCAGTGATTCAGTTTTTCCAAGAGGACCATCTCAAAAGAGACCAAGTATGACACACAGCATTTAAGATTACAGAGACTCAGCCAGTCATGGTGGCACACACCTGCCATCCCAGCGCTTTGGAGGTTCAGGCAGGAGGATCACCAGTTTGAGGTCAGCCTGAGCTACAGAAGGGCCAGCATGTAACTCAGAGTTCTTACCCAACATGAACAAGCTCCTGTGTTCCATTCATTCCCTGCACTCCATGGAGAGAGAGGGAGGGAAGGAGGAAGGGAGGGAGAGTCCAGAAATTAATTTGTTTCAAAATCTTAAAACAAGATGTATTTTATGTTTCTGAGTGCATATGCTTGCTACTACGTGTGGCCCTGGAGGCTAAAAGAGGGATTGGATTTCCTAGAGCTGGAGCTATGGGGGGTTGTGAGCCACCTGAAGTGGATGCTGGGAGCCAAACTCTGATCCTCTGGAAAGGCAGCAAGTTCCCCAGACAGAGACTAATTCGTTTAATCATTCACCTGTTCATTCACAGGCATGTAACACACAGCGCGCGCGCGCACGCGCACACACACACACACACACACACACACACACACACACACACACACACACACTGAATATCTGCAATGTGTCAGGCATTATTACAAGATGTTGGGGATGCAAAGGGCAAAGCAAGCTAACAGATTTTTAGAGCACATCCCACCTAGGAGTAAGACAGCTGATTGTGAATTAAGAACCCTCTTGGCATGTAACATTCATACAGAAAACACACAGGCTATCTGTTTCAGTCTGGTGAGTTTTCACAAACAGAACACACTGGTTATTTGTAGCACCTGAATAGAGGCACCATATGAGCAGCCTCCTAGACTCTCTTCTGGGACCCCTTGCAGACCCTTGTTCCTCTCAACAGCAAGTGCTTGAATTCTGTATATTGAAATAATGCAGAATCTATTCCAAGTGAATCCCTGCCTTTGTTCAATGTTATTGGTGAGATTTGTGGACTGTGGTGCACAGCTGCAGACTATACATTCTTGTTATTGTGGATTCTCTCTGCCTCTCTACTTGGGAACTTTCCGCAGTAATTACATTCTCCCTTTTCGGAACACTGTCCCCCCTTTTCTCTGCTCTCTTTAAAAGAAATATTTGGTTTTTTGTTTGTTTACTTATTTATTTAGTGTACATTGCATGTATGTGGGATGTATATGCCTCTAAGCACACATGGGAAAGCCAGAGGAGGATACCTCTCTCTACCTTATTCCTTGAAGATAATGTTTCCCCATCATATACTTTGGTTGTAGGACATAAAGAAATCAGTCTGAAACTAACTAGGAAAATGCTCCCGGCTGGCTAGCTTTCAGAGTGGTGGAAAGTGCTCTGAATTCCACCAGGGGGAGAAAAGACATTCATGCCCTTGCCCAACACTGGACCCTGTATACAATAATACGGACATACTTCCAGGAAGAATGTTTGCAGTGATGGAATAGGGGCATGAAGGTAACGGGGGTAACCAACCACTTTCTGACTGGCTTGGAGGTCTGCTCCATGGGAAGGAATTCATGACTGGTCCTGTAAAACTGATCAAAAGCTCATGGCTGGGGAGGTCATAGGCCATAGGAGAGATGAAGTCTATGCTTTAATGAGGCTTAAAGTCTCTTGGCTGTGGGTGATAGAGTAACACAGAAACCAAACAGATACACAGATGTACAACCAGAATGACCTTTTATTTTTGCTATTCTGGGATGGAATACAGGACCTCTGTGTGCTAAACAGGTGTTCAACTAAAACCCCAAGTCTTTTTTTTTTTTTTTTTTTAATTGAGACAGGGTTTCTCTGAGTAACAGTTTTAGCTGTCCTGGAACTCGCTTTGTAGACTAGACAAGCCTTGAACTCACAAAAATTCACCTACCTCTGCCTCCCAAGTGCTGGGATTAAAGGCATGCACCACCACCATCCAGCTCCAGGTCTTTAATATAGTGAAAAAAAAAACCCATATTTTTTTCTTAAAAGAAGCAGCTGTGTGGAGGGGGGAGGGCAGAGCTGGGAAGACTGTTCAGTGGGTGAAGTGTTTGCTATGCAGGCATGAGGTCTGGAGTCCAGATTTCCAGAACCCATGTAAAAGACAGGTGTGGTGGTGTGCACCTGTAACCCGGTGCTGGTCAGGGCAGAGACAGGCAGATCCCTAGTGTTTGCTGGTTAGCCAGTCTAGTTGAATTGGTGAACTCCAGAATTAGTGAGAGAGCCTGTCTCAAAAAACAACATGGAGAGCAACAGAGGAAGACACCTAGTATCAACCTGCGGCCTTCATGCACATAAACACACACACACACACACACACACACACACACACACACACACACACACACACACACACACGTACAAACACCCACAATTTCAAAAAAATCATAAGGAAGTTGGTACTGTAAAGAAAATTAACTTGGTTATGGTGATAAGACACAAGGGTATGTGTGTGTGGGGGGGTAAGTTTAGATTGAGGACCTCTTCAAAGAGAAGCTGCTGGAACCTACTTCTAAAATGCCTGAAGGAACAAAACCACAACGCAATCCAGCACAGGAAAGAAGAGATGGCGAGGACTTTAAGGCCAGAACAAGCATGGTGCATTCAAAAGTCAGCTAGGACTGAGTATAGTCCAGTGGTAGAATATTCATCTAGCATGCACAAAACACTCAATTCAATCCCCAGCACGGACAATAAAGACTAGCCAGGGAGCCACTGTGGTTGGAACCCCCACGGAGGAATGCAGCAAGTTAGTGACCCCGGCTGGGGTCAAGTCTTTCCAGGACTTGTCGCCACACTGAGGAGTCTGGATTTCATTTTCAATGTGAAGTCAACAGAAGATTTTTAAGTAGACTGCTCACATGGTTCGACTTAAGATTTTAAATGACTGTGGGGCTGCTGTGAGATGAACATCGAGGAGGTGATTGAGCAGAGGGAGACGCAAACAGGGCACATGCAATCAACATTAACTCAGAAGAAGATGGCGGGCAGTATAAATAGAGATCGGGGAATGCCTAAGAGACGGGCTTGGTTTTTGAGACAATGACTCTGCGTAGCCTAGGCTACAAACTCTCAACCCTCCTGCTATATATAACCTCTCTAGTATTTCGACTGTAAGTTGTGTTTTACTGCTTTAGAAATTTCTGGAACATTTAGGACGTAGAAGCTATCTGGAAGAAGTAGGTGATGGGGGTTGGTGCAGTCCTAGAGGGTAGCTTCTCCCTCCCTTCTTCCTCTCTCCATCTCTCTCTCTGCTTCTGGTCCACTGCGAGGTAAACATTACTGTGCAACATACCACTCTTACCATGATGTTCTCCCCAGCACAGGGGGGTAAAAGCCTTGTTCAGAACCCCCCCCCACAACCATGAGGCAAACTAAACTTGCCCCCCTACATGTTGTTCTTTTGAGTCACTGTTGAATCACAGTGACACAAACATGCACAGCAGCACGTGAGGTGGCGGGGGGGGGGGGGGGGGGTGGGGGGGGGGGTGTCCAGAACTTGCAGCCACCTGAGCTAAATACTCGGGCAGACGGTAATGGGATTTCCTGAGTTAGGAAGGACAATGGTGCTGCAGGCCACAGGAATATATCATAAGAACTCAGCTGGTTATGGCAAAGCCACTACCTGGAGGGATCATGGAATTCCTCCAGAGGAAGCCGAATTCCAAGGAGCTTTGGTGTTATTTGGCTTGTTATATATCAGCTGTATTCTGTTATGAAAATCATGTGTGCCTTCATAGTTTTCCCAATTGACTTTTCCCTAAGAAGGGCTAACAGTGTGGACTGATCACTCTCTGGACATACACATTCCAGGTATTTGGAGAACAGCCTCAGGAGAGGCTTTTTCTGGAATCAGATATCTCCCTTATCCACTTTCAAGAACTAGCAGTAATAACAATCCACATGAAGATCTCCTGATTTAAGGCAAATTCCACAAGGAGACACCGCCTAGGTCAGGTGGACGTTAAGTAATAGCTTTACACAATTTAGCTCAGACCCTCCTTCCTTACAGTCTTACTAACTTTATAGACCTCTAACTCCTTACCTAACCACTTCTAGGAATATTCAGATAACTTTCTGCGCTGACAGCTATGCTCAGCCAGAACCCCAGTTCAAGCCTCCCTGTAATTATCATCATTGGCAGCATCCGGGGTCAGGTCCATCCCCAGATGGAGGAAAGTACTTTATCAGAGATACCTCTGTATTCTCTAAGAACAGACTTAATCATCCAGGCTACCTGTTTGAGAAGGCCTGGCAGATGTGCCAATTAAGCTTTACTTCCCCCTTTCCCAAACCTTAATTCTAGTTCCAGATCTCCTGTACACAGGTTGCCTAGCAACCGAGCACACTTTCCCCCATCCTGCAGAAAAAATGGCAGATAGCTTAGACAGATAGGAGCCACAGGAAAAAAGAAGACAGTTTTATTTTCTCCCATTGACCTAGCAACTTATAGATTCTTAACATTTTCTACCAATCACATTTAAGATTATAGTTGAGCACATAAGAGCCCTCTTCTTAGATATTACCTGAATTTAGCCTTTAGTTAATTCATTTCCCCATTGGCCACTTCCCTTTGGGAGTTGTAATGATAATTAATGGTTATTGCCTCCCTATGTGATTCTTATCACCCCTCCATTTGACCCTGGAAGCCTGGCTTTGCTAAGGGAATACTACTTGTAAGTGTATGTATACCAGGACTTCCAGGGACGGAGAAGAGAAAAGAGAATGGAAGAACTAGATGGGTAAGAACTTGAGAGGAACAAACTGAGATGGGGAAGAACTAGATTGAAGGGCTAGAAGAGAGGACTAGAGGAATGAGATGGAAGACGAGGAAGAGCCAGATGGGGAAGAACTAGATGGGGAAGAACAAGATGAGGAGAGAGAAGGAGATGGGAGAGGAGATGATATGGGAAAGAACAAGATGGACGAGAACCTGGAAGGGGCAGAACTAGATGAAGGAATTAAGATAGAACCTAGAGGGGACCACAGATAAGTGTAGAGAGAAATCAGGCAGGAAATGAGCAAAATATGAGAGCAGAGTATAAGCTTGTAGAGAGAGAGAACCGACATAGAATAATAAAGTATATGGACTAAGGAGTTTTGTGTACATAGATTCATTTCTTTTCATCAAAGATTAATTATCAGCTGGTTGTAGATTCTTCCTGGACCCTGGGAGGGGACTATCAAGGGGCTGGACCCCCATAGTCCCCGATACAACGGGAATAAATGCATAGAGAAAGGAAAGGTTGTTGAGGGGATGTCAAGAATTCTAGGTTGGACCTGCAAAATCTGGGATGCCTATTAGACAGGCAGGTGGAGATGATGAACAGGAACCTAGACATGTCCCGAGTCTATGGCTGATATGAACAGACAGAAACCTTTTACACATCCAAACAAAGGATTTAAGTGCTAAGAAATTGAGGTCTGAGTGCAGACCCCAGGATGTTCTGATATTTATGGTAAGTGTGAGAGGAGTGGAACAGAGGACTAGGAAGAAATAGGAGGCAAATCCAGAGCGGAGGGGCCTGAGAAGACTGTGACTAACTGGGTCAAAAGCCCCTGAGTGGCATCTAAGACTTAGCCATAGATAAACACATGGAAGGCACTTGGTCACCTTTGCTAGAAGGATTTCACAGGATTGTGTAAATGTGATTGGTGTGGGTGACAGTTGTGGGCCCCAGGACGCACGTACAGTTGTATGTTTCCATATGTCTAAATATCAGTGTTACCAAGAAGCTGTGTGGAGGGGGAAGGGCAGAGCTGGGAAGACTGTTCAGTGGGTGAAGTGTTTGCTATGCAGGCATGAGGACCGGAGTCCAGATTTCCAGAACCCATGTAAAAGACAGGTGTGGTGGTGTGCACCTGTAACCCGGTGCTGGTCAGGGCAGAGACAGGCAGATTCCTAATGTTTGCTGGTTAGCCCTCCCACACAGCTGTTGTCCTACTCTGACAAATGAATATTTATCATAGCTATTAAAAGACAAGCTTCAAGCCGGGCGGTGGTGGCGCACGCCTTTAATCCCAGCACTCGGGAGGCAGAGCCAGGCGGATCTCTGTGAGTTCGAGGCCAGCCTGGGCTACCAAGTGAGTTCCAGGAGAGGCGCAAAGCTACACAGAGAAACCCTGTCTCGAAAAAACCAAAAAAAAAAAAAAAAAAAGACAAGCTTCAAATGTGCACTTTCTCAGTTCCACAAGGTCCTCGCGGATTGACATAGCAAAGGCTGGTCCCTGACTGTTTCTTCCTTATTTTCTCTCATTTCATTCAAAATCCATCCACCTACGCTTCTCCAACTACCAGCTCAGCAAACAGACATCTTTTAGGCATGAAAATACATATACCACAGCCATGTGTATGGGAACATTGTCCCACGGACCCTGAGAGACCTGGAACCATTTAGACAGAGAATTCAGAATTCTATTCAGCCTAAGTGAGGTCTGCAGATGCCCTTGTGTGCTGGCACAGTGTACCCTCGGCCTCACAGAGAGGAGTATGGCTGGAGTGGGGGCAGCAGGAGGGTCTCAACAGTAAGTGTTAGAGGGGGCTAAAAAATGGGAGAATCGGAGGTAAGGGGGTGGAGAGAGTAAGTGTAGACAGCTCTCTGGAGGAATGTGTCCTGTCATGGACTAGTAGCAGGAGAAGATCCAGAGGATGCTTTAGTTTGAGTTATTGCTATTTGTTTGTTGTGCTTTTTGTTTGTTTGTTTGTTGAGACTGACTGGCTTTATACTTGTTATATTGAGGAGGATGGACTTGAACTCCTAGCTCTCTTGCCTCCTCCTTTCAAGAGATGGGACTACAGGCCTGCACACCACACCTGGATAGAGTTTCTTTCTTTTCTTTCTTTCTTTTTTTTTTTTTTCTTTTGTTTGTTTGTTTGAGACAAGGTTTCTCTGTGTAGTCCTGGCTGCCCTGGAACTCAGTCTGTAAACCAGACTGACCTTGAACTCAGGAATCTGCCTGCCTCTGCCTCCTGAATGCTGAGATTAAAGGCGTGCATATTTTAAAAGACAGAACTTCTGGATGCTGATGGAAATCATCCTGTGGGGAGAACAGCTTGTGAAGAGAAGAGAAAGGGATGCTATTAGGAACAAGGTACTTGAGCAAGAAGAAGGAGAAGGAGCAACCCAAGGCGAAAGTGAAGAAACTGGCCTGTAGAAGTCCATGGACAATTCTACTTGAGACGAGGGAGAGCAAATGCTATAGGTCCTGATATAGGTGGCTAAGGCCGGAGGGAGAAAAAAAAAAAAACAACCAAAAACCCACTACATCATTTCTAAAATGTTTTCGTGTTGGCTAGTTTTATGTCAATTTGACACAAGCTGGAGTCATTTTGGAAGAGGGAACCTCAATTGAGAAAATGCCCCCACTAGACTGGCCTGTGAATAGGCCTGTGGTGCATTGTCTTGATTGGTGATTGATATGGGAGGGCCCAGGCCATTTTTGTGAGCAGTGATAGCCCTGGAGTGATGGTCCTGGGAGCTATAATAAAACAGACAGAGCAAGTCATGGGGAGCAAGCAAATAAGCAGCACCCCTCCATGGCCTCTGCTTCAATTCCTGCCTCTAGGTTCTTGTTTTGAGTTCCTGCCCTGACTTCTCTGGATGATGGACTATGAACTATAAACTGAAATAAACCCTTCCTCCCCAAGTTGCTTTTGGTCATGATGTAGACCGTTCTCTGGAGGAGTATGTCCTATCATGGGTTATCACAGCAATAGGAACCCCAGCTGTTAGCTAACCAGCTCCAGAGAAGGGCATGGAGCAGGGGTTGGAATAAGAGTGATTGACAGATTTGTGGTCCAGCATGGTGGCATACACTTGTAATCCAAGGAAGGCTATGATGGGGGAATCGCGAGCTTGAGGCCAGCCTGGGCTACCTACCGAGTTGAGGCCAACTTGGGCTACACGGCAAGACCTTGTTTCACGAAAACAAAGACGTACATATTTGTGCTTTAATTAAAAGTATTTAGAAGAGTTTGATTGATTTAGAATGAAACTGAGGGCTGGAGAGATGGCTCAGCTGTGAAAGGCTAGGCTCACAACCAAAACTATAGTGTGAAACTGAATGTTCTGAAGCTTTCTGGTTAGTAATTATAGACTCCTTGTTTGTAGATTGTGTTTAAGTGTTTGGCTGTTATCTGTTGAATTAGAAGTTGGCTTTGTCAGCTATCGGAAATGCTTCAGAGTCTTCAATTTGTAATTGTAGCTAAAATGCCAATGCCAGGGAGATATTTATTAACCAAATTTGTAAATGGTATTAATATTTAGAACTCACTGTGTCCAATTTACAAGCTAACTCAGCTACACACAAGAACAAATAAAAAGTCCATTGTTAGCTTCAGACATGATGCACTGGATTTATAAATGCAGCAATGGAATCTGGGAATGATATAAAAGGTCTAGGAGGGACTGGGGTTTTAGAGCCATGGTCTTAATAAACGGAGCACTGGTTAGAATACATGTAACTGTGAGCGTATTTGTCAATGGCCTGTGGCTCATTGTCAAGTATGAACAGCCATGTCTGCTGCCTGTAAGACTCCTTCTGTGCCAGTCCCGTGTTTTCACTTTCTGCATTTTGATGACTGCTCCTCACAATCCCCTCACATTTCACCAAAATAACAGATGAAATATACTTATGTTCATATGCATTTTACATATAAGTTCATCATTAGCCCCAGACAGGAAAGAGAACTGTGAACAGGTCAGAGATTCCCACAAAAGCACAGTGGGAAACATGGTGCTGAACAGTCCTGGCTCTTCTTCCCAAGGAGGCCTCTGGGAAAGCCAAGGGGAGATGTATACCAATATGCCCCCTCTGTGTGTGTGTGTGTGTGTGTGTGTGTGTGTGTGTGTGTGTGTGTGTGTGTGTTAGTGCATGTATGGAAGTCAGAGGACACCTGCGGGAGTAACTTCTCACCTTTCTCTCCTTCCCCCATGTGGGTTCTAGGGATCTGCTTTATATCTTCAGGCTTGGCAGTAAGTGCCCCATTAAAGAACCATCTCACCAGCCCTCCACATTGTTATTTATTATTATTATTATTATTATCATAATTATTATTATTGAGTCAGGGTCTCTCACTGAAACTGGAGCTTACTGATCCAACCAGACTAGCTGACTAGCCAGCTCCAAGTGTCTTCCTGCTCCTACCTCTCCAGAGCGAAGATTACAGGCTCCTGTTGCTGTGTCCACACTTTTATGTGGGTGCTAGAGAGGCAAACTCAGGTCCTCTTTTCCAAACGAGCCCTATACCTAGTCCTCCAGCCCTCCTTTTTAAAAGCAATGGAGACTGTGATTGGAGCAATGTCTGTCCCGGATCTCAGCTTCATGCTTCTCTCTAAAGCAGGAGTAGCAATGGGGCTGCAAAAGGCCATCACTGCTCTGGGTGACACTGAACTACACGAAGGATGCAGAGCTCTTCCTCTGGAACGCAGGTCACTTGGAACACATTTACCTCAGTCCTTTAAAATCCCATGAGTTGTCTCCTGCTCCTTAAGGAAGGAACAAGATCCTCATTTGAATTACTACTCCAACTTCTAAGACCATAAAATCTAGAGAAAGGGAAGTTATGGACATGTGAAACACAGCCTCCACAAAGACTGGTAAAAATCTATGCCTTATGTGATGTGCATGTGTGCGTGCATCATATCTGCAATGAGAACTTCATCAGATTTTTATGTTGGAGTTAGTACGTGTGAGCGCCTGTATGTGTATACATGCACTATGTGCGCGCCTGATGCTTGTAGAGACCCCAGCAGAGGGCACCAGATCCCCTGGAACTGGAGTTAAAGAAGGTTGTGAGTCGCTCTGTGGGTGTTCATGACTGAACTCAGGTCCCTCTGGAAGAGCAGCAAATGCACCTAACCACTGCACGGTCTCTCCAGTTCCCCACCTATCCACGTTAAGTCACCTCTATATTACTCATACTATCTGAGGTAACATCAGTGTTGTAAAAAATAGTTCCTACACTGCATTGTCTAGAAAATGATAAGAACAAATGTGAACATATCCAGGGTCAACAAAATTCTTTTTCAAATATTTTCAATCTAGATGGTTGAAGTTATGGAAGAGGAATGTGTAGCTGGGCCAACTGCACAGGTTTATGGCATCATAAATGAAACAAAACTAAACCAAACTGTGTTAGATGAAGGTAGGGGTTAAAATCTAAAAGCTAAACAAACACACAAGTGCCATTACACAGAGCAGATTGTATTTGTATATTTAGGAATATATATACATAATAATATGTTATTACATATATATGTAATAACCATTATGGAAAAAGAGGCTATGAATTCAAAAGAGCCAGGAGGGGTATGTGGGAGGGTTTAGAGGGAGGAAAGGGAAGGGGGAAATGATGTGATCATATTATAATCTCAAAAAAAAAGATAATTTAAAAACATGAAAAAAAATATCTAAAAGCTGGGGGCTGGAGCGACAGCTCAGTGGTTAGGTGGACTTACTCCTTTTCCAGAATGTTCGATTTCCAGCACCCATATCAGGATGGTTCATAACTGTCTGTAACTCCAGCTCCAAGATCCAACATCTCTAATCTCCAGCATCTGAGGGCACCTGCACCCATGTGCACATACCCACGGGCAGTTACACACCTACATATACTTAAAAACAATAAAAACCAATCTTAAAAATATCTACAGGGCTGTGGGGATAGTTCAGGGGCTAAGAGTGATCACTGCTCTTTCAGAGGGCCCAGGTTTGGTTCCTAGCCCACTTCAGACAGCTTATCAATGCCTGTAATTCTCATTCCAGGGAATCTGATGCCCTCTTCTGGGTTCCACAGGAGTTGTATACATGCGGTACACACACATACAAATATATACTTATGGCATACACACACAAACCTAAACATAAAACACATTTTAAACTCTTTCTAAAACTCATATTTAGGCCTGGGAAGGCAGCTCGGTGGGTAAAGTGCTTGTTGTGAATATGGGGACTGGAATCTGGATCTACAGCACCCACATAATGCCAGGCGGGTACAGTAGCCTCCTGTAGTCCCAGCACCTGCAGGCAGAGACAGCGCTCTCCCAGAGCCAGCTGGCTAGCTAGACCAGCCAAATCCGTGAGCTTTGGGATTAAGAGATCTTATCTCAATGTATAAGTTGGTGAGTGAACAAGGAAGACACCTGATGCTAATCTCTGGCTTCTGCACACATGCCCACTCATGCACATGCACCCCCCCACACACAAGTGCACCTGCACGCATGTGAACACATACACAAAAGTGTGTGTGTGTGTGTGTGTGTGTGTGTGTGTGTGTGTGTGTGTATGTGCATGTGTACATCTGTTTATGCCTATCTTTGTCTTTTCCTCTGTGTCTATGTCTTGGCTAATGAAAGATCCCATTTATTTTTTTCCTATTAAATTAGAACGTATTAACAACTCTTTTTTTTTAAATGGTGTAGCAAATGTTTGGTGGCCCTGGCAGTTGGTTCAATATTGACCTAGAAATAGTGGTGGGGTCCCACGAAAGACCACTTTTCATTAGCAGCTAAGGACACACCTCACTCCAAGCCTGAAGGGTTACAGTTTTTAGCTAGGCAGGTATCTAGTTGCAAGTAAGTTTCTAGTGTGCTTTGGGTTCATCCCTAGAAAGAACTTCTTCACATTTCCAGGCACTTTGTATAGTTATTAAATACATCCCCTCATATGTCGAATAACGTGTCTTTTCTTTACTGAAGGACAAAGAAGCTGAGTGTTAGGGAAGTGTCCACAGCCGCAGCCAAAGCCTCCTGCATTGCGTTCAATTTCCTGGTGTCTTATTCTCAGCACTGAATGTCCTCTTATGCTGGTTTGTCTTCCCAAGCCACTGACCACAGCATGTCGACACACCGCTTGAAATCAGAGATAACATTTCTTCCCGTCTCCAACAACGACGAGGACCGGGCCTGTGATTTTTCTGCCATTGTTAATGCTATACAGAAATTGTAACACCTCTTTCTCTTTCCATTATTCTCACGAGCATTGTCCCCACTGGAGAGCTAATGTGCGTTAGTGTGAAAAAGCATGAGTCACACCACTCAGTGCTTCGCAGAACACACGGAAGAGGCACAAGCTACGGGAAGGAGAGCGGTGCTAACTGTCATCCTCAATGCCTGCTTAAAATCAGACTGCAGACTGTTAGTGGGAACCATCCCCAGCAAGTGACGCACTAGGCAGCTTAGCGCTCAGACATGTCTGTTTTTGAGGAGTCACGTGAGGTCAAGGGCATCCTTACATTCATGTCCTTTGTTGTAGCACCATTCCACTCTCTGAGATGCTGGCCACGTGGCTTGCTGGGGCCCAACGAGATGGTAGCAAATTCAGCCATCCAGAGATCATATATGTTATACATTTATGGTTCATGCCCGTGAGTGTGCATGTCCAGGTGTCTGCATGCAGAGACCAAAACAGGATGCTGGATGTCTTCTTCTATACTTCTCTGTGGTGCTGCCTTGAAATGGAATCTTGCTGAGCCAGATTGCCTATTAGGTCACACTGGCTTGTCAGCAAGCTCTGGGGAGCCCCTGTCTCTGCCTCCCAGTGCAGGGGTTACAGACACGTGCAGCCATGCCTAGCTTTTCTAACATGGGTGCTGTGATTCAAACTCATGTCCTCATACTTTCAGAGTAAGTGGTCTTGCCCACACCTCCCCCTACCCCACAAGGCATCTCCCCAAGCCCCACACAGAGGTTTGAAAAGTGCTTGCATGTCGGTGCCCCTGTGTCTTTACTGTATGAACACGTTTTGGCCTAAACTGAACAAGGCTAACCCATGGGTTGGAGTTGAACTGCCATAGCTATCTTAGCCAACTCTGCCCCCCAAAAGAGAACTCAGCCCAAACCAGGTGAGGTACAGGCACGACCCACAGCTGTGGGCAGACTTCATGACCATGTGACCTTTGGGGGTGCAGAGGGCCTTGTGTTAAGCAAGGCCCCTGTGCTTGGCTTAATGCTCTCTGGCCATCATCTTGAAAGTCTTAATAATTTTTGAATAGAGGAACTTTTCCCTTGTGCATTTGGTACTGTAAAGTATGTAGTTGGTCCCCGTATATCTGAGCTCTGACTCCTGAGTGAGCCTGTCTGAGATGCAAAGGACCTCCCTGCCACTCTACAGACACCAGTAAGCACATCCTTGTTCCTTAAGTGGGTTGTGTTGCTTAGTAGCACTGTAGCAATATGTAAACCAAACCTTCTTAGACAGCTTTACAGTCTGTCCTCTTCAGCACAATCTCAATACGCTTCTTTTTTAAATATTTATTTTTAGTGTGTGTGTGTGTGTGTGTGTGTGTGTGTGTGTGTGTGAGAGAGAGAGAGAGAGAGAGAGAGAGAGAGAGAGAGAGAGACAGGGGCAGAGAGAGAGAGAGAGAGAGAGAGAGAGAGAGAGAGAGAGAGAGAGAGAGAGAGAGAGAGAATGTCCATGTGGTGCACCATGTGCATGTAGTACCCGCAGAGGCCAGAAGAGGGTGTCAGATCCCCCTGGAACTGGAATTACAAGGAGTTGTGAGCCACCATAAGGATGCTGGGAATCAAACTCAAGTCCTCTGGAGGAGGAGCCAATGCTCTTGACCACTATGCCATCCCTCAGCCCTAGAACACATTTCTAATCTGTGTCATGTCTCACAAAACAATAGATTACATGAAAAGCAGCCAATAGCCTCGGGGTTTTACTTCTAGTGATTGCTACAGCTCAGAATTATCGAAGTTTTTTTCCCCCTTCCCCCAGCACTGAGGATTGAATCTTGAGTCTCCCCAGGCTGGGAAAAGTGCTCTGCTGAGCTGTATGCTCAACTATTGTTTGTATTTTTTATTTTGAGATAGAGCCTCACTGTGCTACCAGACTTGCCTTGAGCTCACTCTGCATTTTGGGTGATGACTAAACTAGAAACTTAATACTTTTCTTTTAAGTACAGGAACAAACCCCAACGCTTTGATCACACCAGGGAAGCTCTGGAGCACTCAGCTCCAACCCCAGCTTATTTTGCATGTGGCTGAAGAACACTGGTGAGTCACACAGGTAATTCCACTTTGGAAATGAGGTGAGACCTCTGGCTGAGTCACACAGCTACCTGACAAAGTTGCTAATGGAAGATACGGTGCAGACAATCTCTTGTTCAGTGAAATCCAATTTCCAGATCTCCGCAGCCGCATTTCTCATTCACACTTTCCCTGCCAGCTGCCCTGGTGAAATCGTCACATCACAGATGATCTGGAAGCCCTGTTCTCTCATTAAGCTTCTGCGGCAATGGTTGGAACTATTTTTATCATTGCTTTTACACTTCAGTGAACAACATTTTAGTCATTAATCTATTTTTGTTAATCAGAGCCACAACACAACATAGTAGTAACAAAAGGCAAATTTTACACTAATAAACAATGATAAGCAAATGATAGAGCTAAGAAAGACTATGTCCTACCAACTGAATTCCAGCTATATCCTGTTGAAGACTGACCATCTTGAGTCCAGTACCTTTGAACCACTGTTAACAGCAGTATGTGGTCAGTTTTTATTTTTATTTTTTTGGCCATTTCAAACTTATGAAATGATTAAGCGGGTGACTTTTTTTTTTTTTTTCTCACTGCTTTTTGCCACAGAAACCACAAAACTACAGGACTATTTTATCGATGCGTTGATTTCACTTTAGGAACATGGATGTAAAAAATAAAGGCTGGGACTGAGAAGATAGCTTAGTTGGTAAAGACCTTGCTACATGAGCAAGAAGAACCCAGTTCAACCCCCAGAACCCAGTTAAGAAGCTGGCATGGTGGCATACACCTGGACTCTCAGCACTGGTGAGGTAGGAGGCAGAGAGGACATGTGCAGAGGTCAGAGGTCAAGTTCCTAGAGTTGTTCTTTCCTTCCACTGTGCAGGTGGACCCTCAGACAAACTCAAGTCCTTACTCTTGGTGGTAGGCACAATCATGTGCCGAGCCATCTGGTTGACCCCCTTTTGAAGTCTTCAAGCTGGGTGAGCTGGCCTCTTTCCTGTCTCCTTTCACATCTCCTTCATTCCTCCTCCTGGGCCTCCCTCCCTCCTTTCCTTCCATCCATGTTTTCTCTCGATTCGTACAGATGTGGAGACACACGACCTTCTCTGCCCAGAGAACTGACCTTCCACCTCTGTGCCTACCTTGTCCCCTACATCTGGAACATTCCTTAACTGTTTCTCTCCTTATCATTCTATGGACTGCAACATACCTTTTATCATCCAATTTGAGAGCTCTCTCTGTCAAGGTCTTTTCTTCTGCTCACATTTGTGGTTGTTACCTTGGCTGCAATTATCAGCCTAGATTTCATTTCTTTCCATTCCCCACACAAAAGTGTGAAAATGTCTAGAGTGACAGCTGAGTTATTAAGAATCCCAACCTAGCAGAACTGAATCTACTCCACTGCTCCCTGGTCTCCCATTACTCGGTTCTGCTTATTGACTTATGCCTCAATGAATAGGCAATTCCTTACCTTCTAATGTGATTCTCAGGCAGTAAGGAGACAGAATTAATTATATGATAGTCACCAGTTAACTTCACGAGACAAGAATACATTCTGCTTTACCCTCTCCGATTTACTTACTGAGAGTGAGACCCCCCAACAATAGGGGCGCCTCTAAGTTCCCTAACTCTAAGACATAGAACATGCTTAGAAAGACATAACAGATACAGCCTTATCACAGCAACAAGACTGCTTCTTTAGCTCTGATGATAATTAAGAAGTCTTTGGGGGTGGGGCTGGGGAGATAGCTCAGCAGTTAAGTCCACTTGGTGCTCTTCCAGAGGACGTGGTTCAATTCCCAGCACCCACATGATGGCTCATGACTGTCTGAAACTCCAGTTTCAGGGGACCTGACACCCTTGTCAGGACTCCAGTGGCATTGCATCCACATGGTGCACACACAAACATGCAAGCAAAACACGGCTACACATAATATGAAAACAGATAAATCATCAAAAAAAAAAAAAAAAAAAAAAGAAGGCTTTAGTGATGGGGCCGTTGTTCAGTAGCCGAGTTCTTGCCTAGCATGCATGGGCTCTTGGTTCTATCTTCAGTGCTGAGAAACAAAAACAAACCTATCAATCCATCAATTATATTCTCTCTGAGGAGAAAGTAGTGATTTAGCACAGTGTTCTCAAACTTGTTTGAAAACTCACTTCAGCAATCTACATTTTGAACCTGAACAAATGTGTTTATTTAGAGGTCATCCTTTGGTGCCACTCAGCAACCTTCAGTATATCACAAATCATCATGAAATATAAAGTAAATCAAGGCTCAGAGACCATCGCAGAAGGGGGGGGGAGGCTGTATTAAGAGCCATAGGTTGGGGAGGGCTGCTGCAGTGAAATCGTATCTTCATGGCAGAACCACCACACTCATGAGTTCACACACAGAACCTATGGCTGTTGGCACATGACCTGCTGAAGAGCAAGCCAGTCAGCTTCCAGCATGCACCTTCACCAATGGAGCCATCATGCCGGTACAAAAATAGGTTCTTTAAACAAAAACAAATTTTGTTTAAGAAAAAAGTATAACAAAACATAATTCTTTGTAATTTAACTTTTTTAAGATTTATTTATTTATTATATATACAGCATGTATGACCGCAGGCCAGAAGAGGGCACCAGATCTCATTACAGATGGTTGTGAGCCACCATGTGGTTGCTGGGAATTGAACTCAGAACCTCTAGAAGAGCAATCAGTGCTCTTATCCTCTGAGCCATCTCTCCAGTTCCAATTTAAATTTTTTTTTTTTTTTTTTTTTGGTTTTTCGAGACAGGGTTTCTCTGTGTAGCTTTGCGCCTTTCCTGGAACTCACTTGGTAGTCCAGGCTGGCCTCGAACTCACAGAGATCCGCCTGGCTCTGCCTCCCGAGTGCTGGGATTAAAGGCGTGCGCCACCACCGCCCGGCTAAATTTTTTTTAAAGTTGGTTCTTTGAGCAACTTGAGGACAGAATGGGTAAATGCTTTGTAAAAAAAAAAAAAAAAAACCTGAGCTGGGTGGTGGCAGCTGCGGCGGCGGCGGCGGCGGCGGCGGCGGCGGCGGCGGCGGCGGCGGCGGCGCACGCCTTTAATCCCAGCACTCAGGAGGCAGAGGCAGGCGGATCTCTGTGAGTTCGAGGCTAGCCTGGGCTACAGAGTGAGTTCCAGGAAAGGCGCAAAGCTACACAGAGAAACCCTGTCTTGAAAAACCAAAAAAACAAACAAACAAAAAAACCAAACAAACTGGTGGAAGAAAAATGCAGAACATATAAAAAGGACATCAAAGCCTATAGATACAGAAAAATAGTAAAATGTTATGACAACTTTGTGAAAATAAAATTGAGAATCACAGAATGATGGGCAAATGCCCAGAAAAACAAAACAAAACACATTCATCAAAATGGAGAAATCTTGAGTTTCACATCTACTAAAAACAATGAATCCATATTTGTAAATTTCCCAAGAAGCAAACTCTAAATCCTCATATCTTCACCAGCAATTTCTTTAGGATTTATTTATTTAAACTTATGTGCATGCATGAGAGCCTGCATGAGTCTATGTGCAGCACATGCAAGCAGCAACCTACAGAGGGCAGAAAAGGGTGTCGGGACACCAAGAACTGGAGTTGCCAGTGGATGTGAGACACCATGTGGGTGTTGGGAACCAAAGTCTGCTCCTCTGCAAGAGCAGCAATTTCTCTTAAGCGTAAGCCATCTCTCTAGCCCCCGTGACTAGGAAAGTCTATTTAATATCCAGGGAAGAAGTCTCCTAACCTAATCCAAACTCCTTCAAGAAACTATAAGACAACGCAGAAATTTTCCAAATTCATTTTCTCAATGTGGCACAGGTTTCTTACCCAAATCTGGTAAGATTGTTAGGAGAGAAATTATAGGAATATTCCTCTCCTGAACATAGAGTAAATTAATATATATTCAGAGACCAATTCAAACCTAGAAATATAATATAGCCAAGGTAAATCTGGTTGCACAAAATGATGCTACATGGTCATGGTAAAGCTGAGACCACTTCGGGAACTTCTGCCTAGAGTCTGAGAGTTAAACATCACTCAGTACCCTAAAAGAGCAAAGCAGAAAAATCATGTTAGAATTTCAAAAGACAAAGAAAAACCCCTTGATGAAACTTAAAAAAAAAAAATGACAAAAAGAAAACTCAGAGCAACAGAGGAACTTTCTTAATCTGACAAGAAACAAAACTAACAACAAAGAAACCCTTGGGCAACCATGTTACCTAATTGCATAATGCTGCACTCTATTCCTCTGAGGTCAGGAGACAAGGGTAATTGTTTTTGTTTCTGTTACATTTTATTAGAGGCCTTAGCTGGTGCAAGGAATCAAGAAAAAAAAAAAGATTAAAAGATGTATGAACTGTAAAGGAACGGCAGCTACTAGCAGAGAGCAGTTTGGTCCTCTCTTGCAGAGTTGAACTGATGCATGGTCTACAATCCGGGACTTCTCCCTGTGTACACTCAGCCTGGAGACATTTGACACTGGCACAACACAAAACACGCACGAGATGGTGTATAGTAGCATTATTCATGAGAGCAGAAAACCAGGGAAACATTCCAAATGCCAGTCAAGAGCAGATGATCAGCTGTAGTCTGTCACTGGTGGAAATGAATGGATTCCACAGCTACTCTCATCAATATGAACAAACCTCACAAAATAGTAAGCAAAGAGATAGAAGAACACCTGCGTCAGAGCTACACTCACAAAAGGCTGAAAGGAGTTAAAGAAGACATTCCTTAGGAGCACACGTGGGTGATAAAACTATAAAGTCAAGACCAACTAGCTGCTGGGGAGGATGAGGACACACGGTGGGCAAGCTCCTTGGGTACCAAGTGGCTGTAACAGCCTTCTGATGCTTCGGGCTGCATGTATGCACTTTGTATGTGCTCTGGTACACCTCATTTAAGCATCTTCTCATTCTTCTCTCTAAGAAAAAGTTTACCTATTTTTATTTTATGTGTATGAGTGTTCACCTGCATGTACCAATATTCACCAATGTGTGCAATATTCAAGGAATCCAGGAGAGGGCACTGGATCTCCTGAAACTGAAGTCATTAGCAAGTGAGCCACCATATGGGTGCTAGGGATCAGAGCTGGGTCCTCTGGAAGAGCAGCCTGTGTTCTTAACCACTGAGCCATCTCTCCAGGCCCTAAAACATCTTTTCAAAAGCATTTCCCTTTGTATCTCATTACTAGTTTACAGAAAATACAAAGGACAGAGGAATGTATTAAATAACATTGTGATTGGCTAAACCCAAACTGGGCCAAGTGATTTTATTATCACAAATCCTAAGGGGGGGGGGGGGGGAGAAGGAATCAATCAATTAAAGAAGGTGGTAAGTGATATACTAATCAGTTGCTACAAATGGGCTTATTTAAATGTTCAAACTGATAAAAGATTAAATGACAGATGACAATTGCCAATATGCACGAACTAACTCAGGATAAGGACTTACTCTTGATTTGGGGGGATGTAGTGATGGCATAATATGTTTAAAGCAGGCAGGGCAGTCCTTGGAGCTGGAAGTGCAGTTCCACAGCAGAGTGACTGCCTAACTTATGGAAAGGCCTAGGCTCAATCCTAGCACTGAAAAAAAAAAAATTAAAGTTTTGTTTTGTTTTGTTTTTTTAATTAAAAGAGAGGTAGTTAAGAACATGTAGGGCTGGGTGTGGTGGCCCATAACTTTAATCCCAGCACTCTGGAGGCAGAGGCAGGTAGATCAATGTGAGTCTGGGGCCAGCCTTATCTATACAGTGAGTTCTAGGACAGCCAGGACTATATTGAGAAACCTAGTCTCAAAACAAAACAACAATGCCAGGCAGTGGTGGCGCACGCCTTTAATCCCAGCACTCGGGAGGCAGAGGCAGGTGGATCTCTGTGAGTTCGAGGCCAGCCTGGTCTACAGAGTGAGTTCCAGGACAGCCAGGGCTACACAGAAAAACCCTGTCTCGAAAACAAACAAAAGAGAAAACAACAAGACAACCCCCCCCCAAAAAAAACCAACTAAAAATTCTATATGTAAAATTATATCATACCTAAGATTTGATGTAAGATAGTTCTGGATAGGAGGGATGATATGGGGTAAAAAAGATTGCCTATGAGCTGAGAATTATTGACGGTAATAATGGTTGTGTAGGTTTTGCTATGTTTTCTATATGTATATGTCTTCAATTATGAGTAATAGCATAGAAAATAAAAACCCAGCACAAGTAAGGGGAGGAACTCTGGCTAAATCAGGACCTGCTCTGAAAGGAGAATCAAAATAAGGAGTGTGGAGTTTGGGATTCCCTCTCTTATCTTATTCCCTCAGAATAGCATCAGTTTTTCCCAGCAACAACCCAGACCCACATTTCTCAAACTTCAATGTGTTTATGAATCACCCAAGGTTCTTGTTAAACAGTGGGTGAGGATGCAGAAGGCCTGGGGGGCGGGGGGAGGGGAACCTGGAAGCCAGCCTTCCTACCAAGTGTGCAGAAGGCCTGGGTGGGTAGAGACCTGGAAGCCAGCCTTCCTACCGAGAGTACAGAAGGCCTGGGGGGGAGGGGGGTACCTGGAAGCCAGCCTTCCTAGCAAGCCTGCAGGTGCTGCAGAGGAAACTGATGCTCCCAGCAGGCTATCTGGCAGAAGTCGGTCACCTGGGGTTGGGTGATGTGAAGTATGCCTGTAATCCTAGCACGCAGAAGGCGGAGGCAGGGGCCTCTCCTGTCTCAGGCCAGCCTGGGATGCAGCTCTTTCACTCACTCTGACTTCTACTGCTTGGAGAGCTCGCTGGTTCTCCATCACTGCTCTAGGTCTTACTCTGCTTTTGTAGAATCCATGGCTCACCTTCTTCCATTCCTCTCCTTCTCAGCCCTCCCCCTTTCTCTCTCTCTCTGTGGGAATATTCAACCTGACTACCCTCTACCACCATCTCCAGGTACCTGGTCCCAAGCAGTTCATAGTTACTGGAGACAGTGCATGATTTTAAACACATCTCTCTGCTCTTTTTTTTTTTTAAATGTTCTCAGATTTTTTTCTTTTTTTATTAAGCAATTTTTTATTCATTTTACATACCAATCACAAATAAGCATTCTGCTCTGCTCTCCAACCCCCACTCCCTGCCTGAATACTCCTATCCCCCTCTTCAAAATGACCTGTATCTCAGCTACACACTGCCCAGCTGCGTGGCTACTACACTAAACCACCTCCTTCCCATCCCTACCACCCCCCAGAGCCGTGTCCATTTTGCCCCTGGATCTTTCTATGTGCTGCCATTGTGTGAAAATAGAAGCATCCTGAATTCTATCTGGATTAAATTTCATTTTAGGGCAACGTCTCAAGAATCTTCTTGGACATTCTCAATAATGTGGGGAGACTTTGCTGCACCACACCCCTTTCATCCTAGATCTTCAATATCTTTCCCAATCAAATATTCAGACCCTTGTTTGTCCTAAGCATAAAATGGTGTATGATCAAGATAGATTTATCACTAGGCACCAAACTGACTTCATATTACCTCTTGGCTTCAGTTCCTCCCAATATTATAGAGGCACTATCCAGTTTATCTCTTGTGTGTGTGTGTGTGTGTGTGTGTGTGTGTGTGTGTGTGTGTGTGTGTTTGGTATGCATGTGTATTTACAGGTGTTCAAGCACATGGGTCATGTTGGGTAGCTCATCTTGGTCACTCTCCACTTTGGCGGGAGCTGGAGAGGAACTCTCCAGCTACAAATGGCGCCCACACTCCATCTACCTTTGGTTTTTGGACAAACTCTCCCTGAGCCCGAAGCTCATCCATTCAGCTAGCCTCACTGGCCAATGAGACTAAGAAATCTACCTGTCTGTGTTCCCCCCTACCAGCCACCAGTGCTGGGGTTATAGGAGCATGTCACCCACCCCAGCTCTTTACAGAGGCTCCAGGGATTTGAACTCAGGTCCTCGTGCTTATGTGGCAGGCACTTTGCTGACTGAGCCATCATCTCCCCAGCCCCAAGCTTATCTACTTGAATTCATGTAGAAAGTCTGGGGGAAGAAATAGACACAGTATTTTGTAACTTTCCCAATCAAGGGGTGTGTTTCTCCACCCTGGCCCTGACTGTGCAGTTGGTTTAGGCCAATGGGGGCCGCAGCAGCAGGAATGCAACAGAGGTCTGAGAATGACTGCAGGCTGAGGTTCCCCTCTCTGGCTGCTGGTGGGACCCAGCCATCCCACGACAAAGACTGGAGATGGAGCTACACAGCCCAGGCCATTTGTTTACTGGTTTTCTGTTTTATTTTTGACAATTTCATACACGTATACAATGTACTGTGTTCTTATTTACTCCTTATCCCCCTTCTGTTTCTCCTGACCCCCTTTTTTTTCCCCCAACACAGCCCCCTCCTACTTCCGGGTCTTTTGTGTGTATGTGCTCAGGTCTTATCCAGTCACAGCTGCTGTGTGTTTACAATTGCAATGGCCACGCCGTATCCAGAAGATAGCATATCACAACACTCCTCCATCCTCCAGCTCTTACAATCTTTCTACCCCCTGGGCCTTGGAGGGAGCGATGCAGATGTCCTGTTTGCACTCAGCCGCTACTGCTCCCATCATCTGACCACCAGTTACCAGTCTCTGCATTAACCAAAGTGCACTGTTAGAAGGCCTGATCAATTTCAATGCCCCTGCCCATCAGCAGTCGCTGATCATGACCTCTACTCTCGGCCAGCCTCCTGGCCACCTACCTGGACAAGCTAATGCTGCCAGGCACAGTGTCACTCACGTCCTCTGGGCCGAAATGGCTGAGTCCCAGAACAAAGAGCTACAAACCATCCTTGTTTTAAGTCACTTCCTTGGAGGTGGTTTGCAACCCGACACACAGTGGTTCACTTCCTGGGGATTTTCTTCACGCTGCAAATCCAGTTCCCTGCTTTAGGCTTCCATGGTTGCTGCTCATCAATCCTGGGATGAAACCTAAGACCCCAAGCAAGGTCTACAGAGCCCCTTACAGTCCAGAACACCCCAACTGGCACAGTCACATCCACGCACCCTGCTCAGCCCACAGGCTTCTCACTGCTCCTCAAGGGACTGCTCCTGGTCACCTAGCCAGACCTTTGTCCCTGCCTCTCCCTCTGGTTGCAGAGATCTTTTTGACCCTTTCACCTTGTTGGCTCTGACTTCCTTCTCAGATCACATCATCACAGAAGCCTCCGTTGACCACATTCCCTTTGTCCCTGCTTCTCAGCCTGAAATCTGTCTTCCATGTTTTCCTGGTACCTTGCTATTTTCTTTCTTAGCCAATACCCTGGTTGGAAACAATAGATGGCCTTGTGCAGTGACTTGAGTGATCTGTGTAAGAACAGGGTGTTTTTGTTTTGTGCACAAATGTGGCCCCAAACCTGCACGGTACCTGTTGCATGGTAACCGTTGACTAGCTGCTTTTTTTTTTTTTTTTTTTTTTTTTTTGAGGCCGGTTACCATGATGGTTAACTGTGTAGTCCCTAGGGAGAAACTGCTGGGGCCCAGATCCCACCTGGTCATTTGCCAGCTGTGTGACTTTAAGGAAGTAAGCTAATGTCATTCTGTGCCTCAGTTTCCCCAAGGGGCTAAAGGTGACATTCTCTCCCTGAGCTGCTGGGTGGACTGTGCTCAGTTGTTTCTTGCTGAACAGATACCTGCACGCCAGCAGCCACCCACTTGCTCTTTGCCGACAGAGGCTGCCACCATGGGATTCCCATGGGATTCACATCAGCTTCCCCCAAGGCTAGTTTCTCAGCTAATTCTGCCTCCATCTGCAAAGGTGTGGCCTCACACTCAGAGCAAGCTCCCCTGTGTGTGGCACCCGAGAATGCCCCTGGGCCCTGGATTTGGGGGTCTGCTTGCAGCCTTGATGTCTCCCTCAAAGTCAAATGTTTGGAGTCCCAGGGATTTGCCTCCTGATGGCTGTCACCCTGCCTCCTGTCACCTGATGAGCCTTGGCTTGGCTGGCATCTGGGGGGTTAACAGACAACCTTCAAACAATCCCAATGGCAACATCATCTGAGTGAAGGGGAAAAAAATGACAAGGGACCTTAGTATACATTTCCAGTCTCCAAGTCCTTAGGACCTGGCCTTTTCAGCCCTGGACAGAAACGACATACAATCTAGGTATCCAAAACAAAAACAAAAACAAAAAGATTTGTAAAATAAGATGAGAGGTGCGGCGCGGGGAGCGGGGCGGGCGGGCGCTGGGGGCGCGATAAGGGGGCAGAAAAGAACAAGGTAAGGGGGGGGGCTTAGAGAAGGCAGAAGAAAAGAGTAGCAGGAGACAGACTGGGGACCGCAGGAGACACGCAGTTGCTTGGTCCACCCCAGCAGGACCTAGCTTAGCAGGGCAGGGCCCAGAGCTTAGCTCCCCAGAGCCGCGGGTGCTCCCCCCCTCCCCCAGCTCCCTTCCACCCTGCCTTGGGAGGGTGTCCTGTGCATGCTAATGAGGCAGTTGAGGACAGCTTCCCGGATAATTGTTAAAGTGTTCAGCAACTTACCAGGCTGAGAGTCAGAGGACTGCAGAATGATGGGGGGCACGGCTCCTGGGGTGGGGGCAGCACAGGGGCCTGCCTGGTCTCCAGGTACCCGGAGCTCACAGGCTGCAAAACGAAGAAGGGTTTTCCATTCGGTCAGGCACCAACGCAAAGGTAGGGAGAGCCAGACCAAAAGGCAAAGGAAAGGAGGGGAACCTGCGTGTGTTTTTGTATTTAAATTGTTTTTGAGCCCACGTAGCCCTGGGAGTCACATGCCGCCTCCAACATCACCGGAGCCATCACATGATACAGGTCCCCCATCATGTGATGAGAAAAATCTGCCTAACTTCAGACCCCCCCACCCCCACCTCTGCTCACAGACTGACAGACGAAGTGCTTCTAGAAGAACCCCCCCCACCCCCAAATCAGTGACAGAGGGAGGGACGCAGATAGGGGAGGCTGAGCCCACGCAAGGCTGATCTTGATGAATTGTTAATGCGCCTCTCTCTCCTAAGCGCTGAGACTTGGAGCAGTGCCAGCCTCATTTGAATTCCAGCCTTGAAGAACCAAGTGTTGCCACCGCTGCCCCAGCAAATGCAGGGTGCTTGAGCTCACACCATCCTGCCTCATTCTGGGGAGCCTGATGACTGCCCCCCCTACCCACAGCTTCCGAGCCTCGTCACCAACTGTGGAGGTGGAAGCGGCGGGGAGGATTGGGGGGGAGACCTGTAGAAGAAGGAGCCGGCTGCAGTGGAACCTTCTAGTCCCTCTTCCCACCCCTCAGCCGCAGTCTGAGTCAGGTGGGGCCGGCTGGCTCTCTGATTACAATGTCTCCTTTTATACTTGGTTCTGGGACCTCTGTGGGTGGAAACCTTCGTGTTCTGTCTGTCTGTCGCTCTCTCCTCATTCCCACTCCCGAATCAAGACACAAATTGTGTTCAAAAATCTGCCGCACAGTTTCCTCCCTTTGTGTTCCTTTATTCACACACTCAGATCCTCTTTTTCTCATACAAGCTCCTTCTCAGGTTACACACACACACACACACACACACACACACACACACACACACACACACACACGGTTGGAGATAGGACAGAGGCTACAGTGTGGAGCTCTATCCTTAACAGGCATCTTGTCTGTTAGAGGCACCAGAAACTCAGACAGATGTGGCAGATCCCAATGCCAGAGCCACACAAACGCAGTGTGAAAATCTTCTATTGGCCCAGCCTGAACTGGGCTTCTGTGCCCCCCCCATCCCATCTCCACCCCCAAGCCATTCAACAGAGGAAACTTCCTCTGCTACCGGCCCCCCATCATCTGCTTGATTTGTTTTTTCTCTGCTTCGATTTACACATCAGTTGGAGATTTTCCCCCTCCTCCGTGGTGTTAACATTAACCTCTGGTTCTCATCCGGGTATGAAACAAATAAGCAAACAGGTGGGCTACTCTCCTTGGGGGGCAGTGTGACTTACCGTCGCTGGGCATTTCAGGAGGTTGTGTGGAAGACTAGATGGGCAATAACATCAAATGTCCCCCGAGGAAGGGGCTTGCTTCGGACCAGAAGTGTTTGCCTACGCTGTCCTAGATAATGAGAACAGAGGAGGGGTCTGTGGAGAAATGCTGACTGCCTGACTTTGCTGGGCTCGATAAGGACAAGATAGGTTGTTTCCCACAGACCAGAAAGGCTGTTTTGGGTAGGAGTTGGGGCTGGGTGTAGACCTATATAGTTTTCATGCCAGAATTTGTATGGCTGTCCTCTTCAACATGGAGGACCAAGCTATCATAGAGAAATTCTGGGTAAATAGAGTTGACATTCTTGTTTTGTTTTGGTTTTTTGTTTTTTTGAGACAGGGTTTTTCTGTGTAGCTTTGCGCCTGTCCTGGAACTCACTCTGTAGCCCAGGCTGGCCTCGAACTCACAGAGATCCGCCTGGCTCTGCCTCCCGAGTGCTGGGATTAAAGGCGTGCGCCACCACCGCCCGGCTAGAGTTGACATTCTTTTAAATGAGCTCTCAAGATAGGAGGAAGAAAGGCTCAGCATGACCATTAGCTGTGTCCATCTTGAGACTTAGCTCTTGGTGGGAACATGGCTGTCTTAGGGGACAGGGATTGTAATTATTAGCAGAAAAAGAAGATCAAGTCTTGTGCCGGTAGACTTGCACAGCAACTGGAGACCCTTAATTGTACGTGTATGTGTGTGCATGTCTGTGTGTGTGTGCCTGTTTGCCAGCAGGGGCATATGGAGAAGAGCGGTTACATTGGGTATCTTCCTCAATTGCTCTCCAGCTTATTTTTTGAAACTGGGTCTCAGGTTGAACCTGCTGCTCACGGATGACAAGGCTAGCTGGACAGTATGCCTTAGAGATCTGCCTATCTCTGCCTCCTGAGCCCTGGAATCATGGTTTGTGCTCTCCTAACTGGCTTTTCCCATGGCTAAGGAATCTGAACTCAGGTCTTCATGCTCATATGGTAGGTATCTTACTAACTGACCCCCAGCACAATGACCTTGTACAGTACTGTATCCTCAGAAGAAAGGTACTTGGTACATGACTTTTTGTGTGTGAGCCTGCCTAGACATGGGGTTTTCAGAGTAGACCTAATTTCAAGGTATATTTGTAAGAATATTTATGGGTGAGATTAATATCCCCCCCCCCCCCAAGATGGACTCTCACTATGTAGCCCAGGCTGGCTTTGAACTCTTGATCTTTCTGCCTCTGGCCTCCTGAGTACTGGTACATGCGCCATCACAGCTGACAGAACTTAACACGTTGAGCCATTCAGCTGTGTGCTTTGCCCTTCTTGATGTGGATGGACTCCCTTCAATCCTGTGAAGGCTTGAACAGGGGAGAAATAGCAGAAGAGGAATTTCTCCCTTTTGTTGCCTGCCTATCTGTCCTAATTTGCCTTCTATTGCTGTGATAAAGGCCCTGGTCAAAAGCAACTTGGGGAGAAAAGAATTTATTTGTCTTCTACATCCTGATCACAGTCCATCATAGAAAGAAGTCAGGGCAGGAACTCAAGGCAGGAAGCAGGAGGCAAGAACTAGAGCAGAGACCGTGGAGGAATGCTGCCTACAAAAAGACCATTGAGTTCCTTTACACAGACTTTTTTTTTTAAAGCTACATGTCATGGCTTGCTTAGCCTGCTTCCTGCCCAGGGGTGGCACCACCTACATTGAGCTGGACCCTCCTACATCAATGATTAATCAACAAAATGTCCCACAGACTTGCCTCTGGGCCAATCCGATGGCTGCATCTTCTCAGTTGAGGCCCCCTTTTCCCTGATGACCCATCTCGTCTCAGGCCTGCAGAGTAGGGTTCCCAGTACCCACCTGGTTCTCAGACCTTCAGACTCCAGCTGAGCTCTGCCACTGGTTTACCTGCATCTTCAGCTTACAAGCAGCAGGCTGTGGGACTCTCAGCTTCCCCAGCCATAGGAACCTCATCCTCTCCCTTCCCCTTCACCGATTCTGTCACTCTGAGGAACCTAACTGGTAAACCCAGAAGAACACCAAAATTCTGCCTGAACTCATTGGGTGGGCGGAAGTGGGGGTCGGGAGCGGGGGAACGGGACACACGACACAGGACTTCCATGATAATTAATAGTCGAGACATGTTCTTAAGTAGCTTTGATGCTTGAACATATACTACTTTTATGACCCAGGGATAACAAAAATGAGGAATAGGGGCTGGAGAGATAGTTCAGTGGTTAGCAGCACTGGCTGCTCTTCCAGATGACCAAGGTTCGGTTCTCACACCACGTGGTGGCTCACAAAACATGGGTAACTCTAGTTCCAGGGGATCCAATGACCTCTTCTGAAATCCACGGGCATCAGGTATACACATGCTGCACAGACATCCATGCAGGCAAAACACTCACACAATACAATAAAATAAATAAATAAATGTAGCCGGGCGGTTTTGGCGTACAGCTTTAGTCCCAGCACTCCTCGGGAGGCAGAGCCAGGCGGATCTCTGTGAGTTCGAGGCCAGCCTGGTCTACAAAGGGAGATCCAGGACAGGCACCAAAACTACACAGAGAAACCCTGTCTCAAAAAAACAAAACAAAAAATAAATAAATAAATAAATAAATAAATAAACAAATAAATGTAAAAATATTTTTTAATAAGGAATAATCTGGAGACACATTCATTAAATCCAGGCACCTGAGAATTGCCTTTGGGTTAAGTACCTGTTGCAAATGAGTTTATCATCCAAAGGTATAAAACATTTCAAAAAATTGCAGAACACTAGTATACAGAAGAGTAAGAATAGACACATAGAAATTTCACATAATAAAACAATTGCATTGACTCTTTTTTTAAAATGGTGTGGGTTTTATTATTTTTAAAAAAATGGAATAGCTGGAACAAAATGTGCCCTTCTGCTCAAAGGAGCCAAAACAACAACAAATGTTAGAAAGAACACCCAGAACAACAGCTCTGAAAACAGAGGACGGTGACCTGACTGTGATTCCAGGAGAGCTGATGAACGCAGATGGGGTTTGCAGAGAGTGCGGAGGGAGAGGCACAGGCTGGCATCCAAACGTCTGCAGAGGACCCTCGGTCCTTCACTGAAAACTGCCCCAGACAACAGAAAGCCCCAACCCCAGAGGTCAGAGGGCAGCACAGCCGCAGGAGCATCCTTGACCATTACCTGAGAAGAAAACACATTCGTGGAATCAGGGAGACTCCTCAGAAGCTGTTACCTCAGCTGTGGGACCAAAGCAGTCCTGGACTAAATAACTGCTCCAGGAAACTAAAAGGTTTGGAAACAAAACTTGAAAGAACTGTAGTGTTTCCAAGCCATTTTACTTCATCTGAAGAAGCCCAAAGGGGCTAAAAGGCAGCTTAGTGATTAAGAGTACTGGCTGCCATCCCAGTCTCAAATGGTACTATAGAGCTATAGTAATAAAAACATTAGCATAAAAACAGACATGTTGGGTTGGGGATTTAGCTCAGTGGTAGAGCGCTTGCCTAGCAAGCTCAAGGCCCTGGGTTCGGTCCTCAACTCAAAAAAAAAAAAAAAAAAAACCCCAGACACGTTGATCAATGGAATTGAATCGAAGACCCAGACATAAGTCCGCACATCTATGAACACATGATTTTTTGATAAAGAAGCCAGAAATAACACTGGAAAAAAAAAAGACAGATCTTTAACAAATGGTGCTGGTCACACCGGATGGCTGCATGTAGAAGAATGTAAATAGATCCATACTTATCCCCTGCACAAAACTTAACTCCAAATGGATCAAGGACTCAACACAAGACCAGATACACTGAATCCAAAGAGAAAGTTGGGGAATAACCTTGAACTCATTGGCACAGAAAAGGACTCTCTGTACAGAACACTGATAACACAGGCTCTAAGAACAATGACTAAGAAATGGGACCTCCTGAAACTGAAAAGCTTCTGTATGGCAAAAGACACTATTGTTCACGCAAAGCGGCAGCCTACAATTTAAAAAATGGGGTACAGATCTAAACAGAGAATTCTCAAAAGATGAAACACAAATGGCCGAGAAACACTTAAAGAAATGTTCAACATCCTTAGTCATCAGTGAAATCCAAACCAAAACTTTGAGATTTCATACTATGCCAGTCAGAATGGCCAAGATCAACAAAACAAATGACAGCCCATGCTGGCCAGGATGTGGGGTAGAGGGAATCCTTAATTTTTGCTGGTGAGAGTACAAACTTGTATAGCCACTATGTAAATTATTATGGTAGTTCCTCAGGAAGCTGGGAATGGTTCTAGCTGAATATCCAGCTATACCACTCTTGAGCATATACACAAAGGACTCTACATCCTTCTACAGAGACACTTGCTCAATCATGTTCATTGCTGCTCTATTCACAATAGACAGAAATTGGAAACAGCCTAAATGTCCATTAATGTATAAACGGATAAAGAGAATGTGGTACATTTACACAATCTAAGATCTTGAAATTCTCAAGTAAGTGAATGGGTGAGGCTAGAAAAAAAAATCATCCTGAGTGAGGTAACCCAGATCCCAAACTACAAATATGGTCTGTATTTGCTTATATGTGGATGTTAGCTGGGAAGAAGTCTTTGAGAAGCAGGCTACAGGCCATATAATCACAGAGGTTATGTGTAGAATAAGGGGCTAAGGGGAGGGATGCTTCTTAGGAAGGGGAAAGAGTCATGAATGGTTGTGGGAGGACTAGAATGGGAGGATCAAATGGGAGGAAGAGAGGGAATATGGGGAGAGACAGCTAAAATTAAGGGCTATTTCAGGGGTCATGTGGAAACCTAATACAGTAGAAGATTCTTAAAATATATACATATATGAAGGAAATCTAAATGGAGTCACCAAATAACGAGGGAGACAAAGCCCCAACCATCAAATAAACCTCTAGCGCCAGGAATGGGTTACATCTAACCATGTTGTTGGCCAAAGGGGCCCCATGGGAACCCCCAAACAACCTAGGATACTGCCGAGGCTATTGGTTTCTCTCCACAAACTGGTGGTGAGGCCCTGTGGCTGAAGACAATAGCAACATAACTCACTGAACATGGAGAAGTCAAGCTGGTCCCTCCCTAGAGCCTTCACCCCTACTGACTAACGTTTGTGGTACTGGAAAGCACTCTGCACACTATCAGAGGAAACAGGTAAACACCAACTCGGCTATGAACCTTTCTGTGATCTACAATGGCGACCCGCCTTCAAGATACACTGATGTACTAGTAGCACAAAGGTTGCAGGAATTAACTACCCACCGTCTGACTGGATTTAAGGCCCACGCCACGATATGGAACCCATGCCTGGCACTGCTCAGGAGGCCAAGAACCTGAGACTAAACACACCATGGACCTGGGGGGAAAACCAGATACTACTGTTCTGCTAAAGGAATGTAGCAATTAAATGACGACTAATGACATTCTGTTATATGCTCAGAGATCAGCGGCTTGCTCAGCTATCATCAGAGAAGCTTTCCTTTGCGGTAGATGGGAACAAACACAGAGACCCACAATTCAACAAGAGGGTGTAAAGAGTGAGTGTAAAGAATGACTTTAGGACACTTAGTCCTAATAGTCCTCCATCAAATCTCTCCCTTCCAGACTCAGGGAACTCTTCAAACGAGGCAGAAAACTTGTAAGAGCCAGTGAGGATGGAAAACACCAAGGAAACACGGTCGTCTAGACACAACAGGACAGGCACACATGAACTCACAGAGACTGTGGCGGCCTGCGCAGGGCCTGCACAGGGCGAAACCAGATGGAATCCCGGAACTGAGAGGCTGGACACAAGCCCCATCCCTAACCAAGAAGCTACCTCCAATTGATAACTGCTTACAAAAGAAATGCTAGTTTTCTCCAACAGAGTCTCATCACTGGGTACACAAACCACGATTAAGGGCAGGCTCCGTGCTCAGCAGTAGATAATCTAACACAAAACAAACTCAATGGTACTTTTGGAGGTTTATTTTTTGTTTGTTTAGTAATGCTTTGTCCGGACTTTTTTTCTTTTTAACCTTTCAGGCCTTTTGCTCATATGTTATGGTTTCCAATTTTGTTCTAGGGGTTTTCTGTGTGCGTAAATGTGTGTGTCTCTGCTTCTGTATGTGTTCCTTGTGCTTTTTCTGTGGCTCCTTTTCCACATTTGTTTGTTTTGTCCTATTCTTGCTTGTTTGTTTTGTTTTTGGTTTTTTAGACAGGGTTTCTCTGTGTAGCTCTGGCTGTCCTGGAACTCACTCTGTAGACCAGGCTGCCCTCAAACTCACAGAGACCCACCTGCCTCTGCTTCCCAAGTGCTGGGATTAGAGGTGTACACCACCACTGCTCGGCTTATTTGTTTGTTTTTATTTTAACTTATTTTATTAACTTTTTTGATGTCTGTTTTCTAATGAGAGAGAGCAACAAAGGGTGTGGAACTGGGTGGGTGGGAGGTGGGGAAGATCTGGGGTAGTGGAACCATAATCAGAATATATGTAGGAAAAAAAAATCTATTTTCAATTAAAAAAAAAAGCACTGGTTGCTCTTGCAGAGGCCTTGGGATTGATTCCCAGCACCCACATGGTGGCTCACAACCATCCATTACTCTAGAACTCTAGCTCCAGGGTATCTGATACCCTCATCTGAACTCCAAGGACACTAGGCACACACATAGTGCACATACATACATGCAGGCAGCATACCCATACACATAAAATAAAATAAGTCAATCTAAAAGAAAAGGAAGAAGTTAAAAAAAAAAACAAAACAAAATAAACAAACAGGGCTGGGGCTGGGGCTTGGCCCCTGGTACATTGTTCACCTAGGATATGCAAAGCCCTGGGTTCCATCTTCAGCTCCGCCTAAACTGGTGGTAGTGGTGCATGCATACAATCTCAGTTTGGGATTGGAGGCAGGGGGATCAGAAGTTTAAAGCGATCCTCTAAACCTAGTGAGTTTGAGGTCACCTTGGCCTACATGAGATTTTGCCTCACAATAACAAAACACAGAACCCATGGTTTCATCAAAACAAAATTGAAAATGCCTACGATATAATCTCCAGTGCAGGCAAGGAAGCAGAAAATGTAATCTTGGTATGCTGACAGTTCGGGCAGAGGAATTGCTGCACTTTCCAGGCTGCTGGCCTGGGTTACATAGTAAATTCTGGGCCAGCCTGGATCCCAAAATGAGACCCTGTCTCAAAAAAACAAACAACAAAATAAGCAAAAAGAAACGCACAGCAACAAAGAAGTCAAAGTAAGGGCAGAAAGAATCGAGAGAGAGCAAATAAATCACTGGGCAGAAGTTCGCGGAGAAAAAGGAAGAGAGAAGTGAAAAAAGCCGTTCTGAGCGAGGAGAAAACTCAGTGGCCCAGCACAGGAGACTTCAAGGAGAAGGGACATGGAGAAATGGGGTAATGAGCTATGCCTGAAAGTCTTCCAGATCTCAGATGAAAACCATAGACACACAGGCTTGAAAGGCTAAACAAATAGCAAGCGTAAGAAACAAAAGAAAAAAAGATAGCAAACAGCACTCCAAGCAGCTGGGTATCGGGGTGCAGCCCCGTCGACCCAGCATTTGGGAGAATCCCAAGGTATCCACAGCTATTAGACCTTGTCTCCAAGGGGTGGGAGTGGGGCCTCATGGGGAGAGTCGTTTTTTGCAGAGTGGGTCACAATCAAAAAGGCAAAGGGAGCCTGGTGGTGCATGCCTTTGATCCCAGCACTTGGGAGGCGAGGCAGGCAGATCTCTGTGATTCAAGGCTAGCCTAGACTACATAGTAAGTTCTAGGCCAGTCAGGGCTATAAGACCCCATTTCAAAATAAAACAAGAAACAAGCAAAACCCAGATAATACCAAGTTTTGGTTGTAGGAATTAGAGAAAGTTAAACACACAGGTGTAACTGACCCAGGTAATCCTGAACACAAGTGTTTACCTAGGTGAAATGGAAACATGTTCATGCCAAATTCATGTAGGAGTGCTCATAGTGGTATTATCCCAAGAGGAAAAGGCATGAATACCTCAAACGTCCATCATCGAATGATTGGATCAACAGGATGTGGAATATATGTACAGTTGTAGAAAACAATTAACTAATCATGTGTGTGTCAGCGTAGATGAACCTTGACAAAAACTATACTAAGTCACCAAAAATCCATGTTGTGTAAATGTCCTTGTGTGACATTGTCAGAACAGGCAGTGTCTTAGGAGTTGTGTAGGGCCAGGGTATGCGGTGGGTGGGATGAAGAGTATGGAAAACTAGAGGGAGAGAATTTCCTTTGGAGATCAATAGATAGAAAGCTGAACACTAGTATAGAATATTAATGTAGACACAAGCTGGTCTATTTCAATCACTAAATATTGTAAGCCTTTAACCAGGTTGTGTGTTGGGGGGGGAACTGACCAATATTAGGAATGACAGGTGGCATTACCCCAGATTATGGTAGTAGAATTGATAATCGGAGAACACAGTTGTTGTTTTTTTTTTTTTTTTTTTTTTGGTTTTTCGAGACAGGGTTTCTCTGTAGCTTTGCCCCTTTCCTGGAACTCCCTTGGTAGCTCAGGCTGGCCTCAAACTCACAGAGATCCACCTGTCTCTGCCTCCCAAGTGCTGGGATTAAAGGCGTGTGCCAACACTGCCCGGCGAGAACACAGTATTATGGCTGATTTTATGCTAATAAATTTGATAATTTAGATGAAATAGACAAGCTCCTAAAGAAACAAACAGTAACTTTCCCTTAAGGATAGGTAACCCAGGGACCAGTAAGATAGCTTAGCAGGTAAGGGTGCCTGTGGCCAAGCCTAAGGCTCTGAGTTCAATCCTGGGGGTTTATAGGACAGAATGAGAGAAGTGACTTCCACAAGTTACCTCTGATCTCCACATGTGCGTCATGGTGTACACACTCACATCTGCACCCACAATACAAAAGCAAATAGATGTAAGCAAAAGAATGGACAGCCCGCACAATTTGCATGTATTAAAGAAGTTTAAACTTGGGCTCAAATCTTTTCAGCCAAGAAAACCCAAGAGCTAGACGACTTCACTAAGGAATTCCAGGAAATTCCTAAGGAAGAACTCTTTCTACTCCTAAATGGGCTCTCCCAGAGAGCCAGAGGAAGAATTCCTGGGTCCCTGTGGGAGGGCACCATCACTGGTAGAAACCCAGCAGAGACAAAACACAGATCAAAATCCCTGTTGAACTCAGTGGGAAAAAAAAACTTAATAAAATTTTAGCAAATTGAATCTAGCAACACATGGACAGACAGGCTACACAAAGTAGCCATGTGGGATTTGTGCCAGCAAAGAGGGTTGGCTTGACAATCGAACAGTGTAATTCATACAATATGCAGAAAAGAAAAACATTGTGGTTAGCTTAGTATACAGTACAGGGATGATCTGACAAGAACCAACAGTCCTTTCTTTAAGACTTATCTTTTTTTTAAGTGTGCCTATGTTTTCACCCATGGATGTGACTACAGACACATTGGTGCCCAAAGAAGCCAAAGGAGACATCAGATCCCCTGGGACTGGAGTTACAGATTGTTGTGTGTTATGGGATGTTTGTACACTGTGTGAAAATGTATTGCTGGGACTGGTGTAACAAAATACTGAATGGGCAGTAACTAGGCAAGAGGTGTAGGCAGGACTTCCAGGCAGAGAGAGAACTCTGGGAAGAAGGTGGAGACACACCAGTCAGATGTGGAGGAAGGAGAGATGAGGGCATTACGGAGAGATGAGGTAACAAGCTGCGCCACAGAACGTAGATTAAAATAAATGAGTTAATTTAAGTTATCAGAGCTAGTGGGGCAAGCCTAAGCTAAGGCTGAACTTTCATAATTAATAATAAGTCTCAGTGTCATTATTTGCGGTCTGGGTCTGATGAAAACCTACTACGTGGGTGCTGGGAACTGAACTCTCATCCTCTGGAAGAGCAACAAGGAGGGGTCCTCACATGTTTGAAGGTATCTGTTAAGAAGTCTACTGTTAGGCCGGGTGGCGGTGGCACACACCTTTAATCCCAGCACTCGGGAGGCAGAGGCAGGCGGATCTCTGTGAGTTGGAGGCCATCCTGGTCTACAGAGCAAGATCTAGGACAGGCACCAAAACTACACAGAGAAACCCTGTCTCGAAAAACCAGAAGTCTACTGTTTTTCAGTTATCTTGGTGGCTACACCTGAATCTACTAATATTTTAACTACTGTCTGTGACCCTGCTGCCACAAAGTCAGCACCTGGCCAAGGCCTGGTGGGATTTCCGGTCCTGCCGGCACCAGCTCTGCTGCCACCACCAAATGTGGTTTTTAACTAAATCTCTATCATTCTGTTTACCAACAAAGACTCCGGAGTCAGATGTCGGCGTGAAAACCTGCTAGCTCGGCCTGCTCTCTTACAAGGAGACAAACATTGTAAAAGCTCCTACTTACATGAGGTAACTAAATGGTGATTTCCAGGGGCTTGGAGGAGGGGGAAACAGTTCTTTAGTGGGGAAAAGAGTTTCACTTGGAATGAGGAAGTTCTGAAGGTCGATTTTGTCTATGCTTGTATGTCAGTGTGAATGTTTTTTCAAGATATACTTTTATTTGTGTATATGTTCCCGTGTGTGTGTGTGTGTGTGTGTGTGTGTGTGTGTGTGTGTGTGTGTGTGTATGTGTGTGTGTGTGCCGTGTGTGCAGTTCCCTCAGAGGCCAGAAGAGAGAGTCCTGGAACTGGAGGTACAGGTGGTTGTGAGTTGGCAGACATGAGTGGTGGGAACTGAACTCAGGTCCTCTGGAAGAGCTGCAAGCTCTCTTGAGCCATCTTTCCCCCTCCAGTGGGAATGTTCATAAAACCGCTGTGACAGGCAATCTAAAAATGACTAATATGAGAAATCTTGTGTTACACAGATGATTGCAGTCAAAATATTGAGACATCAATTCTAAAAGTCATAGAATGTGGAAAATAAGGATAAAACTTTCAATAAAACTAACTTTGGAGGGTAAAAGCATCAATATGTCACAGTGCAAATGCAAAGACATGAAAAATAAGGGGACCAGAGAGTTCATAGAGAGACCCGATGGTCAACAACAGAAGGAGTACCCCAGTGGATACAGTAGGGACCTTTAAACACAACTCATTTACTTATGCCGAAGGAGAACTCTGATCAGGACATTGCATTATGCATAAACATTAACTCAAAAAGAATCATCAAACACTTTGAAACTCATTTTATGAGAACAGCATGAGCCTGATAGCAAAACCAGATAACAGCAGTACAGAAAACCAGAAACCAGTATCTCTATAGAAGGGAAAATACCAGCAAACTGAATTCAGTAATACATAGAAAAGAATTATACACAAGTGAGACTTAACCCAGAAATGTAGAGTTAGCTTAATATAAGAAAGCAAATGAATACAATACTCTCTTAACAAAATAAGGATAAAACCCTCATGACCATGTCAAAAGCTGCAGGAAAAGCATTTGATTGAACCCAACATCCTCCCATAATACAAATCCTTGTGAGGAGTAGAAAGAAGTATTATTTTTCTAGAATGTTATGTTTATGTGTATGAGCATTTTGTCTGCATGTATATCTGTGCCCCATGTGTGCACTTGGTGCCTTCAGGGCCAGAAAAGGCTGTCATATCCCTTATGACTGGAGTCGCGGAGGGGTGTGAGCCACCATGTGTGTGCCGGGAGTTGAACCCAGGTCCCCAAAACTGCTGAGACAGCCCTTTAACCTTAAAGAAGCATTTTTATAAATAAAAATCCTGCACTGTTCAGGGATGTTGACAGAGAGATGGCCAGTCAGAAAAGGGATCTATTGCCAAGGGTGACTATCTGAGCTGGATCCCTGGGACCCACATGGTAGAAAGCGAGAACTGACTTCTGAAAATTGTTCTTTGATTCACCATGGTATGGACGCACACATGCACGTGCACACACAGACACACACAGACACACACAGACACACACACACACACACACACACACACACACACACAATTTTTTAAAACTAAAAGTAAAATGAAACTTTAAAAGCCACTCAATTTATAACAGTATCAAAAGAAAAATCTCAGCCATTAGTATTTTAGAAATAACAAGATGAGCCTATAATTTTATGGAAATGGAAGGGTGCTGTGGGATGTTCTATATGCTAAATGTGTTGCTCTGATTGGTTAATAAATAAAACACTGATTGGCCAGCAGCCAGGCAGGAAGTATAGGCGGGACAAGGAGGGAGGAGAATTCTGGGAAGTGGAAGGCTGAGTCAGAGAGACACTGCCAGCCACCGCCATGACAAGGAAGATGTAAGGTACCGGGTAAGCCACGAGTCAAGTGGCAGCTTATAGATTAATAGAAATGGGTTAATTTAAGATATAAGAACTAGATAACAAGAAGCCTGCTTCGGCCATACAGTTTGTAAGCAATATAAGTCTCGTGTTTATTTGTGTGTTTATTTGGTTGGGTCTGAGCATCTGTGGCACTGGCGGGTGAGAGAGATTTGTCCTGACTGTGGGCCAGGCAGGAAAGCTCTAGCTACAGAAGGGACTGAGAATAATCAAGACAATCTTTAAAATTTTTTAGAACACTGGCTGGAGAGATGGCTTAGTGGTAGGGACACTGGCTGCTCTTGCAGAAGACCTAGATTTAGTTCCTTGTTCCTATACAATGGCTCACAACCATCTGTAACTCCTATTCCAGAGGACATGTCACCCTCTTCTGGCCTCCTCAGGCACTGCATACATGTGATACGCATACATGCAGGCAAAACACCCATACACATAAAACATTTTTAAAAATAGATAAATCTTTTAAAAATTTAAGAACAAGGTTGGAGAATTCAAACTTCCTAATTCCAAAACATCCCATAAAGATACAGTGGTACTGGTATATAGGTAAATATATGTGAGCATATATACATATTATTTATGTCTATCTATGTGAAACAATGGAATAAAATTGAGAATACAGACATACATCTTTACTTCAATTATCAGGAAATTTTGGAAAAGGTGCCAAGCTTCAGCAGGGCAATATTAATTCTTCAGTAGGTGGTTCAGGGACATGAAACATCCCCAAGCAAAAAAAATTTAAAAAGGGCTGGAGAGATGGCTCAGCATTTAATAGTACTTGCTGCTCTTCCGGAGGACCCAAGTTCAGTTCCCATCACCCACATGACAACTCACAACTCTATGCAACTCCAGTCCCAGGGGATCAGACACCCTCTTCTGACCTCTGCTGACACCTACACATACATGTAGGCAAAATTCCCATACAGATATAATAAATAAATCTAAAACTAACCTTTTAAATTTGACCCCCATTTCATAGCTGTGAAAAAAATAATCCAAAATGCATTATGGACTTGGATGTGCAAGCTAAGTGTTGGGTGTTTTTGTCAGAAAGTGTAGAGTAGAACTTCATGATCTTGGCTCAGGCAATGGAGTGCAATGTATGACACCCAAAGCATAAGTGATCAGAAAGACAATAAATATATTGGACACCATCCAAATTAAAAACTTTTGTGTGTTGAAAGATAACACATGGGAAAGTGAGCCAGAGAACGGCAAAAATATTTGTAAACCAAGTATGTGAAAGGAGGCTTTCATCCTTACTATGTGGATACAGGTCAAATAGCATAAAGTCCAATAAAACTGGGAAGAAGCTTAGCGCAATGCCAAGTGCCTGTGATTCCACGTACTCAGAGGCTGAAGCAGGAGACTTTGGGTCAAGAGTTCAAACCCAATTGAAACAACCCAGTGAAATTTCACCGAAAAATAAAACCAACAAATAAAAGTGAGCATGATGGCTGAGGCAGGAGGATTGCCACATGTTGAAGTCTTTCTCTGTCCCACCAGCCAACTCCCAAATCACAACACAGAGACTTCTTACTTAATTATGAAAGCTTGGCTGATAGCTTAGGCTTGTTTCTAACTAGCTCTTAATAACTTAAATTAACTCATATCTCCTGATCTACGTTCTTTTATGTTGCTTGGTTACCTTTACTTTGTATTGCCCATGCTGCTTGCTCTGTGTACTCTGTGCCTGCCTGGCAACTCTGCCTTTTTCTTCCCAGCATTCTCTCTGCTCCCAAAATCATGCCTAGCTATTGGCCATTTAAATTTTTATTAAACCAATCACAGTGGCATATCTTCACACAATGTAAAGGAATATTCCACAACATCTATAAGATCAAGGCTAATCTAGGCTCCGTGGCAAATTCAGACCAGCCTAGAGTATAAGAAGAAATCCTGTCTCAGAAACAAAAACAAAAATACCAATCAAATAAACAACGCTTCCTCCTCAAGAAACCAAACAAAAATGACAGAACATTAAAGAGACATTTCCTTCAAATAGGCAATAAGCACGGGAAATATGGTTTTGGTCTTCATTCGTTAAGGAAGACACAAATCAAAACTAGGAGATACCACTTTATCCACTAGGAGGGCTGTGTTTTAGGTGCCTGGTGCCAGCTGAAGAAGCCAGAAGATGCAGAACAAGGTGCTGATGAGAGTGAGATGATTGGAGGTGATTGACAACCAGAATCTGAATGGTGAAGGGAAGTTGGGAAGAAGCTAAGAAGAGAGGTCATGTGAAGAGGTGGCTTGTAAGCTGGTGTTATTGGGGGAGATTTGCAATGCCCAGAGAAGTGAGCTGAGCCGGCAGAGACCCATGGTCAGGAGATAGATGAGCACATCAGACTGATTTGTAGTAGAATATTTTAAGGTGTGTTACTTTAGTTTAACTCTGTGAAGCTGTGTTACTGTGCCTGTGTAAAACACCTGATGGTCTGATAAAGAACTGGCCAATAGCAAGGCAGGAGAAAGGATAGGTGGGGCTGGCAGGCAGAGAGAATATATAGAAGGAGAAAACTGGGAGGGGGAATGAAGATCTAGGAACCAGAGAAGGAGGAGGACTCCAGGGGCCAGCCACCCAGCTACACAGTGAGCCACGGAGAAAGGGTAAGATTTATAGAATTTAGAGAACGGGAAAAGCCCAGAGGCAAAAGGTAGTCGGAATAAGTTAAGGAAAGCTGGCAAGAAACTAAGCCAAGCTAAGGCCTGACATTGATAATTAAGAATAAGCCTCCGTGTATGATTTATTTGGGAGCTGGGTGGTGGACCTCCTAAAAAAAGAGCAAAAACTTCCAACAACACTGATTGTCTTCATTAAGGTTTCTGTTGCTGTGAAGAGACATCATGACCACAGCAACTCTATAAAGAAAATATTTAAGTGGGGCTGGCTTACAGTTTCAGAGGTTTTGTGCATTATCATAGAGAGACAAGGCGGTGTGCAGGCCGACATGGTGCTAGAGAAGGAGCTGAGAGTTCTATATCTTGATCCACAGGCAGCAGAAGCAACTGTGTCACTGGGCATAGCTTGAGCTTAGAAGATTCCAAAGCCTGCCCTCCCCCACACACAGTGATACACTTCTTCCAACAAGGCCACACCTCCTAATAGTACCATTCCCAATGGGGGCCATTTTCTTTCAAACCACTACACTGATGGAGATGAGCCTGAAAGGTCTGAACTGCTGAGGAAAAGTCTTTAAAAGGAGACAAAGGAGCTGGAGACCTGGCTCGGCCATTAAGAGCACTGGCTGTTCTTGCAGAGGACTGACTGGGTTCAATTCTCAGTTCCCACACGGTAGCTCACAATCATCCAGTTCCAGGGTATCTGACGCCCTCTTCTGGTTCTTCAGGCACCTTGAACTTGGTGTACACATATGTAAAACACATAAGGTAAATATGTCTTTTAAAAAAAGACAACAAACATGAGAAAGAAATAAAGATCTGAAGTCAGAGACCAGTTTGGAATTGGCTGACAGAGTGGTAGCCAAACGAGAAAAGATGACTGCTAACCTGGAAGAACACCACTGTGTCCTGGGGATGCTGGACCAGACTCTGCGGTCCAGAACTCCCCTGTCCTGCCCTGGCCCTCCATCTGCTGCTGACTGCACTGGAGGCCAGCTGCTGCTAGCTGACCTCTAAACTGCCCTTTGGCTTCTCCAGTTTGCTTCCCATTCACATTCATTCTAGAGCCCATCTAGGCCTGGAAGGTAGGGACCAATGTAGCCTAGACTGGATTTGGTTGTGTGCCAATAATGCAGAACTGTGTCCTCTGAGGGAACTCTAAGGGAGAATTCCTTGACCATCTTATAGCTATGCAAAATTGGCATGTATATGATCAAAATCATACGCATCGTGGAAAGGGACAGAACAGTGAGAAAAGGCTTACATAATCCCAGCTTGTCAATCAAAATAGAGAACCACCCAAATTACATCCCTTAGCAACCAGGCCCTCCTTCTCTTAAAACCCTATAACAGAAATTCTAGGCAATAACCTAGGGCCCTTGAGTACTCTATCATTTATCTGGTCTGTTGTACTCTTGACAGCCTATCTAATCTATACCATTGCTTTGCTTCTGAATAAGGCCTTCAGGTGACTTTGCAATCTGTGTGCCCCTCTCTCTCCCAGAACCTGGGAATATCCAGTGCAGACACTGGCCACTAACTGGTAGGAGGTAACTCTGTAAGCGAGAAAGAAGATCAGAATGCAAAGGAGCTCTCCTGGCACCAGCTCAGAGGCAAACTCTGGGGGGTTCAACCAGAGCTGTGGCTTTGATTTTGGCTGCACAATGGACTCTGTTGGGGAAGGTTGTAAAATCCCAATGTGTAGAAGATATCCCAGACGTATTATGAAATTGAAAACTCTGGAGGCAGCACCCACCCAGTCTTCAGTAGTTTGTAAACTTCTCCAATGATTTCAGTACGAGATTCCCTTTTGGGTCTCACTGAACAGAAGGACTATGGACTTGGAGACTCTGCACAGCAGAGCAGGGATTCTGTAGTGAAGTTCAAGTCTACAAATAAAGCCCATTTGGCTCCCCAAATTCCTAGTATGTAGCTTTGTAACAGGTGGAGCAGACTCTGCTGTGAGCAAGAAAAATGTCCGGAAAACCTCCAACAACATGATCCATTGGGCAGCCCTACAACAAAACCCATTTGACCAACCCACACCCACATACTTCTAATGCAAAGAGCTAAGAAAACCTTTTAAAAACATACCATATCGCTGGGCAGTGGTGGCGCATGCCTTTAATCCCAGCACTCGGGAGGCAGAGGCAGGTAGATCTCTGTGAGTTCGAGGCCAGCCTGGTCTCCAAAGCGAGTTCCAGGAAAGGCACAAAGCTACACAGAGAAACCCTGTCTCGAAAAACAAACAAAACAAACAAACAAAAATCTCCACACATCCTATCACAGCCATGAAAAAGAACAGGGCAGAAAACTAAGCAATAGGATCCTATGAAATTATACTCTGTTGGCAGAAATAAAAGTTGGAAAACGTTGAGGAACCTTTCTAACAGGTGAGGGGGCTCCGTAAGTAAAAGCACCTGGCACCAAACCTGATGCCTGAATTAGATCCCCGGGACCTACATGGTGGAACGAGAGAACTGACTCCTGCAAATAGTCCTTTGACCACACATGCATTGTGACACACACACACACACACACACACACTAAACAGATTTTTTAAAAAGATGAAATTAAGAGAAAAGGATGAGAATATTAAAAGTTCAGTTCAGGAAATTAAAAATCTAAGTAATCAGTCCAAGAAAAAAAATATACAAAAACAAATGGAAAATATTATCCACAAATCACTTTTTTTTTTTTTAGAGACAAAAGACATGGCTTTCCAGATAGAAAAGGCTCCCGTGCAATCCGGCAAGGGAGGCCTTGAACTTTACAAACCCACTTAGAAGATGGCTTCACCTGGAGTGGGAGCAGCTGTGAGCGCACACAAAGGTAGGTGTGAAGGACAGACTAAGGACAGAAGTCAGGAATGTGTTCCTCATAGCAAGCCCCAAACAAACAAAAAAACAAACAAAAGACAGCAAAATTCAAAAGAAAGACTCCAAGGCTAAAAACAAAGCAAGAGCAGTGGGGTGTGGTGGCCATGCCTTAACCCAGCACTCAGGAGGCAGAGGCAGGCAGAGCTGTGTGAGTTTGAAGTCCTGGTTTACAAGGTGAGTTCCAGGACAGCCAGAGCTACATAGTAAGAACTTGTCTTTAAAAAAAAAAAAAAAAAAAAAAAAAAGTGGGGTGGGGGATGGCAAAACCAATGACCTAGTGTTTAGAAGGTAAATGTCATGAAGAATTGAAGACATTAATAGAGTGAACTAACACAGAAGGACAGAGGATGTTCACACATCTCAAAGGCCCTGCTCTCCATCCTCTGCAGAAAGAGCTGATCCCCCAACAGCATCATCATGAAAATGGACCAGTTGATGATGACATTCCACTGGCTCAGCTCTAGCATCATGATGATGATCAAATCCCCCTTGGAGATCAAGACATCAGATGCTTTATACAACTCAGAAACAAAGAGTATGGCTGGCAGGAAAAAGTGCTTGCCGCCAAGCTTAACGATAGGAGTTCGATCCCTGAGACCCACGTGGTGGAAGCTGTCCACAGGTTTCCCTCTCCACCCTAGACCCATGCATGTGCCTGTACACACCACACACGCACACCACACACAAATAAAATGTGAAAACAAATGAACTTAGAATAGAAGGAAGTGCCACAAACATTCCTGTATAGAAATGGATTAGTTGCCGGGTGGTGGTGGCGCACGCCTTTAGTCCCAGCACTCGGGAGGCAGAGGCAGGCAGATCTCTGTGAGTTCGAGGCCCTCCTGAGCTACGGAGTGAGTTCCAGGAAAGGCGCAAAGCTACACAGAGAAACGCTGTCTCGGGAAAAAAAAAATCTATTTTCAATTTTAAAAAAAGCAAAAAAAAAAAAGATAATTTGATGAGAAGGTTCAGGGGGCTAGGGTGAATTCCCAGGAGCTGGTAGGATGGTAGCCTGTGAGACAGCCTGTTTTTGCTCAACAGGAAGAAAAAGGCTCTAGCAGGAATAACCAACCCAACTGGGAAGAGAAAAGTAAGACAGATGAAAACCTTGGTTCATTTTAATGTACGGAAGCCATATTTCTGGGATCTATTGCAAACCATTTTCTAAAACGAGAGATTTTTTTTTAAAGATTTATTTATTTATTATGTATACAGTGCTCTGCTTGCATGAATCCCTGCAGGCCAGAAGAGGGCACCAGATCTCATTACAGATGGCTGTGAGCCACCATGTGGTTGCTGGGAATTGAACTCAGGACCTCTGGAAGAGCAGCCAGTGCTCTTAACCGCTGAGCCATCTCTCCAGCCCTAAAATGAGAGATTTTATCAATTCCAGGAAAAATAAAATTTTATGAGGAACTTTATTATAGCAAACGACACAGTTTTGAGGTGTTTTTTTTAATTTTTAAATTATTTTATTTTATTTTTTGGTTTTTCAAGATAGGGTTTCTCTCTGTAGTTTTGGTGCCTGTGCTGGATCTCACTCTGTAGACCAGGCTAGCCTCGAACCCTCCCGAGTGCTGGGACTAAAGGCGTGCGCCACCACCGCCCGGCTTGAGGTGTTTTATATTGTCTTGATTATTGTAGTGTTTATAATGTGTGTGGGGGGAGGGGGGGACTGCATGAATGCCAGGTCACATATGGGAAGGTCAGGTGACAATTCTGTGGAGTCTATTCTGTCCCCTACCTTTGTGTGAGTTCCAGGGATTGAATTCAGGTCATCAGGCTTTTTTTTTTTTTTTTTTTTTTTTTTTTTGGTTTTTCAAGACAGGGTTTCTCTGTGTAGCTTTGCGCCTTTCTTGGAACTCGCTTTGGAGACCAGGCTGGCCTCGAACTCACAGAGATCCGCCTGGCTCTGCCTCCCGAGTGCTGGGATTAAAGGCGTGCGCCACCACCGCCCGGCCTCATCAGGCTTTTGAGGCAAGCTCAATGACGCTAAGCCATCTCACTGGCTCTCAACTTTAGACATTTTACACATAAACACTGTATAAACCCATTCTGATTTAAGCTAGTGGTAATATTTTACTTGAATGGGATCGGGGAGAGGTGCTGCAATGTGTTGGTTATGGCCTTTGCAAATCCGAATTATGAAGATAGTGCAACTTTTTTTTTTTTTTCAAGACAGGGTTTCTCCATGTAACCAGGCCAACCTTGAACTCACAGGGATCCGCCCGTCTCTGCCTCCCAGGTGCTGGGGTTAAAGGCGTGCACCACCACCGCCTTTACTGGCATTTTTGTTTTGCTGTTAGTGACATTTACAAATCAAATGGCTTTTTGTACTTCTGTATAGCTTGGACTGTAATTTTAACAAGCTGTAGACAGAGGAAACAGTTGCTCTTTGGAAGCACCGTCCGCGGCTGCTTCTGCCCTCTAATGGCATAATTCATCTCAGGAGACGCGTCTCTCTGTTGAGGAAAGTGCCTTAAGGACCGACTTCAGTTTAAAAGATGAAGGGCTTCGGTGCACAGCGGTGGGGGGGTGTGCACACAAAAAGATCTTATGTGCTCTGGGAAGGAAGGGAGAATTGCTAGAACATTCGCGAGAATTGGGATGCTCCTATAATTCGAAGACCAGAAGGAGAAAATAATAGCAAAAAAAAAAAAAAAAAAAAAAAAAAAAGGAGCAAACCAACAGAAACTGCATCTTGCACTACAAGCATCAAAAATATTATTAGGGATGAGCGGGGGTGGGGGTGGGGTGGGGTGGGGGATATGCAGTTTGCTTGCCCAGCATGCAGGAAGCCCTGGGTTCCATCCTCCGGACTGTATAATCGGGGTGCTGCAGGTCTGTAATCCTAGCACTTGATAGGTGGAGGTAGGAAGACCAGGAGTTTGTGGTTATCCTGGACTACCTAACCTGTTTGAGGCCAGCCTGGGATACCTGAGACAGAACAAGACAGAGGGAAATGAAGTCCCTTATGGTTTTTTTTTTTTTTTTTTTAAATATCACATCTAGATAGATATGAAGAGCGTAGGTAGGTATCCAGTTGACTAGCAGGTTTGAAAAGATACTTGAACTAGTAAAAATGAAATGATCCTGGAAATGGGAACACTGACCAACACCAAGGGTCATGTCATGAAAATCGGGATAAAAAAATATTTGAAATTTGCAGAAATGAATTTTTTTTCAAAGTGCATTGAAAGAAAAACCTTTGCTTTTTATACACTTGCTTATGCTGATGCCCAACACAACAGAGCGTTACAGTTGATGGTTTCACATTTAGCCCAATGTCCGGCTTTCTACCAGTTCCGACAGCCTGTCTGTCAGTTCTGGAGTGCCAGTACCACAGTCCTGGAAAAGCTATATGGCCTAGCTCTCTATAGCCGTGGGATGAAACCTGTGACCCAGCTTCCTTCCCAGACTGAATCTTCCCTGGAGCCACAACCACTATAGCCCATGCCTCCTGCTTTCCTTGTGAAATTTTCATCATACTAAATGTGATTTTACAACTTTTTTCATTTTCACATGTGCTATATAGTATGCTTTTTTTTTTTTTTTGGCCTGTGTGTGAGTTCATATGTGGGGGTTATGTTTGCAACACATGTGTATGGCCTATGGAGGCCCAAGGAAATGTCAGGAATTTTTGACTGGGTCTCTCAGGCAAACCTAGAGCTTGAAGATATGCTTAGTCTTGATAGTCAGTTTGCTCTGGGGATCTGCCTTCTGGGCCTGGAATGACAGGCTAGCCACCTCATCTACCTGGATTTACATGGATTCTTTTACAGGTGTGTGGCAAACACGTTAACCACTGAACAATCTCCCCAGCCCTTAAAAGTGATTGTAAAGAGACTGTTCCAACCGGGGGTATTGATAGACAACTGCCCTGACAGGCTGCACAAAGCTGAGGCAGGAAGCCTGCCTGGAGTGGGTTCAAAGCCTGGTGAGACTACATAGCAAGACCCTGTCTCAGTAAGCCAGAAAAGCACATCCCTCAATTGCTCCATGCCTTCCTCTGTTGCTCCAGGCTGTAGGTGCACAGTACACAATGCCTTCCAAGGGTGGAGGACTGCCTGAGGAGCTGCCAGTGCGAGGCACCCTTTCTCTCTTCTCCCCATCCCAGCCTCCTTCCTGGTTCTCTACTGCATCACCCCTTCCCTGGTAACTTTTCTTACATTTGTTTTTCAGAAATGAAAAACAATCTACTACTAGCTTTATATGTTATTAAACCTTGGATAACACATGTAGACAATTAACAAATTTTACTAAGGTGCCATTTTACTAAGGTTTATAGAAAAGAGTATTTTATTCTGAATCCTAACTGTATGCCTAGTCTCATATTAGAATTAAAAAAATCACTAAAAACTTTAAAATAAAATCTTAAATTGAAAAAGATTCATCCTTGGCTATGGCAACTTCAAGAAAATTACTAAAACAAAAATCACATTTTAAGGGAAAAGCAAAAATTCAAGCAAACTACGAAAAAGCCACATTTCAAAGGAAAAGCAAGATTCATGTTGTTGTTAATGAGATCATTGTTTACCTTCCATTAATGTTTAATGGAAAACCCAGGGTCTCACTCTTGTAGCCCTGGCTGGCCTTGAACTTGTGGCACTCCTCCTACACTGCCATAGCATTCTGGGATGACAAGCATGTGGCATTGTGTAGCTCCATTAAGTTTTTTAAAAGGTAAAGTGTTTTTTAAAAGGTAAAGTGTTCCACCAGCTGGGCACTGGTGGAATGCTCCTTTAATCCCAGTACTCAGGAGGCAGAGGCAGGAGGATCTCTGTGAGTTTGAGACCGGCCTGGTCTACAGAGTGAGTTCCAGGACATCCAGGGCTACACAGAGAAACCCTGTCTTGAAATCACCCCCTCACCCCCGCAACCCCCGCAAAAAGAGAAATTAACAATTACTTTTTAGAAAATCATTAACATGCTGCTAAAATGATCCCAAAGGCTGGTCACTAAGAGGCAGTTTGGGAGAATGGTAATGTGGCTTGGAAGGTAGACTGCTTGCCTAGCTTGAAGCCCCAAGTTTTGATGTCCAGCACCATATAGATCAGTCCAGGTGGTGCGTGTTCATAACTGCAGGACTTAGGAAGCTGAGCCAGGAGGATTGGAAGTACAAGGTTACTCTTGGGCTCCACACTGAGCCAGAGGCAATCCTGGGATACCTGAGGCAGAGTCTCAATAAAAAGAATCAACAGCTTTGATAAACTGCTTATACTGTGCATGACTGAAGGAATTCACTTGAAATCGTTAGCAGTCCTGTTCATCTCAATTTTCCTGTATTTAGTGCTCCGTGTTATCGTTCACACAGCAGCTCCATGTTTTTGGTGTATACGTTTTCATGTGTAAATGTGGGTATGTACACATGGAGAACAGATGGCAACCTTGTCAGAACCCCCACTTCCACCTTGAGTGTGTTAGGGTCACTTGCTGTTCACCTCTCTGCAAGTCAGGAGAGCCAGCCTGGGAGCTGCTGGGGATCTTCTTGTCTCTGTTTTGCATCTCATCATAGAAGTGCTTCAGTTGCAGAAATGTGGTCCTGTGTCTGGTTTTTCTTGGGTTCTGTGGATCTGAACTCAGGGCCTCATATTTTACTTAAGCCATCTCTCTAGAAGCACCATCATACATTTTAAAACCAGTGGGCCATTTGCTGGTAAGGATGTGAACCAGTGAACAACACAATCTTTATACATTGTTGGCAGGAAATAAGTTTGCACAGCCAATTATGGAAAACAATATGGAGGTTTCTCAAAAGACTGGAAATGGCCAGTGCTTTGCACCTAGAATTACTCACTATTCAGAGGCAGGAAACATGGGTTGGGGGTTGGAGGTGGGAAGATACCTTGAGCCAAGGAGTGCAGGTCCAGGCCAGGCAGTGTGGCAACTCCATCACAAAATTAGCCAGATGTAGTGACACACACCAGTAACATGAGCACTCAGGAGGCAGGAGTGGGGGCTCTTCCGAAGTAGTGAATGATAGCCAGCCTGGGCTACATACTGAGACCTTCTTCTGAACAAACTTGCCCCTATGATCCAACAAAACCCATTTGGTATATATATCCAAAGAAAATGAAATCAATTTATAAAAAGAAAAAAATACCCTCTACTCCCTCTTCAACACTATTCACAATAGCAAAAAATGAAAACCCAACCCCCTACCCCCCACAAAAGTCTAAGTGTCCATCAACTGATCATCAAATAAAGTATTATACACAGTAGACTACTTTTCAGTCCTAAAAGAATGAGAACCTGGCATTTGTAATTTATGGGTGTCCTTAAACACTGTTTACAATTTTGATTACAGCTTCTCTGTGTGCACGTGAGTGAACATGCATGAGCAGAGGGTGCACATGTGGGGTGAGAGGACAACTTGCTTGAGTTTGTTCTCTTTTATCATGTGGGTTCTGCCCATAGCCCCATCCCTATGTGGATATAAAGGTTGATCTGATCTGTCAGCTCACACCTGCAGTTCCAGCGCTTGGGAAGCTGATGCAGGAGTTTGAGGCCAGCCAGGCCTTCCTGGGTTAGATTATAAGACCTTGTCTCAAACCAAAAAACAAGAAATAACATTAAAAAGTTGATTTTGCAGATGAAGTGTAGTGTGATGGTGTTCAGCAGAGGCTGAGGCGGCTATGGCAATGATGGTGGCTATCAAGTTATAGCTTGGCAGGAGCAAGTAGTTCTGGTGTGCTGTCACACAATACAGTGACTACACTGAACAACAATGTCCAATATATTTCATAAAGCTAGGATTTTAGTTCCCACACACACACACACACAAACAACTGGGAAACTGGGACCAGGTGCAGGTACGTGCCTTTAATCCCAGTACTCAAAAGACAGAGGCAGGAGGATAACTACAAGTTCAAGGGCAGTCTGATGGCTAAAGCTATAGATCACTGGCAGAAGATTTGCTTTCCTAGGTTCAATCCTTAGTACAAAACCAAACACCAACAAAACAGACCCACAAAACAAGAGTTCAAGGTTACATAGTAAGATTGGAAAAGACAAAAAATCCCAAAGGGCAGGAGAGATGGCTCAACAGAGTCCTGAATTTGGTTCTCAGCACCCACTTGGGGCAGATCACAAAACCACCTAAGTCCAGCTCCAGAGGGATCTGGCACCCTCTTCTGGCCTCTATGGGCACTGCACTCACATGCATAAAGCCACACAAACAATATTTTAAAAAAGGAAAGGCAAGTTTATATGGTAAGATGTAACATGGCCGTTTTGGGGACCAGCAAAACAAAATGGAATCTTCCTGTTGTCTGATTCCTCCTCATAGCAAAGTGCAAGTTGGGACCAGTCAGGTACTAGCATGAATAGCAAAGGTTGGGGGGGAAAACACATGTACTGTGACTGGCCAGAGGTATTTTTAATGGTTAAAGTAAAAGTATCTGGCAGTGCCTAGAAAATAGTAATTAAAAAAACAAAATCAAAACCTTTCTATTGGCTGATATTTCGAGTTGTCCTCCAATCTCTACACCTCTACATTCACAGACAAAATAAAATCTCTATCACTGATGAGGAGGTCAAAGGCCAACCCTGGGGTTGGACCCTCCCTTCCACCTTGAGTCAGTGTCTGTTGTCCGCTGCATAGTGACACAAGCTTCCGGACATGACCTCTACCTTCCATCTCATTGCAGGAGCACTGGAATTACAGATGCACATGGGACATCTGGCTTTACTTGGGTTCTAGGGGCTGTGGAAGAATCTAACCCACTACGCCCCATCTCCACCTCTGAGTGTTTCTAAGTTCATTTAAGGCTTTCAGTTCTGTTAAACATTGAGTGTACCAGCAGTTTGGGGGTTATATGGCCATGAGGGCAGGCACAGGTTCTGTGGATGCTGGCATATGAAAAGATACAGGTCACAAGAAAATAACGGAAAAGACTAAGGAGTTCAAACACCAACAGAAGACACTGGGACACTGCTCTTTATTACAAAGGAACACCGCCTTCAGGTGATCAGTAGCCAGGAAACTGTCACAGGAATGAGCTGCAACTAAAGAGAAGGTCAGCTAAGCTTAAAGAATGAGCCCAACAGGCGATCTTTGTGAGTTCGAGGCCAGCCTGGTCTACAGAGTGAGATCCAGGCAAGGCACAGAGAAACCCTGTCTCGAAAAACAACAAAACAAAATAAATGAGCCCAATGTGAGCAAGATTGGATAGTTCTGTGTACCAAATCTTCAGTGGATGTGGGAAATGGGATCTAGAGTTACAGATCTGATCAGCAGGAATTAAGAGTATCATCTATTGGATTGTCTCAGAGCAGAAGTGGCAGTGTACTGCATGTGGGCTGGAGTGGTCAGGACACCCTGCTCCTGACAGCAAGCATAAGCGGGCAGCTGTGCGACTGGCATCATGGCAGGGCGGAGCCATCACAGCAAAACTATTTGGGCTCAAAGAGAGCATCTCCAAAATGAACTTGGGCCTGGATGATGTTCACACTTGTGTTACATCTCTTTAAACCAGTCTCAGGTGCTGGAAGATGGTGCAGTGGTGAAAAGCGCCTACTGCTCTTGCAACTCCAGCTGGCTGGAGGGCTCCAATGCCCTCTTCTGCCTCCATGGACGGACACATGGACACACATACACACACAGAGAGAAAAAAAGGAGTATCACTTAGAATTTGAAATGATACATGTTGCCTTTTACATCACATTCGAGTGTGTTGACTCAAAGCTGAGAAGCAGCAATTATAAGGAGTACAATATACACGGCACACTCCAGGCTAAGGTATCAAGGAACACAAGCTGGAAGCACCTTGCTGTACAAGTAAACAAACCTTCCTTTTGCTTCTACTACCAAAGTCCTTGGCTCCCGCACAGCACCTTAGGACAACAGACTAGCAGTTTCTTAACCATGAATTATGAAAAGCCCTATTCATGCCATGTCTTCTAAAGTCATCCTTAACCTGTCCCCAAATCCGTCCAGTGCCATCACTGGGATCCTGAAGAGCAGTGAAGGAGAGACCCCTGCCAGGATCACTACCACTTTTGTCAGTGGGGCAGAGGACAGGCACAACCACTCGGCTTAAATGATTTGTTTCTTCAATGAAGTTAGTATCAACTTAGCAGAATTCCAAGAAAAACCAATGGCTAGAAAAGAGGCCCAATTCCTCATCTCTAAGATTTAAGCACCCCACCCCCTTTCTAGAAACCCTACTTCTAACAGAATTACTGGAAACCAAGATCTTCTCCCAGCCCTCTCTGAAGTACATTTTCAGTGTTTAAAATTCTGTCTATTCAGCTGGACTTACAGGCTGGAAGGATGCTGGAAAGAGAGGAAATGAGACACTACTGTCTTTAAATAATGTACATCGTCAGCATGTGAAAAGTTGACTGAAAACTTTTATTGTAATCAAAAAGTGACATAACGGGGCTGTAATGAGTTCAGCAAATCATTCTGCTGATATTTTTGAACTGATACCAGCATTTGCCAGGCAATTAAAAAAATTCAAATGTGAAAATTTCACAGTACAGTAAACTCCACCCCAACTAATTAATGGTGGTTAAAAATAATAGGCCCTAGCAAAAGCTCTCATGTTCCATGGTCACAACTCACAATTCTGTACAAAAGTTCGTTATAAAGCTCTGATGTAAAAATGAAATAATCAAGCAGCAAATACTTTAAGTGCAGCACAGGTCTTCCATTCATTATTTACAAGGCTGGAATCTCTTTACATTATAACAGAGTTTAATACAGATGACTTAGTAATTAAGTCAATGAACACATCCGTCCTTCACACAGTGACAGATTTCGCTTTTTGGTCATCTTTCTCCTTCTCCTTGTCCTTGCTCTTCTTGGCTTTCTTCTTCTTGTGTTTGTGTTTCTGGCTCTTCTCGGCCTCCCCGTCCACACCCGCGTGCTTCTTATGCTTCTTGTGCTTTTTATGTTTCTTGTGCTTCTTCTTCTCTTTCTTCTTCTTCTTCTTCTTGCTGTCCTGGCTTCCTGCTGAGCTGGCACTGCTGCTGTGGCTTCGGGTCTGGCTACCAGAAGGGCTGTGACTTCTACTTGGACTAACACTGGGGCTGCTCTGACTCTGGCTCCTGTCTGCACCTGGCTGGCTGGCTGCGGCTACACTCAAGCTCTCCTTTGCTTTCTCTGTTGTTTTCTCTTTCAAGTCCTTGGAGACACTGGCGACAGCTTCCTCTTCCTTCACAGACACATTACTCTCACTGTCGCTCTCATTATAGTCTGGTTCAAAAGCAGCCTCGTCAGTCTCTCTAGTTAGATCAGAGGAAAGCCGAGAGGAATGACTCAGCTGGGGTTTTGGCTTGATGGTGCCCTTATCAATCTGTCCAGCAAGCAGCTCTTTCTCAACTGGAGGATCTGGTAGGTTAGGTACGTACGGCAACTTGCCACCACTGGACTCCTTCCCATTTCGAGCCTCAGCAGCATGTTTCTCCCGTTCCTTCCCAGAGGTTTTATCTACAGATTTTGTCTCCTCACATGAGCGTTTGGTATCATGGGGGGCTTTATGATCATGAGGCTTTTTGTCTCTTGGGGGGCTAGAATTACTTTTTTTGGACTCTGTCCCCTTTTTAGGCAAATCTCTCTCCTCCCTTGGCTTACTTTTCTGTCCAGATGAAGAATCTTTACTCCGAGGAGGAGAGTCCTTCCTTCTTGCTAACTCACTTCTCTCATCTCTTCGCTTGGAACTGGAATACTCTCTGCTGTCATAGTCCATTTTCTTGTCTCTACCGGGAGTAAAGTCTTTAGTTGCGGAACCACGAACAGATTCATACTTATCTGAAGTCCTGGTCTCTTTGGAAGACTGAGACAGAGTCTTAGAATTTCCCTGTTCACTCAGACGCTCCGTGGTGCTCTCCTTTTCTGGCTGGGTGCTGCTCTTCCTCTTGTCAAGGAGTTCCTTCTCTGGCCCTGAGTGGTCCCTGTCTTTGGTTCTCCCCTTCTCACTGGACGCAGAGCCTTTGGAGCTTCTGACCTCGTGCTGCAGCATCTCGTGGCTCACCTCCTTGGTGAGCTTCTGAAGTTTCTCCGACTGCTCACTCTCTTTCTCAGTGTACTTGACTGGAGCTGACGGCCTAGTAGTAACATTTTTTACAATACTAGATGGTTTCCCTACACTCTGTATAGGTTGTGTGGATTTAACATCTTCTTCTTCAGATTCGAAGTCATCTTTATCCCATTTGGACTGAGGAACCTGGATCATAATTATAACATCTTCAGCAGGAGCTGTATTATCATTGTTATATTCCTCCATAGTTTTAATGACTGTTCTCTTTGTATCTGTCTTTTCTTCAGATTTCCGCACAGGACTGCCTCCAGTTGAGCTTGTACTGAAATGAATAAATATATCTTAATTAATGAAAAACTTACTAATGATAAAACTTTGATAAGTAAATTTTTAAAAAGCTAGCTTAAAATAGGATGTCTTTTTAACCTTAAAAAATTAAATTATGCTCTAAGAATCATACACATGATCAAACTATAAAAACCAATGTGGTTCACCTCTCCCCACACCTTCACAATGCTGTAAGTAGGCTAGTCTGTAGAATTCCTATGATCCTGACTCTCAAGAACATAAGCCTATGTAAGATCAAAGGACATTCCCCCAAAAAGACACCTGTCCCCTTGCCTCCATACCTGGTGTAATCCACAAGCGTGGAGCTGGAGCCTTCAGTCCCAGCTACTTTCCGCTTGGCCTTTCCCTTGACTTTTTCCTGTTTAATTTTGCTAGACATTGACTCCATTTTTTCAGAGGGTTCTTTTGAAGTAGATGGATTTTCTGCATTTCCAATTTTTTTCCCAGTTTCTCTGTTGAGTTTGATTTTTTTGGCTGGGGCAGTTGATGATACAATCTTGTCCTTTTCTGGGGTCCTTTCTAGCTTTTCACCATCACCTTCCATTTTGCGCTTTGGTGATGGTTTCACTATTTCAGCTCCTTCTACTTTAGAGATTTTCATGGACGAAGATTCAAAATCTTTATCTACGTTCTTTTCTTCAGTTTTTCTCTTCCTTTTTTCTCCCTTGCTATCAAGTAGTTTACTCTTCTCCGGCTTCTTGGCCTTTTCATCCTTGCTGGCTGGCTTTTCTGACTTGCTGTCTTTGGAACAGTCCTTCTTCCCCTTCTCCTCCTTGGCTGCCTTTGTCTCCTGGTGTTCTTTTGCAGATTTAGAGTGGGCTTTTCTGGGAGTCCCAGCCACCTTGTCATCCTTCTGAGACAATGAGGAAGGTTTTACAGAGTCGGTCTTGGCAGCCTCCTCTTTGGCTTTTTTAAGTGGAGGTTCAGACCGAGGAGATTTTTCACGCTCCCCATCTACCTTTTCCTGGGGTCCTTTAGAAGGTTTTAAAACATTTTCTTTCTTGGCTGTAGCAGACCCATCACTTTTCCGTTTGGTCTTGTCACTTTTTACTTTGGGCTTATCTTTTTCTCTCTTGTCTTTCTCGGATACTGATTTGAAAGTGATAGATTCTGCATCCATCGGTTCATCCCTAACAGGTGTAGCATCGTCTCTACTTGGGAGGACAAATAGTGTATCTGTCTTAGTGTCATCAACACCTGATGACTCCCTGGATTTCCTGGATGTCTCTAACAGCTCAGAGCTCAGAAAGCTCTCACTCTCCTCCCCCTTTCTTCGTTTTCTGTGTTTCTTATGCTTGTTTCCTTTGTTGTCTCCCGGAATGTTCTCACTCTCCTTCTCTTTTGATTTTGTGTTATCTTTCTGATTGTGACTATCTCTTGTTGAAAGCTTTTCTGGATAGTTGCCACCTAGATTTCTATTTCTATGACTTTGTCCAGCAGCATAGTCTTCTCTGCGCCCTCTTGTGAAGGGGGAGTTTCTGATATTAAGAGGTAAGAGTCTCTCCGGAGAGAAGTCGTCTCTGGGAGCTGAGGGTCTAGGCTGCGCCCCCACAGCATACCCTTTGTAGTACTTCTCGTACCACTCCCGGTACTTCCTCTCCCACTCCCGGTAGCGTTCCTTCTCAAACGGGTCTCTAAAGTCGACACTCCGCCCGTAATAGGCTTTGATGTCATAAGGGGGTGGAACTTCTCTGTATCTATTAAAATACTCACGCTCTGTTTCTCCTTGAGGTACATTACGTTTAGTGGGAGACTGTCCCCTAAATGCTTGAGGAGACCTTGACCGTGAATGATAACGTCTATATGGAGGTGACCTTGACCTAGATCGGTGATATCCATGAGATCTAGACCGTGAACGGTAATTACGGCTCTTGCCTCTGCCTCTCCTGGGGTATGGGGGTGATCGTGAATAGGAGCGAGAGTGTGAGCGGCTGAAGGATCGAGAATAAGAGCGTGACCGTGTTGAGCCAGATCTTGACTTTGAGTAAGTGTATGAACTTCTTGAATACGATGAACCACTATAGGGAGATTTAGACCTAAAAACAAAAACACAGTTGATGGTTGAGAAATATATACAAAGTAAAAACAGACAGATTCTAGCATTCTTTTCTCGCGGTTTTATCTTTCTTTGCATCAAGTTTCATCTTAGATGATTAAAGAGGTACAATGACCTCTATTGGAATGGAATAAACTACATCAATCACTCGTTACAAAACAAAAGGCAAGTCTTGACAATCAGAGTGGAGTGCATTAATGTACCGCGTGTTTTATGAGCTTCTTAACATTAAACAAATGCCAATTAAATTTAAATTTCCTGTCTGATTATTTAATCTAGGAGTCTATTTTTATCTTACACTAGCCAATAGTCTAGCTTTAAAAGGAACCACATTTTAAATGTAAATCTAAAAAACAAACTTCCAGGGAACTTCTATAATTCAGTTTTTTTCTATCAATACAACGACGTGTACTCTACCACTGCTTTTTAATCACACAGGTTAATGTTCCAGCAAGAAGCTGTAGCCTTATGGCAAAGGTCCTCAGAATGCTCTCTGGCTAGTTCCCTATGTCTTTCCTTCTGTAAACATTTCCCCTTTATTTCATATTATAAATAAACTTCAAGGGACAAGGACAATTTAGTCCCCATAAATGCTAGTTCTACACAATAGAATTTACACTGAGACATTATTTTAATAGACATATTGGGGAATAAGTTACATCTCCTCCATTCTGTAAAACTGGACCGAATCAGAAAAATCTCCTAAGTGCAGTGTTATTCATATCCACAGGTAATCCCTGGATATTCAAAGTCCCATTTGTAATTCTGTGGTGAAGGCTTGCAAAACACTAACCTGGAAAATGAGCGCCTACGCTCCTTTTGAATCTTTTTGTATTCCATCAATTCCTTAGCAAAATCATTTGTAAACTCATCTAGCTTGGACTTTTTCTTTTCCCTAGTAAAATAAAGTTAAAGAGTGAAAGTTAACAAAAACCATTTAAGAAAACTAACAAGACAAATGTAATTAGATCATGAATGAAATGAATGAAATTGCCATTAGTTTTCTACTTTAAAACTATAAATAACTAGGTATCCCTGAGGAAGTTGCTTGTATGGCTTTGGTTTAAATTTTAGGTGAATTGTCTTAACTAACTGGAAACACAGGAAAATGTTTCCCAAATACCTATTTAATGTTGTATCAGAAAATGCAAAGTGTATGGTAACTTCAAATGAGAAGACTCACTCTTCCTTCAGCCGCCGCTGCTCTCTATAGAACTCTTCCCTGGACAAAGGCGGTGCTTGCGTTGTAGGGATGGTGTTTGAATGAGCAGTCTGCACTCCTGATGATACCCAAGGTGTTGAGATATTGGCAGGAGCTGGTGGAAACCCTGGAGGAGGGACACTATATCCTGCAGGTGGGGGCTGGCCAGGAGGAAACTGAGGAGAGAACTGTGGGGGAGGTACACCTGGAGGAAGAGGAAGCGTATGGGGAGGCGGCGGATACAAAGGAGGTGGAGGAACAGGCACAAAGACTGGAGTTGCTGGGAGTGACGGGCCTTGAGTCCTCTGGGATCTTTCGCTGTGGTGTCGCCCGCGGTTTATACTTCTGGAGAAATAAATTCCAAGGTATTATACCTTTAAATTAAATTCATCTGAGACAAATGAGGTTGTCTTTTTCTGTTCTTAATTATTTTCTAGAGTACAAAAAAATAGAATCAACTACTCTAGCACAAATGCAATTAAGATGTATTTGTATACATAAACTCTACAGGCCAGGTATGGTGATATGGGTCTACAGTCCCAACTACTAAGGAGGCTGGACAATCACTTGAATCTGAGACCAGCTTGGGTAACATAGCAAGAACTTGCCCAGAACAAAAAGCTTTCAAGTGTATTTCAAAATCCTGAGTTCTCTGTGATAGTGCCCAGTGTTTTTAGCCACTAAACTACCTCTCCACCCCAAGATTCTAATTTTTAAGGCCACTTAGCAGCTGACAGGAAACATATTTTGAAGGAAGTGACAGGTTAACATGGCTGTGACCTAGTTCTCCCCCAAATGCCTTTCTAGACCTAAAGTTTACATTAAAAGCCACCGTAACTTCCTTTTGGAGGAAGTGGGTGAATACCAAACAAAATAGAATCATACTAATTCCAATATTTGTAATCAAAACTGAAAATGTCAACATTTTTCCTTATAAACAGAGGTAACAATGCTAAAGTTTCTGAATTGTCTCAAAGAATCTGAGTGTGCTTTTGTTAAACTACTGGCTTTTGACACAATGAGTAATTGGTATGTAACAGCAGCAGGAGGAGTTTAGACTTAAGTGTGCTCAGAACCATGAATTAATACATATCACCTTCTTTTAATGCAACCTAGGCAAAACAGCAGCTAACTATCCTAAGATTAGCAATTCTGAACGGAGCACTAGACGATCAGTAACAGTCTGAACAGATCTGGAAGTCTTTGAACCCTGATTTAAATAACAACCACCATAGTAAAACCTATAGCTTCTTAACACTGTAGGGGGAAGAACCCTCAACGAATCTCCTGGCCTTTTCCTTTGGAAAAGAGAAGGTGAGGAAAGCCTGGGACAGAAAGAAGCACAACTCTTTTTCCCATCTGGGAGCTGAACTGGGGAACTTTCATAAGCGGTATTCTCCATGTACTGATAACAGACCAAGTAATCACTGAAGAAACACAAAGGACAGAGCCTGAAGGCCACAGAGATAGCTCAGTGAGGGGGTAAGAGTGTTTGCACAAGTGCAAGGAGCTGAGCCCGAACACCTACCCCCCACCTAAAAAGCCATGTGTGGTCATGCACGCCTACGTTTAAGCCCAGTGTTGGCAGAGGCAGACAGGAGGACTGCTGGGGCTAGCTTCCTACCAGTCTAGCTCCAATCTCAGTGAGCTACCTTTTCTCAAAAGATGAAGGCAGGGAATAATAGAGCAGGGTACCTGACATGCTCCATGGGCCTCTGTAAGCATGTATGCTCACATACATACCAGAGACGGAGACTTAAGTCATCATGCTAATTCATCTTCTCTATATTATGCTGTCCTATATTTCCTCCTTCCTCCCCAGACAGGTCTTGTACTCTCATCCAGGCTGGCTTCCAACTCACAATCTGCCTGCCTCAGCCTCCCAAATGCTAGGATTATAGGCGTGCACAACACTTAGCAAAACAGTTTTTGTAAACGTACCTTCAAACGAGATTTTATTCTGCATCTGCTGGGGACTGAGCCTAGGGCCTTACACATGTCAGGCAAGCAATCAGCACGGAACTCTATCTAACCCCTAGTACCCAGATTACTTAAGGACAACTGCTGAAGACTTACTAAGAGTAAGAAGGAGAACAAATGATGTCTCCTTCTCCTCAGCACCTCCGTGTTTTACTTCTTTACCCAGTGTGCCATGGGGTTATTTTCCAAGACGGTTAGCACGCTTACCTGTAACAACTTCTTTCCCCTCTTCTAATTTGCTGTGGTGGAGAAACCAGGTACCCAAGCTTGTTGGAACTGTGCAAGGTGTAGAAACAGAATAACAGAATTGAATATTTCTCTTTAGGTATAATATACAACCTATCAGCACACATACTTGAAATTATCTATTTTAACTGTTTTGAAAACGTTTCCCTAATGTGAACTCTTAAAAGTTGATCCAGCCGGGCGGTGGTGGCGCACGCCTTTAATCCCAGCACTCGGGAGGCAGAGCCAGGCGGATCTCTGTGAGTTCGAGGCCAGCCTGGGCTACCAAGTGAGTTCCAGGAAAGGCGCAAAGCTACACAGAGAAACCCTGTCTCGAAAAACCAAAAAAAAAAAAAAAGTTGATCCAGAAGAGATCTAAACAAATAATATTCTGTATTTTCATCAGCACTCTACAAACTTACTGTTTAGAAAGGGCCCTTTAATTTGCAAGGCTCTATGTAGGTATTTTACATGCTTGAGTAGAATACTTCGAGTGCTACAAATGAAAAAATGGAGGCTGAGGAGAAACCTACATCTCACAGTTCTGTACCCAGTAAACGGATGCCAATTCAGGTGTGTCTGTCTCTAGACTTTATGTTCTAGAGACACACTGATATATTCTGCTAATCTCTCATCAGTCTATTTTCTCTATGAGAAATATGAGTTAGCCAGGTGGTGGTGGTGCACCCCTTTAATCTCAGCACTCGGGAGGCAGAGGCAGGTGAATTTCTGTGAGTTCAAGGCCAGCCTGGTCTACAAAGTGAGTTCCAGGACAGGCTTCAAAGCTACACAGAGAAACCCTGTCTTGAAAAACAAAAACAAAAACAAACAAACAATATATATATATATATGGCTTATCCATCAAACGAAAAGATCAAAGATTTTAGGATATAAGTCCCATAGAAATATCTGCATAAATTAGAATATTAAATAAACTTATTAAAAAACCATTTAATTTTATGTGTATGAGTATTTTTCCTACATGCATATCTGCATACCAGGTGCATGCCTGGTGGCTTTAGAAGTTTGAGAAGAGGGCATTAGATCCCCTGTAGCTGAGTTACAGATGGCTGTGGGTGCTGGGAATTGAATCCAGGTCCACTGGAAGATCAAGTACTCTTAATCACTGAGCCATCTCTCCAGCTCAAATCTACTAATTTTTAATCCCATAAAGCACCCTACAGACATCGATATTCTTTGTGTGTCAGGGCAGAAAATCACATCTTGTAGATTTCAATAACTATTAACAAGTCAGGAAAAAAATAGGGAACTCTGTGTGGTAGACATTAGTCTTACGATGTTTACTTACTACATTCAATTTTGATCATACAAATAAACAGGAGAGAGTTGAACCTTTTAGAAAAATAAAAATCTAGAAAATTTGAATATGGGATCAACTTACTAATGTGAGATCCTGACAAGATCCCTATGTTCTAAGGAAGAAAAGGATTTATCAGTGTGTATTTTACTATTTTGGAAAAGAATTACAAAGTAAACTTTGAAATGGGTTTTAACTTTATGACAATTTAAAAAAATCTGTAGACAAACCAGGTAGCCTGAAAATACTGAAAGAATGAAGAAAAGGGTGTTATGGGGCTGGAGAGATGGCTCAGAGGTTAAGAGCACTGGCTGTTCTTCCAGAGGTCCTGAGTTCAATTCCCAGCAACCACATGGTGGCTCACAACCATATGTAATGAGATCTGGTGCCCTCTTCTGGCATGCAGGCACACATGCAGACAGAACACTGTATATATAATAAATAAATCTTAAAAAAAAAAAAAGGGGTGTTATGAATGCATTAAATGTTGCTAAAAGTCTATTTTACTGTTTTTTTTAAACCACAAAACATGTAACCTTATGAAGTTAAAATTTACTAAACTTAGCACCAGGCGGTGGTGGCGCACGCCTTTAATCCCAGCACTCGGGAGGCAGAGCCAGGCGGATCTCTGAGTTCGAGGCCAGCCTGGGCTACCAAGTGAGTTCCAGGACAGGCGCAAAGCTACACAGAGAAACCCTGTCTCGAAAAACCAAAAAAAAAAAAAAAAAATTTACTAAACTTATACAGACTGTACACAGCACAATCCAGCCAAGAGAAGTCAAAGACTCAATAATAGATCAAAACTGGATAATTACTGTGCACACGGCACCTCTGAGATTCCACTGTAGGCATTTACTTAAAGCGCTGGGCGGTGCTAATGATCTCCATGTGCAGTTTGCCCTTACTAAATTGTGTATCATACATTTTTCACTACATATAGTTCATATAAGGAGTCAATGTGTTACTAGGGGAAGGTCAGTCAAGAGACTATGATTTGGGGCTGGAGAGATGGCTCGGAGGTTAAGAGCCCTCCCTGGCTGCTCTTCCAGAGGTCCTGAATTCAATTCCCAGCAACCACATGGTGGCTCACAGCCATCTATAATGTGAGCTGGTGCCCTCTTCTGGCGTGCAGACAGAACACTGTATACATAATAAAGAAATAAATCTTAAAAAAGAGACTATGAGTAAAGTTTGGGGAGTCAAATGTGATGGGCTGTGGGCAAAGTTCCAGAGCAGAATACTTCCCTAGCATGCTGAAGCCCTGGGTTCAATTCCCAGTAACACACACACACACACACACACACACACTCAATCGTATGAATGTCAATGTCTCAAGCTTCCAGGTTTTTTAAGTGTCAAATACATTTATTCATTCAGATAATATTGGACATATAATCTCCTGTCTAATTTGTAGTCTCTACTTTTTAGTTCAAAGGCAAGTATCTGAAGGTTATTTTGATATGTACTTACTGTTCCCAACCTGGTCGACCACCACCTGGACGAGCAGCATTTATTCTTACTGGACCTTATAAACAAAAAAGAATGAATGTTGAGATTCACTATTAATTATTTCCTAAAGGGATAAGGGTCCAAATCAAAATAATGTTACTTACCAGTTGTGGGGATCAACTGTCCATGTAATAATGACTGTCCCAACAAAGATGGAGTTCCAAGGACAGGCACTTGGTAACCCTTTAGGAATAATCAAAGAACAGGAATAGTATTTAAGTTTTACAAGTCAAAGCAAAAATCAAAAATTGAAAAAAAACAAAAAACAAAAAAAAATTTCTAAAGCCAGCAAAATCTACCTTTTCCTCCATAAGAGCAGTAATTGCAATTGAGGAGGCTCCCTTAGAATGTTCTGATGCGAGGGCAGCAGCTGGTAATAATTTATTATCCGAATCCCTAGAAAACAACAGAACATAACCAAGCGTCACCAGGGTGGATGATAATGAGTAAAATGACAACAATCACTACTAATACTGCTCATCTACATCCTGCATTAAAATGAGTTAATGACAATTTCTGAAAAAGTTAAAGGACAGGCTGTAAAGCGCTCTTTATACATAATGTAAAAGTCTGGGCCAGTGAGATGCTTTAGCAGTATAGGCCTAACTGGAATTAGATCCTCAGAGCCTATAAGCTGGCACTAGAGAACCAAGTCCTTAACAGCTGTTTTCCATCTCTACACATGGCTGGGGCAGCCACATGCCTGCATGCCCACAGATACATATACACTTAAAAAAAAAAAGAAAAAAAGGAATTGCCTAAAGAAATGATACATATGATAGAAAATCAGTGCAAAAATTTAAGACTTCAAAATAAGAAAGTCAAAGAGGGCACTTTATGAGGACAATATTCTATGAGAATTCTCCGTATTACCTTTTTTTTTTGTTTTTTTTGTTTTTTGTTTTTTGAGACAGGGTTCTCTGTGTAGTTTTGGTGCCTGTTCTGGATCTTGCTGTGTAGACCAGGCTGGCCTTGAACTCACAGAGATCCGCCTGGCTCCGCCTCCCAGTGCTGGGATTAAAGGCGTGCACCACCACTGCCCAGCTTATTTCCTTTATTGACTAAATAAAGGCTAAACCAGAACAGTGGGATACCCTATATATGTAAAGATTTCACTCTTAAGATTTTCCTTCAGTATGTTATGAAACAGGACCTGACATCCACGTTGCATGTGTTGGTAAACCACAAAGTCCTAGGTTGCTTTCAGAAGGTTACATGTCGTCACAACTTATTCTTTTTTTATTTTTCTTGTTTTTGGTCTTTCAAAACAGGGTTTTTTGTGGAGCCCTGGCTGTCCTGGAACTCACTTTGTAGACCAAGCTGGCCTCACACTCAGAAATCTACCTGCTGCTGCCTCCTGAGTGCTGGGACTGAAAGTGTGCATCATCACTTACCAGGTTGCAATTTAGTTATTTCACTAAGCTCAGGGGTCCAATAAAGAAGTTGTTACTTTAGGGGATGGAAAGATGGCTCAGTGGTTAAGAGCACTAGCTGTTCTAGAGACCCAGCACCCATACAACATACTCAAAATTATCTATAACTACATTCGAGGAGATCAAACACCCTCTTTTGCCACTGCAGAAACAGACATACACACAGGCAAAACACTCATACATATAAAATGAAAATTAAAAATTAGGAAAAAAAAAACCCCAAAACCAAAAAACAACCCTTAATCCTAGCAACCAGGAGGCACCCAGAGGCAAATCTCTGTGAATTTAGAGGGCAGCCGTGGGTCTACATAGTAAAACCCTATCTTAAAAATGGTTAACTATAGCAAGGAAAAACTGCACCACTGCCCTTATCTGTCCTCAATAATAAGATAAGAGACTTACCGAAAAGGGCCATCTGACTTTTCCGAATGGACTGATATAGACACTGTTGCAGTTATATCAGGTACTGGAGCTGGGGCAGAGGATGGATTTCCAGGCACAGAAGGAGCCAAGGAAGACGGATTTGAAGTTAATGAAGATATAGAGGGAGTTGAGTGAGCTGAGGAAGAAGTCACTGGAATCATCAGAGGATCCTGCTGTCTTGATATTGGAGATCTCATCAGAGGCTGCAGGTTCCGCTGAATGAGTGGTCTTGGGGGTGGTATTGGGGGTGGTGGTGGAGGTAACTGTTTTCGTAGTCTTTTTGTATAGCCAGTTTCATTTTTGAAGTTATTAACAGCCTGTCGTAAAAACTTGTTGGCAATTAAAGCATCAGGAGAAACATCGTTCTGATGACATGTTGGACATGTATGTTCATCTGATTCCAGGAGTGCTGTCCTAATACCTATGTATGATAAGATGTTAAGCATGAGGTGGTGTGGTAGGAACTTGGTGTTCACATAATGAATTAAAGACAGCCTATACCTCGCAGGGCTAAATCATGAGACTCTTGTCTAAAATACAAAAAAACCCAAAAGAACAAAAAGAAGGAAAGCAACTTAGTGGAAGCCAGGAGAGGGGGTCTGATCCTCTGGAACTTGAGTTACAGATGACTGTGAGCTGCCACATGGGTGCTGGGAATGGAACCCAGGGTCCACTGGACAGCAGGCAGTGCTCTCAACAGCCATCTCTCCAGTCCCAAATACATTTTATTGAGACAAGATCTTACTGTGTAATCCAGGCTGGCCTTGAACTCACAGTTATCCACCTGCCTCTACCTCCCAAGTGTTTGAGTTAAAAGCATGTGCCACCATGCCTGGACCTCAAACAAATGTTTAAACAGACAGAAAATGCATTATCAAATACTCATCCTTATTTGGCTAGCAATGAAAATATTGTACAAAAAAATAGAGCTAAGTCTAGAAAAGAGTGACAAACATTTTACATGCTTTTAGTGTCTTTGAAATGGCTTAACAAAAATCAGCATTAAAAAACAAAACAAAGTAAAACAAAAACCAAAATGGGGCTGGAAAGATGGCTCAGTGGTTAAGGGCACTTACTACTGTTCCAGAGGACTGGGGTTGTGTCTGTAACTCCAGTTCCAGGGTATCCAATACCCTCTTCTAGCCTCTCTGGTCAGCAGGCACAAACACACATGACGGCAAAGCAATCACACACACAAGGAAAACCCAAGACTCTTATTTAAACTATCGACAAAGGTCAGGGGGGATATTAGATTCAAAGCCAGCTTAAGTTCAAAAACTAAGTAAACGAACAAAGGCCCACAAGACCGTTATTAAAAACAACCAACCATCCACCCAAACCACGACACCCTGTAATTTACCAGCAAATACAAATATTCCGAAAAAAGTATCTCTAAAGGGTCCCACTCTCTTACATTCATCACAGTAACTGTTTCCACAGCAGGGAATGACAACAGCATCAGTCATAATATCCTTGCAGATGAGGCACAAGAGCTCATCTGGGATAGGATCGTCTTCTTCTGAAGATGATGAGGGTTCCTCTGGTAAGAAGGGTGGTTTCTCTTTCTTCCCGATGGCATAGGCCTCTCTGTAAAAGACAGTTTCTGCATTTTAGGATGGTCAGAAGGCAGAGCAGTCATGCTCTATGCTCAGCATACTGTATTATAACAGAACATGTAACCTCAGGACAATGACACTGAGTTTAGACAAACATATCTTCCAACATACAGGGGCAGTTATGCCTATCCTCAACAGACACAAATCAGAACTCCAAATAAGTAAACAAAAGTAAAGAAACACTTTAAAAGCAACTAAAAGGATCTTAGAATCCTTAACTCTTGGAACTAAAGGCCAGAGAGGTAAAACATGTTAAGATATCAGAATGTCCTATGTAAGTGTCAGACAAAGACAGAATCGGAACTTGAGAGATACCCTAAGTCACAATTTCCCTTTAACCAGGTGTTCCTTTAAAAAAAAAAAAAAGAAAAAGTAACAGAAAAATCCCCTCCCACATTCCAGGATTCTGTCACACCCATGCAGACATCAACTGAATGCCACAGGATGGGAACTGTGCTATCTATAACCAGGCTATCAGCCAGACTAGGTAACCAATGATCTCCTGTAACTACTTGAAAAGATTTATCTACCTGTCAATTAAACATGACTTAATGATCAGAATACATTACACAAATATGAAAGAACATACTATAATTTTTTTGTAGCTTTTTGTAGAAATGAATTTTTCAGGAATGGTAGGAGTTAAATACATCTAAAAACATACAAAAAGTTATTCTCAGACTTGCCTCTACCGTTTCACAAGTCCCCACTTCTCTATACTCAGACAAAGTTGTAAACCACAGGAATTCTTAAGAGAAAATCTTTGTTTCATTTAGGAACAGGATGTGCTCATCTCAATGCTGAAATGAAATAGTCTCAGCTGGATGGAGGAGGGTACCTTAGGTGTGTTATTTGTGTTGCAGCTGCTCCATAGACATCACCACGATTCCACAAATAAGTATCAATTTGCTTATGCCCCATTGTTCCCAATTTGTGAAAGAGGAGTCTCCCACTGCCCAAGAGAAAAGAAAAAAGGGAAAAAACAAAAAAGGGGGAGGGGAAGAGAACAGGATAGAAAAAGAAACAGAAGAAGAGTCTGAGTTGCTTATCAGTGGTGTTAGTGGAGAGGGTGAATGTTTTATTTAAATATTAGGGCTCCCATCTCTCCCCATTATGGGCTGTGCGTCTGACATAAATGAGCTTTTCTCCCCCAGGACTCAAAAGCAATGAATTATTAGTTAGGGCTCACAGGTGATGTTAACTTTTTCAACAACTTTTACATAATACAGATGAAGCAGTCTGCTCTTAAATTGACTGCAAAAAAATCAATTCCAATTGAAAATTGTTGCATAGCATTTATGAAATGTCTCTGGACTAGCTACAGCGTAACAACAGACTGCATAAGATGATCACAAACTCAGGATGGTGGCTGATGAAAGCAGAGGGGTGAAGCAGAGCATGTGCGCAGGGCTGGAGTGGAGGGAGCATCAGTTCTCTGCAGCAAACCATCTGTCTACTAACGTGCACATCCCTGAATGGACATCCTTTCAGTACCAATCCCACCTGCTCACTACGCTACTTCAACATGCGTGTAGGAAGCTGGGGAAACTCATCTGCCCCTGAGAACATAGACACCTGGCATCTAAACTGGTGTTAATCAAAGGGTGTTCTAGGATCTCAACTTCAAAATCTTTTGGAAGGCTAGCTTAAATATACAGAATCAGGATCTTACCACAGCTTCTAAATAAAAACTAGAGGTTCGGGGCAGAGAATCTGGAATCACAGTCTAGAGGAACACTTACAACATACCTATGTGTGTTTATACTATAGGAGATAACAAAAGAAGATAGCTAAGTACACAGTAAGAACAGATCTATGGCAGACTAAGCTGAATCAGACCACTAGACAGTGTTTGTTCCTTTGTTAAAATCTAGCTTATAAGGGCCTACAAAATGGGTCCGCAGGTGAACTGCTTGCCAGGCTTCCACGGTAAGTTGCAAGGAGAGAAGCAACTCCACAAAGTTGTACTGACCTCCATATGTGCACAATCATACACATACACACACACACACACACACACACACACACACACACACACACACACACACACACACACACACACACGGAGGTGTACATCTGTAATACCAACAGGAGGAAGCTTGAGGAAGGGTGAGCACAAGTGTGAGACGAGCTTAAACTACAAAGTCTTGCCTCAAAAATAACCCCCCAAAAAATTAAAAAAATAATAAAAAAAAAAATAATAAAACCCACCACCACCACCAACAAAAAAAACCCAAAAAACACTGAGACATTTTACAGAGCTGGCTGGGCTGAACTGAACTAATAATGGTTGGTAAAACGAGCCCTACTTTAGTCTGAAGATGATGTCATCTATCTAAAGCTAGCCAAGACTCCTCAGTATTTCACTTATGCCCAGCATTGAAGTTTGCCTTGGCATCTTGCTGTACTTTCATTCTTAAACATTTGCTTCTCAAAATGATTACATCTGTTTTACTCACTTAGGAAACGGAAATAGCATATGTAAGATAATGTGGGAGCATGTATGTGAATGAGGAAGAAAGGAATGACAGAAAGAAAAAATTAGAAGACTACAAGGGAAGTGGCACTCACTAATGACAAAAATCCCCAAATTCATTTAAAATTTGCATAAATGGAGCAGACTGCAGCCTCTCAGAATTAACACAGAAATGTAACACGTGGAAATGAACAATTCTGGAATGGAAACTTCCCAAGGAATCCAAGTAGCCAAGTTACAAGCCCAAGACTGAAACACTATACCCTGGGACTGCCTGGTCCCCACAGGTCACACCTAACCTGCATACTTACGCATCTATAGTTGGTATTGCGTATTTTCCAGTGTTCGTAAGCATTGCACCTTTCATGTTAGGATCTTTCACTTCCATCATAAAACTTCTAGGAATTCCAGTGCTCTTTTTGATTCTAGGGCCAGATTCAAAGTTCTTATCCTATTTGGAGGAAGGGAGGAAAGAAAGACAAAACAGTCTTCTTTAGTAAATGCCTATACACCTCATGCAGTGCTCATCACTGACACACAGGAACTCAATTTAGTTCTCAGAATTTGCTATGTGAACTAATCACCACTACTTCAGACAAACAAGACTTAGAGACAAGCAACATGCTCTACTCAAAAGACAGCCAAGACCTGGGACCTGGCAACCTAGACTCCAAAAGCTGTGCTCATCTGCCATTTACATGGAGATTTTTACCATGGCAAATATGGTTAAGAAATAATTCTAAGAAAAACTAGATCTACCAGTTTCTACATGCACTTACCCCATTTGTTGGGCAATTCTTAATATAATGACCAGGTTTACCACAACGAAAACAGGTATAAGATGGAGGTGGTGGACCTAGAGGTTTCTTCATGTAACTGAAAAAGAAAAAGAATTAATATGTACACAGAAATTTAAGAAAAACAATGCTTCTAATTGCAGGGGCAAACACACCCCAAAATTCCTATTGGCATAACAGTATTTATGAACTTACTTGATTGGGTCGTATTCATGGCCAGATTGCGACATCATTGCTTTAATTTTATCTTCCTCAGAAGCATTGGCTTCAGCCAGATTGGCAGTCTGTTTAACAGGTAATTATTTGACACACACATTAGAAACACATTAAGACCACACAGCAAAGACAACACACTCGTCCTACACAGAGCAACATCCAAATGAGCTGTGCTTTCCATGGCTACCTGGAGAAGCACTGGGAACTCTTACAGCACTCTATGTCTAGGGGAGGTTGGGAGGCTGAGGAAGTCTTTCTGGGAGCACTCAGACCTTAGACCTTGTCTGTACCTTACATTAGGATCTATACACATGACTGTTCGAGGAACTCAAAGCCAGGTGAGATAAAATTAAAAGAGAAACACTTGATGTTGTCAAATCTTTAAAACATTTCAAGTGTCCCAGCATTGAGACTGTAATTTACATTTAGAACTTGGAAGGCAGGGGCGGGGGGGTAAACGACAGCATTACTACACACTACAAGTCACAAGGCTCTTTGGCTAGTGGTGTCAGTTTCTAATTAGTTCAAAGGTATGCTTTTAAAATTTAAAGTTCACATAAATTTTATGAACTTCAGAAATCTAACAGTCTAGATATAAACAGGGTCTAAGGGAGTGATTTTCTAATAACCTGGATCTTCAAGCACCTACCACTCACATCAGTCACTCAGAGTTTTACCTTTACATTCATCCACAAAACAAGCAACCAGTTTTAACACTTTATTGTAATTTTATATACAAAGAATGCTTAACATTAACAGAGCTTGAAACAACAGTAACATTTACAGAAAACTGATTACAGATGTTTAACAACTAATTTGTTTGAACCCAAACATTATTTTACAAATAGATTAAAAAAAAAAAAATCCCCAAACCTCCAAAACTTCCCAATTCCTCCCAGCCAAGTAACAATGGTAGAAATAGACCAGAACTCAAATCCGGTCCTTACAGTACATAAGATAAACAGTATATACTATAACCTGCCAAAGATGTGAACTCTATGCTAAACCACTTTGCATTAGAAAATGATAGAATAGGATGGTTCATCCACTTTGCTTAGGATCATTAATTTCAGTGTTTTGTTTTCTCAGGACTAGAGAGCTTAAGTAGCAATTTGTTAACAGGACATCTTTGAAGGATACACCCTAGGAAAAGGACACAGCCCACAACGAAGCCAAGGACAAAATAGGGACAGCACTATCAAATATGCCTTTTCATTTTCACTTGTTAGCTGTTAAATTAGACTTCACACTTCTGAGAGCAGGGAAAAGACTTTTGGGAAGCTGGGCAGCTCCCTTCTGAGCCCTCAAGCCTACCTGCTCTGTTCTAAAGACACAATCTGCGATCTAAAATACTGTCTAAAAAAAAAAAATCCATCACTAGTGCTTTTCCAAATAGAAGATACACATTGTTGAGAATAAATGCAAGCAACCTTGTCAAACAACATGGTATACACAGTGATTTCAGGAGGTAACAATTTGGCCCTCTGCCAAAAACATACACACTCATATTCCTACAAACAGCTTTTCAAGTATACACTTACACAATTCATGTAGTCTGTGTTCAAACAAATTAGGTTGTTTAAAATTTTTCTAATTCAGACAGACTACAAGTCTAAAGCATAAGGAAACAACTGTATCACATTTAAAATAATGACCTTGGTGGGATCAATTCAAAATTTCAAGAATTAACCACACAATTGTCCATGTAAAGGAAATCTTCTGTTTTGGCTATTTTAAAGTCCACATAATTCACAGCCAAAACCAGGAAATTCCTCCAGAATTGTGTTAGTTTCCAGTGTCTAATTAAAATTGTGTGAGGGGGAAAACAGTTAAATGTAGCTTCCTGTGTTTCTTCAGTCTTGAAGACGAACATTATGCGGGGGCGCTGACCAAGTTACTCCCCTATCTTCTCAGACAGCAACTACTCTTTCCAGGGCAGTAATAGTATGTACAATGCATTCACAAATCCATCCTCCCCCACCCACCTTAAAACAGTACTGCTTCATATTTTTAAAATGTTAGACTTATAGTGTCAAGAATATATATATATATATATACCTTTGTAAGCTGGGCCAGAGAAATAGATGCAGAAGAGTCATCAATCTGTTCACAAAAAATTAAACACACATTCAAGTTCCACACTGAAAACATCTGAAAGTGATTATTAGCCCCTAAAGTCACTTAATGCTAAATATTGGGCATTTTCTTACTTTTCTAAAGAATGTTTTGTTTGAAGCCTGAAAATATGTTCAAGCTATTTTATCTTTTGTTTCATTTCATACCGAGTTCTAAAGGCTATGATGTATGGGAGGACTTCCTGCAGTGAAAAATCAGAGGGTAGAAAATTCCTCTACTGAAGAGTGGTGACTCAATACTACAATGTGAGTCCATGTCTCTCAATGGTCTCTAAATTTGATAATGCTCACAACAATGTACACTGCAAGAGAGAACTAAAAAAAAAAAAAAAATCTAATTTCCCCAACGCCATTAAACATTATAAAAACAAGCAGCTCTTTAGGCCTCAGATAATTGCTGTAAACAACAGCTCCCAGGCAATTCCTAGCTCCTCTTGTCAAGAAACCACAGGTTTCCTTATCAAAGCAGTTGCTAAGCCATGTCACCCCAATGCCCCCCTTAAAAAAAAAAAAAAAGAAAGAAAGAGAAAAAGGGGGAAAATAAACACAAAAGTTAACCTGGGAAAGAGTCAAAGAGCTGTCCTACACAGTGATGGATTTTAGCATTTGGAGAAAAGTCAATTTAACCAAACAGGGCAAGGATATAAGAAGGCTTTAAGAACATATTATACAATGTTAACCTTTTTAAAGTTTTTTTCACTTGATCCCATTAAATGATATAGTTTTAAAAAGATGTTTATCTGCATGTACACAAAGGCGTTTCTTAGTAATCAGCTTCTCAACAAGATTTCCCTAAAGCTCCTTAGATTCCTATTCAATGTTATAATTCTTGTATGATACTGGTCAGGATTCTTTGGAATGGACAGACTTCAAGCAGGATATCTGGCTCAAAGAAAATGTCTTCAAATATCCTTCTAAAAGTATTGAAAACACAAAACTGAAATGTAACAGGCTTCAGTATGAAGTCACCAATGTCCACTATAAAAAAAATTTGATAAATACAAGAATTACATTTGCTAAATTGAAGATACATTTTAGTTAGCCATGGTGGCACCTGCCTATGATGCTGAGGCAGGAGGACCACAAGTTTCAGAGTTGGGCTACACAGTGGGTTGACACAGCATGACCTCTGTGGCAAGAATCTGTTTCATAAAAATAAATCTTACAAATACCTTCAGTTTAGTCTGATGGGTACTATTACTGAGATGTTTATTTAGACAAATGGCTCTTTGTTCCACACGTAAGCATGGCAGAGTTCCTCAGGTGCTAACCCCACATTTCTAATGCATAACCACTAACGCATAAGCAAGAGCTCTCTTGCTTAGCTCTTAAGAATTTTTTACTTAAGGACTAATCTCAAGAAGCAGAAAAAATAAATTAGGAAAAATATATAAATATTCTTATCCAGAAGAAAGCCTAACCGACTCAGGTTTATTTTTAAAAGGGCTACATTTTAAATTACCAGGAATTACTGTAACAGGTGACAAAGGTCTAAATTGTTGCTAACCCAATCAAATCCACTCTGTAACTAATGCTATCATTGTTTTGCTTTCTTTTACTTCTTTTTATCATGGACTTCTTGAGTTCAAAGTGGTTTCCCACAAATTACATTTTAATTATGGTTTTTCCCACCAAAAATATCTCTATACTATCTAAGAGGTCAAAGATACCAAAAATTTAGAAAGAAAGGCACCCAATTTTACATTATAGCAGGGCATTAAGAGATGAGAAAAAATGTCCACAAAGAATGGCTGAAAAATTATGAGGAATTTACATTTGCTAAACCATCAAAAAAAAGTGACTTCTCGGTAAAGTACTGTTAAATGTGCCAAATTTAAAAATGATGTGTACTACAGGTATCACTAAGATTAGCCTTCCTTTGTATTAGGACCTTGCTTCTGGAGCAGGTACTGGACATCATTTTAGGTCAATTACACTTAAATGAAACTGAAAGAATGTAATCCCAATGTTCAGTTAGCAGAACATCTAGCTTTGGATGTTCTGATCAACATGGAAGGATGACTAAAGGCTTTGGGGAATAAACAGTCATCTTTGACCAGACTTGGCTTAAATCACCAAAAATACACTGGTATGTGGTGGTCCACACTTGTTATACCAGCACTTGAGAAGCTGAGGCAGGAGGACTGCCATGAGTTCAAGGCTGGCCTGGGCTACATAGCAAATACCAGACCAGCTAGAGTTGTTACACAGCAAGACTTGATGTCTTCAAAAAGAAAACAAAAAACCAAGTTGCTTAGGATGTCATAAGTCTGCAATCTCAGCACAGAGCAGGTGAGGCAAAACTCAAGCACGCAGAGGCAACCTCCCATACAGAGGGTAGCCTGAGCTATGAGATCCTGTCTCAAAATACAAAACCAAAATGTATAGGGACAGACTTTTCATAATCAGAATTTCTAAATTTTGCCCAGGGTCTCTATTTTGCTTGTTAATGTGTACAGCCAAACCATCCTTATTCCTAAGTTATGAATACTAATTAGTCAATGAACACGTTTCCGTGATTCTAAATGTCAACAAAACATCCAAGCAAATAAAAGATAGAGACAACAGATTATGTTATGTCTCTATCTCACTTAATTCTACCTAAAAATTAAAACTGTTTAAAACATTAAAAGAAAGAAATCTGAATAAGCTTACAATAAATTTCTTATAAATGTAATACAGACATGCCAGGGAACACACAAGGCTAAAAGAATGTTAACTTTATTTATGAACATGTGATTTGTGTTTATACACATGCTAATAAACAAAAAGGAAATAATTGTCTTCAAGAAATAAAACTTCATCTGAATTAATTTAAATACTATATAAAAATAGTTTATACAAATGTGTTACATTTACTACTACAGTCACCGGGACAGTTTTTCTAATTTGTGCTAGCATTTGGATACACAAAAATCAGTTTTAAACCAATCACCAGCAAAACAGAAACTTGGACAGTTTTACAGCATTATGCTTTAAAAAACAAAAAACCCAAAAACAAAAAACCCCAAAAAACAAACAAAAAAAACCCCTCAAAAAACCCACCCATATATCCAAATGTGGGAGAAAACCCCCAAACACTGACTTTTTATCTTTGAATCACTGTATTTAGACAGCAACTAAAGGCCATACACTTTAGAGAACAAGTTCAAAGTTGATATATTCTACTTATCATGGTTAAGATCCAACGATCCAAGGTTAGTGAAATGCCTCATACACAAATATCAGTAGTACTTAAAAAGAATAAAATGAAACAGCAAGCAATACCCCTGATTTCTAAACGAAAATTTCAATACTGTGTTTTCGTGTACAAGTATTCAGCCTGAGCAGTCAAATGTTTAGAGAACCATCAAGTTACAGAACCAAATTAAGATAGCCCTGTGTTCTGAAGCACCTGTCCCACAATTTAGAAGTGATGCTTTTACTTAAAAGCTCAAAGCCAAAATAGTGTCACACTATGGGTTAACTGTAATGTAAAAAGATGTTACCCTAGTTAACCAGAGTTGCTTTTGATAAGATACAGCTTCCAATAATCTATAACTAATGCAGCACTTTAATATCTTATGAAAAAGGCAAACATTCCAATTTGAATAGACTAGCTTGTGAATGAACTGTACAAAACCATTAAAATCACCGGCATGTTTCTGCACTCTTGGTGGTGGAGATGCAGTTTCAGTCTGCACTGTGTGGAACAAGGGTACACAAAGGACAGGAGCTCACAGGTGCCAAATAAAGCAAGACTGACTAATAAAGCTTCATCAAAAGCCTCTCAAAAGCTCTTTTCTAGGATGTGTTTGAACTTGGAGAAAGGATCAAACAATAATATAAGTTCTGCATGTTGCTAATCCATTTTTGAAAGCCATCAATCAGGCAGGAAAAAAACTCTAATAAACTAAGTGAAACAACGTGAAAAGGGCAAAATATACACTCCAAACAATTTTTTTTTATTGCAAGAAACAAAAAGCACAAAACAGCCTGTACATACATACAAAATACTAACTATAGACAGACAGATGTAGAACATGTTGTCATGTTCTTCAGAGTTAAACCTACACCATCTAAAAAGGATCATACATTACTGTACACCACAGTGTCATACAGGGAGAATGCTATCATATTTAATATGAAACAGTGTAAAGGGCATCAATTACCCATTTCTACAAAGTAACTACAAATTATGTCACATATATCCATATTCAACTGAACTGTCATCAAAATACAATTTATTTACAGTGTGCACTATGGTCAGTTGGGTATTCTAAATGATTTACTTCACTGAAACATTATAAAGGTAAAAACAATTGTGTAGAAAAAGGGTGATTGTGTTTTTACATACTGCTTTTGTAGTTCCCATCACTGGTTCAGTTCGACTTCTAAAAAATAAAACAGAAACAGAAACTAACATTAGCTATTTATGAATTTCATGTATATACATATGTGTGTATTTTTAGTCTCATTTAGCCTAGGCCACTATACAGTCAAGGCCAGATCCTGTTGCCTCTTCCTCCCCATGTGCCAGATTAATATGTGTGCATCACCACTGTGACTGCTAATAAATCTTAATACGTATCTCTAATCTCACATCTTTAGGAATACAATTTTCTTTTGATACAAATCAATTTCTGATACAATGAGCAAGAACTCTGATTACTATTTGCCACTGCCAAAGGTTTAAAATACATTCATGTTTCTAAAAAAATTTCTTATTGAGGCATTCTGAAAGGTATTATAAACGGTATTATAAAGGTATTTATAAACGTTGTGATTTACTTATAATGGACTGAATAAGTATTCCTTTTTTGCTAAATCTAGATATAAATTTCTACATATCCAATTTCTTAAGCAGACCACTGTCGGTAATATGACAGACCTCTATCTGCTGTGCTCAAAAATTAGCTTTCAAATCCAGATAGACAAGGTGATGATTATAATTTTTAAAGTATTTAAAAGCCAAGCAGTGGTGGCACACACCTTTAATTCCACCACTAAGGAGGCAGAGGCAGGCAGGTCTCTGTGAGTTCCAGGCTAGCCTGGTCTACAAGTGAGTTCCAGTTATAGAAAAGACTGTGTTTCAAAAACCAAACAAACATTTTAAAACAATAGCCAATTATTAAAATTTAAGGTCTCTGGAAGATACAACATAATCTGAAAATATTTTATAAAATCCATTTTATGCTTTTATATAATTGGACAAATTGTTGCTAGAACAACATATAAGCAAACCCCAAATCTCTTTAGTTTAGACAGACTAGAAGAGGGACCAGAACTGAGGTCCTAAGTAACAGGCTTTTAAATGCTAAAGTTTACTGGAGAGAACACTAGACAGCACCTAAAATGAATTTTTAAGTTCCTATGTGATTTTGAACTACTGACAAAAATAACTTGAACTTTCAAGCATTTGCTCAAACTGAGAAGCATTTTATGAGGCCAATATTATAAACAAAAATCCTACATATAAATTAATAAGCAATTTTATATGAAGCAACTTAAGATGTCCATGAACTTCAAATATCCTTTTCTCAAGTTTCTGAATATCAAAAAAAATTCCAGAGATGAAATATATGATACTTGTTTTAATTATTATTTTTGTTTGTGTGTCTTTTTTGAGACAAAGTCTCTTTATCATATAGCTATATAATAGCCCTGGGTGTCCTGGTACTTGCTATATATACCAGATTGGCCTATGTAGATCCACTTGTTTCTGCCTCCGAAGTGCTGGGATTAAAGGCATGTGCTACCACATCCTGCTTGACACAAGTCTTTAAAAAGCACACAGTAAGTGTAATTTCATGCTAAAACATAAAAAGAATTCTACCCTACTCATGTATTACAGTTCTGCTATCAATATAAAACTTCTCAGATGACCATGCCCAGTGAAGACCTGTAATTTCAGCTTCTCAGGGGGCTGACAGCAGGGTATCAAGTTCAAGGCCATTAGGTCTACAGGGTCAGTTCTACCACCAGCCTGAACAACTTAATAGGATCCTGTCTTAAAATACTAAAAGAAGGAAGAGGTCTATGAATGTGGATCAGTGATAGAGTTCTTCCCTAACATGAGCAAAGGATTAGGTTTAATCCTCAACACTGCATAAACAATAAAGAAAAATTGTTAATGATATAGTTTTGTCTCTTTAATAAATAGAAGCTCTAAATTATTTTCGAGGATTGTCATAATTCCATTTTAATAACAGGTATTCATTCAATGCCAAGAACTATTTAATTCCTAATATACCTCTATAAGTTAGAGGGACAGTTATCACTAGGTATTTATGGGGGACTAGATATAGGATCCTTACTTCCACCCACTGTGGATACCAAAAGGATGCGCAAATCATTTATAGAAAACAGCATTCACTTTCATATAAATGATGCAATAAATATTCTGTACCTTAAATCATCTCCAGAAAATGTGATTTAAGCACTTCTGATTCTGTTACTCTGCACTTACTGCAGACACAGAAGAGGTGGATAAAAGTTCTGAGAAGTGAGCCAATTGCACTCATAACCCTGCTGCAGGGAAATCCTGAGACAGAGGCAATAATTTATCCAAAATGAGGCAGTAAATGAAGTCAAATGAGTCTGACTCTTAGTTTCTATGGCCTTCAAACTAAAGCCTCTTATTGATAAAAAGTTTATATTGGCATTACTTAATATTCATGATGCTGCCAGGAGGAAAATCAGAAAAAAGGCAACCAAAAAAATCCTACTACAGCTTTTATGATTAGCACAATAAAATTTTAATGTTAGTAAAATGTTTTGAAAACTTAAAAAAAAAAGCCTATTTTGATAAATGCATGAGCTTTTATAAATACTCACATAACATATGTCTTGCTTGTGGACTTAACACCTCCAATAGGAATTCTTCTGACAATTACTGATGAATTTTTAGGAATTAGTGCATTATCGTCAGTATATTCTGTAAACAAAGAGCCAAATTTCTATTTAGGGATTTGACTAAATACTCAGGATTAAGAAAACTTCAACCAAACATCAGTTTTACGGTAAGTGAGCTTACAGCACAAGAACTCCAAAATGCATGTTCTTTGCATTTAGGTTCCTAGTATTGTTAGAAGAAATATCCTAGTCCTAAGTGGGCTCCTTCAAATGATACAATATAGCTAGTCAGGTCCTAGGCTCTAGGACCTCCACTTTGGGAAACTCAGTCTCCCAGCTCATTTAACCAAGAAAGGCTTAACATGCCAACTATGGGCTATTTGAAATGAGAGTGTACCTTCCTAGTCCATAAGCACGAGCTTCTCATGTAGCATATTACTAGAAAAGACCAACTATGGGCTATTTGAAATGAGAGTGTACCTTCCTAGTCCATAAGCACGAGCTTCTCATGTAGCATATTACTAGAAAAGTCAGGCTAAACATGAAATTATGTTCTATTGGTTTTTTTTTTTTTTTTGGTTTTTGAGACAGCGTTTCTCTGCGTAGCTTTGGAGCCTGTCCTGGAACTCACTCTGTAGCCCAGGCTGGCCTTGAACTCACAGAGATCAGCCTGCCTCTGCCTTCTGAGTGCTGGGATTAAAGGCGTGCGCCACCCCCCCCCCCCATCTATTGGTTTTTAAAATAAAGAATGGAGAGTGGGTATTATTTTTGATAAAATGTTGTTTTAAAGCCCTTCTGAAGAACTTGTGTTTGCAAATGAAAAGCCAGCCACACACACAAAAACTAAATGAATAGTTTTTACTCAGAGGGGGAACAATGTGAGGAAAAATAAATGACACAGAGACTACTAAAATGTTGAAGAAAATTAAAGAATTATATTAAATAAGGTAGGAAAGTATAAACCATATACTGATTTATACTTTGTTTCCATGTAAAAAAGAGAAATTACTGGTGTGTTTTCTGAGAAGCGATGACAATTTACGTCCTAAAAAGACTTATTCTAGCATCTACATAGGAGACAAACTGAACAGAAACAGTTTGTCATAAGAAGGCTGCCTCTCTGGTGATAGGCAGCATTAGACAGTCACTCATGGACTGAGTATTGCAAAAATGGAGGAAGAACAGGCATGAATTCCTAGGTTTCTAGCTTTTTAGCAAACAGACGTCACTTTTTAAGAAGACTGAGAGGAGAAATGAGTACCATTTTTCTACTCTATAATTACAATAGTTCTGTAAGAATGAAATTAAGGGGACCTTAAGTGTAATAAGAGTTTAAGTGTAGTAAGAGTTTAAGGAAGAAAGGAGTAAAATTATCAAGTTAAACACACACATACACAATTTAAGAGATGCAAAAATCTCCCTCAATCCCACAAAACAAGACCAGGGTTTATTTTTTCTTTTTCTTTGTTTTGTTTTTTTGAGACAGGGTTTCTCTGTGTAACTATGTGTCCTAGCTATTCTGAAACTCATAGAACAGGCTGGCCTGGAACTCAGAGATCTACCTGCTTCTGCCTCCTCACTGCTGGGATTAAAGACATGTGCTACCACTGCTGGGCCAGGGTTCACTCCTAATGTCACTTGCCTCACTTAAGGTACCTAACACAAATTTAGTATTCCTTTTCTACAGCAAACTGCCCAACCAAGAGTTCTTTAGTGTGTTTTCAGTTGTTGACTATGTCTCACAGGCATCCAATCAAGAGTGATGCAATTTCCTAAATGCAGGCATGAAAGGCTATCATTATCTTGGACAGTCCCCAAATTCCAAGAAAGATGAGTAAGAAAAATCAGAAGCAGGAAATTGGAGGATTTTTAATAAGTTTAACAATTCTAGAACCCAAACTTAAGTGTCAAACATTTGGCTGTTTCTTTACATCTTAACAAACCTTAAGTGTATTCACAAAACCTTTAAAAAACAACTTATTAGTAAGGTGGGGTGGTGAGAAGCCTACATACATTTCCAGCACTCAGGAGTCTGAGGCAAGGGAATTGCCACTGAGCTCAAGGCTAATCTTCCATACAACAAGATCTTGTTAAATAAACAAAGACAACTGAATTTGATCAACACAGTGCTGTATTATAGTACTAAAAGGGTGCTCCAATACCCTCAAATACAGGTTCTAGCTGTCCAATTAAGGATTTGCATTTATGATGGTTTCCTAAGCCCAAGAGAGTCTGACTCTTAACTCCTTAAAAAGCAGTTCCTCTAGATTCAAAAGGCTCAGGGGATGGAGATTTAGCTCAGTGGCAGAGCATTTGCCTCAGCTCTCGGGGAAGAAAAAAAGGCTTACCAGTATGAATTTTATCTAAAAACAGAAAAGTCATGGATGGATTAAAAAAGATAAATGTAAGGAATGGACAGCCAGAATAAGGATAAAAACGAACAAGAAAACCCCTCATATTCATCTTCCAAATCAATCAAGTTCATTTAGTATGAAGGTTACCAGGTGAATGGGAGGAACAGTATAAAAACAAAATTTTCTCCAAAGATCATTTGGAATTCATTGTAAAATAACAGTCTAGAAACAAGCAGGCTTAAGTCCTAAACAAAACTTTGACACAAACATTTTAGTTTTACCAAAGGTTTATGGTCCTTGATAACTGACAGATTTCCAGAACTAAAGGAATGTTTTACAGAAACAATGCAGATCAGTAATTTAAACTTACTAAAAATCATCCACTTTAATCTTTCTTCTCGGGTCTTAGACTCCGGGCACTCTCTAAGAAACTCTAAGTACAGTAAGCATTTATTTTGCAACCTTTAATTCACTAGATGGTTCTAAACCAAGTAGAATTCTCACTCAACCGCCTTGTAAAACTGGGTCCATGTCTATACCCTACCAGCATGCCTGGTGCCTTTGGAGCCAGAGGGCTTCAGATCTCAGAACTGAAGTTCCGAGTTTTGAATTTCCATGTGGGCCCTGGCAACAGAAGTGGGTTCCTCTGCAAGGGCAGTAAGCACTCTTGACAGCCAGAACCATCTCTCCAGCTCTGTAAATTTCTGTACCATTATCAACCCCCCTCCCACACCCCCTAATCTGAGTGAGTGCATAAAACAAAGAAACCTCCCACAACTCTTTCTTAACGAACCTAACATCAAACTTTCTCCAGTTAAGGTCAGAATAAGAAGAAAACATGCTGTGGGGCAAATAACTTCCCTGCATTTCAGGTTGTGGATTATATGTCCTAAACTAGAAAAAAATAATACAAAGTCACAAAATGTCAATGTGTGGACAAGAATTCTTAAATCACAACTTACTCCAGTCTAAAAGCTGCCTTTAACTGTTGGTTGGTAGCAAGATGGATAAAGTCTAGTTTTAAATGATTCAACCATACAATACTGTAATAAAAATAAAACCTATACAGTAGATGATAATTGTAAGTGGCTAATATCCCTAATTCATCTTTCCTCTCATTCATAAAGATGCATTGTTATAGCAATGCAGCCAATAATTCTTAAAAAGCCATGTGTTTTGTAAAGTAGACTTCAATACTTTGGCTGTTTTGGTGGACTTCTTAGCTGTTTATTGCCACAAACACCTTTCCTCTTCCAAAGTAGTGAGAAATTACAGAAAAATAGTTACCCAAAGGGAAGGAAGTAGACAATATTCTTTTGGCATTATAATGATGCATGTCTGCATTACAAATGAAAAACTGGTATTCTACATGACAAGATTTGGTCTACCTAACAACTACAGGCTAGTAAGATGAGACCATCCCCAAAAACTTTAACTAAAAAAACCCATGCCACACCTTGTATCAAATTTAACTTGGTGGAGCACGCCTTTAATCCCAGGACTCAGGAGGCAGAGGCAAGTTGATTTCTGTGAGCCAGAGGAAAGCTTGGTCTATGTGCAGAAGTCCAGGCCAATGAGGGCTACATAATAAGACCATGTCACAAACAAAACGACCCCATTTTCTTATCAGTAAATGTCAGAAGTCTGATCTACTAAAACCCACCCATCTGCATTACTATTCTGAGAAAAAGAAACCAAAACAAGTTCAGAGTCAGAAGATACATCCACCATTCAAGTCCCAATATTATTGTTTTTGCAGGGGTGGTGTCATACCCCTTTAATTCCAGCACTCAGGAGGCAGAGGTGAGTTCAAAGTGGTGCACACCTTTGATCTCAGCACTAGGGAGGCAGAGGCAGGCAGATCTGAGTTGAGACCAGCCTGGTAAACAGTAAGTTCCAGGACAGCCAAGGCTGTTACACAGAGAAACCCTGTCCCAAAAAGAAATAAAAACAAGTCCTAGCCGGGCGGTGGTGGCGCACGCCTTTAATCCCAGCACTCGGGAGGCAGAGCCAGGCGGATCTCTGTGAGTTCGAGGCCAGTCTGGGCTACCAAGTGAGTTCCAGGAGAGGCGCAAAGCTACACAGAGAAACCCTGTCTCGAAAAACCAAAAAAAAAAAAAAAAAAAACAAGTCCTAATACTATCTTTAAAATTAAGAACTCAAGGATTATAACAAGTGGCGTACTTGTATTCACACATGGTAGCACTCCACTGTTTTTCAGAAACCTAATTATTTATATATATTTATTATATACACACACACACCAATCCAGGGCCTTGCACTCTGAAGCTTTCCAGAATTGCTAAGAGTTAATGTGACGAACTAAGAGTTTACCTACTTCTGGGTGTGGTCTAACACCTGCATTCTCCACACTTGGGACTCTCAGGCAGAGGGACTGTTGGGGTTGGAGATTAGTCTGGGCTACAGAATTCAACTTTTGAGTACGTATCAATAATTCTGACATTACACCATCGAACATTTTATATTCCAAAAAAACGATTCCAACACTGATTAAATTCTCAAAAATACCTCCTTTCTACAAGCAACCCCATATAAATAAATAAAAGGGGGCATGCAATTTGCTGTTAACTTCAAATCAATGTTAGGTAACTTCAAACAAGTTACATCTACTGCTGCTTTAACAAATGAGAAAAAAACTTCGTCTCCTGAAGAAAAAAAACAAGTTAGAGAATGTCACAAGGCAAAACCCCAACAGCCTTGGATAACAACCCTTTCTCTTCTCAATCCCTCCCCACTGGTAAAATTCAATATAGTAAAGGGAGGGGAGCACATTTGAGAAAAACCAGATTAAATACGTTTTTGGATTAGCCTGCTACAGATGACCCCAGCATTCCGAAGGCAAACAGGCCAGTTAAACTCCAAGGTCGGGTGCTGCAATCCTTAGCTATCAATGAAATGCTGTGTATTATAACGAATAGGAATGGAAGTAAGGCTTCACAAGCAACTGACAATGCCCACCTCGACCCAATAAATACCTGCGGCCCATGTGCCTCTTACCTTCTTTCGTCTGCGCGTTGGTGATCTGCAGATCGCTATCGGCAGCTTTCAGCTTTTCTCTCCCCATAATCTGCTTCTTTAAGTCGCAGAGGGAGATATGGAGCCCATCAAAGGTGACGGTGTCATAGTTGAGTTTAGAGGAAAATTTATAGTGCACACAGGACATTGTGGCAAAGGATTCCTAAGGTTCAGCGAGGAGACGTGGACACTCTCAATATATGTATATTTATAAACTTAAGAGCAAAATATGTACACACACAAAACACTCAAAAGACAACGAAGGACCCTAAGGCCTCAAATTAAATACCCCCCAACCACAAGCGGGGGTTCGTGAGAACAATAATCCGGAACCCCCCCGTACTCAGAATCGCTTCATGTGGGAGGAGCAGGACGGGAAAAGGGGCAATCGAGGATCCGCCAACCGGCACAATGTCACCCGGCTGGGTCCCCCTCGCTCATGCTAAGGGCCGGCAGGAGACAGGGCAGGCGGTGCAGTCAGTAGCGGTCAGTCCACACGTTAGAGTCCGAATGACCCCGCGGGGTCAGGGGTCCATAGCGGCCGCACCTCCCGGCAGGTCTCTCTCCGTGGATGGGGGTGACCCAGGCCCCGGGAGAAGGTTGCGGGGAGAGGGCCTAGGCCCGGAGTCCACGAGCGGCCTCTCGCCTCCTCCCGGCTTCCGGACGACCGGCGTCGGCGTCCCCAGGCCCAGGCCCCCACCGCACACACACCCTGGCGCCTGCTCCCCGGAGGCCACGAGCGGCCCGCGGCCTAGGCCGAGATCGCGCGATCGGCGGAGGAGAGGCCTTCCAGCGGCCGCCCGGTTCGGCTCCGCCTCCCCCCCGCCGCCGCGCCGCCTCCTGACACAAAGCCGGTGCGGGGCCCAGCTAGGCCGCGAGGCCCTTCCTCACCACCCCGGGCCCCGGCCGACGGCTTCGTAGGCCCCGGGGACACTGCCGAGGCTGCCCGACTCTTCCTCTTGCTGCTCCTCGCGCTGCTCCCGCTCCTGTCGCCTCTGAGCCCACGACCGCGTCGGGAAGCCCGGAAACGGTCGGGCGGCGGCGAGGGCTTCGCTGGATTGCCTCTTTCCTTTTTTTGTTCTGCCCCCCCCAGGCCGCTCTCCGGCCCGCACCCCGCGCCGGCGACACCTCCGCGCCAGGAACTATGGCGGACGCGGCCTGGCTTCGGGCGAGCGCCCCCACTCCGGGGTCTCTTAAGCAGAGACAGCACGGGCGGCGCACGCGAGGCGGGGCTTGGGCGTGCGCCGATAGGCGGGCCGGGGGCGGGGCCGTCGCGTCACAAAGCGCACCGGCTCGCCCACGTGACCTCGCGCTTTGTGACTCGGAGCGTGGAACCAGAAGCAACGCGGAGAACGGGAGGAACTATGCGCGTCGGGAGGGAGGGGGAGGCGGACTGTCCTACTGGGCCAGCCTGGAAGGGGCGCTCAACGCAGCCGCGGCTCAAACTGCGGAGGGGGCGTACCCAGGGGTGAGCAGCTGATTCCACCGACCGCGAGTCTTGTCACTGTGACGGCTGCTGCGCCAGCGCTCGCCAACTCCCCTCCCAACAGCCTGCCTACCCTGAACTAATCAAACGCGCCTGGGGAGACGATAGACCATCATCACCACCAAAAGCATCTAAGAGAGGTGTCCGGCTCTTACCGACACCGCGCCGACCGCTGACGTTTGCAGCTCGGGGGCCCAGTTGTCTGGGTCTGAAGTTAGCCCTGGGGCTTTGATGTAACGCCTGTCTTCCAAGACGCTGTCAGAGAGAGAATAAAGGATTTGCTGGGTAGCGGTGGATTACATCCATGAATATATTTCCATATTTAAGACCACGCCTGGCACATTTGTGCCTCAATAGAGGTGGCAAATTAACAACAGCAGAAATTATCTCCAATGTATTTGCCTAAAGCCCACAGCGGTGTACTTTGAGTTTTCAAAGAAGGGAGTGATTGCCCCGGTGCAGGGTCCTAATCCCGTTTTTAATAACAGGCGCCAGGAACTTGTCTAAAAGTCCCTTGGAAGGGTTGGCATTCCTTTTCTCATGTGGCATGAGGACGTATTGCATCTATAAATTCATAAATAATAAAATTACTCTAAAACCGTAACAATTACTATAATTTACATTGTCTGATGCCCAGCTTCTCTACTTTTACAGGCTAGGCTCAGAGAAGTTGCACAACTGGACACAAAATCATACATCCAAGAGGTGGCAGAGTTTCCAGAAACTTCCTAAATACCTATGTCCTGAATTCTGGCAGAATTTGGTTTAAATCAATCATCTTGTCAGAGAACCCCTCCTAAGGCCATCTAATTTAATTAAGATAGTCACCAGTGTTGGTCTCCGTTTATCGCAATCATCAATTTAGTCTCAGTCATTACCTTATTTTCTTCTTAGCAGTTATCAGTAGCTGACAAGTTCTATACCTGTTTGTTCTTTTGGGTTTATTATGATGGTGATGATGATGATGATGATGATGATGAATTTTTTTTACTTGTTTATTCTGGTCTCACTGTAGCCAAGACTGGCCTTGTACTCACAATTTTCTTGCCTCAGGCCCCTGAATGCCAGGATTGCGATTTGTTTGTTTGTTTGTTTATTTATTTATTTATTTATTTTTGGTTTTTTTCAAGACAGGGTTTCTCTGTGTAGTTTTGGAGCCTGTCCTGGATCTCACTCAGTAGATCAGGCTGACCTTGAACTCACAGAGATCCGCCTGGCTCTGCCTCCCAGTGCTGAGATTAAAGGCGTGCACCACTGCCGCCCAGCACGGTTTATTTTTTTGTTCATTGGTCTTTCTCATTCTCTCAGTTAAGAAAATGGATTTTGCCCCGATTTTTGCCACATTCCCCAGTCTTGAAAGAGTATCCGGATACTGTAATACTCTGTGATAGACTTTCGAATAATTAGATACATTTTGATTTATCTATAGAAAGACTGTGGCAATACGATGTTAGGGAACCATCAAGGATAACCCCAGAGACTGAAGCACAGCTTAAATAAGTCACTTACAGATTAATTTTCATAAGTAGTAAGCTTCTCCCTCCTTTACCTTTCTTTGATAATTCAAAGTTTCTTGCTATATGGTCCACTTCAGGGTGGCTTTTTCTTAAAAACCTGGGTGAATGTCAGGTATGGTGGTACCCATGTACTTGAGAGGCAGAGGCAGGCAGTTCTCTGTGACTTCCGGCCCAGCCTAGTCTACATAGTGTCTTCTAGGCTAACCAGAGCTACATAATGAGATTTTGTCTCAAAAGAAAAAAAAAATGGGCCAGAAAGGAAGAGCCTGTGTTTCATCTTTGGTAAGGGGTAAGGGAGTAAGTGTGTATGGTTGTGGCAAGAATTACACCTCTTGAAAGAAAACTAAGAAAAGACAATTAAGTCATCCCGATAATCACTCAGCCTAGATGGCACATCTCAAGCCATCTCTACACTATAGTTAATTCCTTTACCAAATCCAACAGGTGATCCATGAGCCATGACCTGGGTTAGCAGAATCTAATCAGGAAGAATTTTTTAAAATGTATTTATTTTTATTTTATGTGCATTGGTGTTTTGCCTGCATGTATGTATGTGTGGGGGTGTCAGATCTTGGAGTTACAGACAGTTGTGAGCTGCCATGTGGGTGCTGTGAATTGAACCTGGGTTCTTTGGAAGAGCAGCCAGTGCTTTTGACCACCAAGCCCTCTCTCCAGCCCCGCCCCCCGGGGGAGGAGTCTGTGTCTCTGGGAAGCTTGCAGTCAGTAGGATATGCTGCAGCTGATCTACTCTCCCTCAGAGACTTAGCTTCCTGGGTTTACAGATGCACTGAGTGGGAAGCATAGAGCTGCCACATACATTTCCTCTTTTTGTGTATATTTCTTGTTTTGTTTTTTACCATTTTGCTTTAGTGTGATATATTTGTTACAATTGAGGAAATGCTATTAATGTATTATTATTAGCGAAAGTCCATAATTTACATCCCCAATACTCTGTGTTGTACAGTCTATGGTTTTGTTTTGTATAGAGGATCACACCCAGGGCCTCCTGAATGCCAACTTGGCTCTGTTCCACTGAGCCTCATCACCAGCCCTCATTCTGTGGCTTGACAAGTATATGGCTAACATAGTCCACCTTCACAGCCCCAAAGTCCCCCATACTCTACCTCTTTAGTCTATCCTTCCCACCACCCTCAAACTCTTGCAGCTACTATCTTTTTACTTGTTTCATAGTCTGGCCTTTTCTAAAATGTCACATAGTGAGAACCACATAGATTGCTTACATGTAAGGCCTTTGGGTCTCTTCCCAGCAACACAGAAAACACGTTTTGTTGCAATTTTTTCAGACTTTCTTTTTGAGACAGGGTCTCATGTTGCCCCGGCTGTTCTTCAACTTGCTTTAGAGCCACTGATGACCTTGAACTTTTTTTTTTCCAGATAGGATTTCACTATGTAGCCCTGGCTGTCCTGGAACTCACTCTGGACACCTGGCTGGGCTTGAACTCACAGAGTTCCACCTGCCTCTGCATCCCTAGTGCTGGGATTATAGGCATGGACACCAAGACCTGGCCAGACCTTGAACTTTTGATCTTCCAGCTTGTACTTCCCAGGTGCTGGGATCGCTGGCACAACCTGGGATGTAGATGGTGCTTGAACCCAGGACTTTGTGCATGCTTGGCAAACACACTGCCCACTGAGCTTTGTCCCCAGCCCTGATTTCATTATTCTACATCAGTTACCCGAAAAACAAGAAACTTTCATTTCTCTTTTACTCACACTATCAAGTGTTAGTATTTTTAAATCTTTATTTATTTATTATTTGTGTGGAATCAAAGAGAGGAGACATGCACCTGCCTTGGTACGTGTGTGGAACTCAGAAAACAACTTTCAGTTGGATTGGGCTCTGGAGATTGAAGGCCTGGTTTATGTAGCAAGCATTTTTACTCACTGAGCCATCTCATACCCAAACATTCATTTTATTTTATTTTATTTTATCTTTTTTCTATTATCAGCTTGATACAGTACAAATTCTTTTTTTTTTTTTTTTTTTTTTTTTTTTTTGGTTTTTCGAGACAGGGTTTCTCTGTGTAGCTTTGCGCCTTTCCTGGAACTCATTTGGTAGCCCAGACTGGCCTCGAACTCACAGAGATCCGCCTGGCTCTGCCTCCCGAGTGCTGGGATTAAAGGCGTGCGCCACCACCGCCCGGCAGTACAAATTCTTATCTTAATAGTGAAATGTTTCACTGAAGTTTGCCCAGTGATTGAGTAAAATCAAAACTTATTATAAGCCACAGTCATCCTAGGGTCCCCCCTGCTATGTAGCCTCCCTGGTTCTGTGGGTTGCAGTCTGCTTGTTCTTTGCTTTATATCTAGTATCCACTTATAAGTGAGTGGTATGGCTGGGTCTTGAGGTAGATCGATTCCCAATTTTCTGAGAAACTGCCATACTGATTTCCACAGTGGTTGTACAAGTTTGCACTCCCACCAACAGTGGAGGAGTGTTCCCTTTGCTCCGCATCTTCTCCAACATAGACTGTCATTAGTGTTTTTGCTCATAGCCATTCTGACAGGTGTAAGGTGGTATTTCAGAGTCATTTTGATTTGCATTTCTCTGATGACTAAGGATGTTGAGCATTTCCTTAAATGTTTTCCAGCCATTTGAGATTCTTCTTTTGAGAATTCTGTTTAGCTCTTTAGTCCATTTTTTTAATTGGATTGTTCAGTATTTTGATGTCTAGTTTCTTGAGTTCTTTATATACTTTGGAGATCAGTCCTCTGTCAGATGTGGGGTTGGTAAAGATCTTTCCCCATTCTGTAGGCTGTCATTTTGTCTTATTGACCGTGTCTTTTCCCTACAATGCTTCTCAGTTTCATTAGGTCCCATTTATTAATTGTTCAAACATTAATTCTTTTTGTTCTTAATCCCAGTGCTTGGGAGTCAGAGGCAGGTGGATCTCGGAGTTCGAGGCTAGCCTGATCTACAGAGCAAGTTCCAGGACTACACAGAGAATCCCTGTCTCAAGCCCCCAATCCCCTAAAATGAGGTTTGTTAGCTTGATGTGACTATGATTTCAGAGGGTATACAGATGTCAAACTAATCAAAACATCGAATAGGAAAGTACAATATATCCCAATGATCTTGAAAAAATATTGAGATAATAAATAAATATTCTTCCCTGGCCTAATGCCATTATGATATAGCCTAACACTTTTTAGTTTTTCTTTCAGATTTGGTTTTTTGTTAATTATTTGATACAGGATCACATCATATAACCCACACTAGCCTCAAACTTTTATGCTCCTGCTTTAGCCTCCTGAGTGCTGGGCTTACTGACCTGTGGCATCACACCTGTGGCATCACACCTGTGCTATCAATCTGTACCATAACATCAAAGTGATTCCATTAAAATCGGGAACAATACAAGGCTGTTTTAAAATCCAGAAAAAGAGAGAGCACCCAAATTAACAAAATCAGAAAAGAAAAAGGAGACATAACAACAGACAATGAGGAAATCCAGAGAATTATCAGGTCATATTTCAAAAACTTGTATTCCACAAAATTGGAAAATCTAAAAGAAATGGACAATTTTCTGGATAGATACCACATACCAAAGTTAAATCAAGACCAGATAAACTATTTATTTTATTTATTTATTTATTGTTTTTTTTCGAGACAGGGTTTCTCTGTGTAGTTTTGCGCCTTTTCCTGGAACTCACTTTGGAGAGCAGGCTAGCCTCGAACTCACAAAGATCCACCTGCCTCTGCCTCCCGAGTGCTGGCATTAAAGGCGTGCACCACCACCACCCGGCTCAGATAAACTTAAAAGTCTCCCAACCAAAAAAAAGTTCAGGCCCAGATGGTTTCAGAGCAGAATTCTACCAGAATTTCAAAAAGGAGCTAATTCCAATACTCTTCAAATTGTTCCACACAATAGAAACAGAAGGAACGTTACCAAACTCTTTTTATGAGGCTACAGTTACCCTGATACCCAAACCACACAAAGATGCAACAAAGAAAGAGAATTACAGACCAATCGCCCTCATGAACATTGATACAAAAATACTCAACAAAATATTGGCAAATTGAATCCAAGAACACATCAAAGAAATTGTCCACATGACCGAGTAGGTTTCATCCCAGGGATGCAAGCATGGTTCAACACACAAAATCTGTCAATGTAATACACCACATAAACAAACTGAAAGAAAAAAACCATATGATCATCTCATTAGATGCTGAAAAAGCCTTTGACAAAATCCAACACCCCTTTACGATAAAGGTCTTAGAGAGATAAGGAATACAAGGAACATACCTAAACATAATAAAGGCAATTTACAGCAAGCTGACAGCCAACATTAAATTAAACAGAGAGAAACTCAAAGTGATTCCATTAAAATCGGGAACAATACAAGGCTGTCTGCTCTCCCCATATTTATTCAATATAGTACTTCAAGTTCTAGCTAGAGCAATAAAACAAAAGAAGATCAAGGGGATACAAATTGGAAAGGAAGAAGTCAAGCTTTCACTATTTGCAGATTTGTATATGATAGTATACATAAGTGACCCCAAAAATTCTATCGGGGAACTTCTACAGCTGATAAACTCCTTCAGTAAAGGGCAGGATACAAGATCAACTCAAAAAAATCAGTAGCCCTTCTATACACAAATGATAATAGAGCTGAGAAAGAAATCAGAGAAACGCCACCCTTTACAATAGTCACAAATAACATAAAATACCTTGGGGTAACACTAACTAAACCAGTGAAGGACCTGTATGATAAGAACTTTAAGTCTCTAAATAAAGAAATTGAAGAAGATATCAGAAAATGGAAAGATCTCCAATGTTTATGGACAGGCAGGATTAACATAGTAAAAATGAAATCTTACCAAAAGCAATCTACAAATTCAATGCAATCACCATCAAAATCCCAACACAATTCTTCACAGACTTAGAAAGAACAATACTCAACTTCATATGGAAAAACAAAAAAACCCAGGATAGCTAAAAGAATCCTGTATAATAAAGCAACCTCTGGAGGCATCACCATCCCTGACCTCAAGCTCTACTATAGAGTTATAGTAATAAAAACAGCCTGGTACTGGCATAAAAACCAACATATGGACCAATAGAATTGAATTGAAGACCCTGACATTAATCCACCTGATTTTTGACAAAGAAGCCAAAACTATACAATAAAAAAAAAAGAAAGTATCTTCAACAAATGGTGCTGGCATAACTGGATGTTAACATGTAAAAGATTACAAATAGATCCATATCTGTCACCATGCACAAAACTCAATTCCAAGTGGATCAAAGACCTCAACATAAATCCAGTTACACTGAACTTGATAGAAGAGAAAGTAGGAAGTACTCTTGAATGCATTGGCACAGGAGACCATTTCCTAAATATAACACCAGTAGCACAGACACTGAGAGCAACAACTAATAAATGGGACCTTTTGAAACTGAGAAGCTTTGTAGGGAAAAGACACGGTCAACAAGACAAAAAGACAGCCTACAGAATGGGGAAAGATCTTTACCAACCCCACATCTGACAGAGGACTGATCTCCAAATTATATAAAGAACCCAAGAAACTAGACATCAAAATACTGAACAATCCAATTAAAAAAAATGGACTAAAGAGCTAAACAGAATTCTCAAAAGAAGAATCTCAAATGGCTGAAAGACATTTAAGGAAATGCTCAACATCCTTAGTCATCAGAGAAATGCAAATCAAAATGACTCTGAAATACCACCTTACACCTGTCAGAATGGCTATGATCAACACTAATGACAGTCTGTTGGAGAGGATGTTGGAGAGTCTGTTGGTCAGGTGGCTCACAACCACCTAAAAGTCCAGCCTCATGAGAACCTAACCTCTATTTGCACTTCCAATCATACGTGTGCACACACATATAAACAACAACAACAACAATAATAAAACAGTTCATCTTCTTTTGTTTTTTGTTTGTTTTGTTTTTCAAGACAGGGTTTCTCTTTGTAACAACTCTGGCTATCCTGGGACTCTCTTTACAGACCAGGGTAGCCTCGAACTTACAGAGATCTGCCTGCCTCTGTCTCTCCTGTGCTGGGACTAAAGGCATGCACCATCATGCCCGACTCTAAAACAATTCTTTTGTTGTTGTTGTTGTTGTTGTTTGTTTTTTCGAGACAAGGTTTCTCTGTGTAGCTTTGCGACTTTCCTGGAACTCACTCTTGTAGCCCAGGCTGGCCTCGAACTCACAGAGACCCGCCTGGCTCTGCCTCCCAAGTGCTGGGATTAAAGGCGTGCGCCACCACTGCCCGGCTCTAAAATAGTTCTTAATAAAGGAAAAATAACTATGCCATCACATGTTTTCGTTAGTATCTAAGCCTCTGTTGTTAAGTAGCTTCAGATCCCCCAACCCTCCGCTACTGCTGTGGCATTTAGGCACATCCGCAGGGCATCTCATTTTTCTCTTCACTGGACAAACTCGCTGTCTTCGCTGTCCTCTACTTCTGGTGTCTTTTCTGTGCTGGCCTTGGTGGGAGCTCCTCCTCACTGAGCCTGTGTCTCAAGCTCCCCCATGACAGTGTGAAGAGATGTTTTCAAAAGTTGATGTGAGTGAGCCATTGTTGCTTCACCAATCCTCTATTTTTTTTTTTTTTTTTTTTGGTTTTTCGAGACAGGGTTTCTCTGTGTAGCTTTGCGCCTTTCCTGGATCTCGCTCTGTAGACCAGGCTGACCTCGAACTCACAAAGATCCGCCTGGCTCTGCCTCCCGAGTGCTGGGATTAAAGGCGTGCGCCGCCCGGCACCAATCCTCTATTAATCCAACTCTCATTCCACTGGTGACGTTAAAAATTTTCATAGCCTGGGGCTGGAGAGATGGCTCAGCAGTTAAGCACATTTGCTGCTCTTGCAGAGGACCTGGGTTTGGTTCCCAGCACCCACATGGCAGCTCAAAGCATCTGTAATTATAGTTCCGAGGGATCTCATGCTCTCCTTTGGCCTTGGGCACCAGATACATGTGTGATGTACATACCTACATACATACATGCATGCAGGCAGGCTGGACACTTATACACATGAAAGCAAAAATAATCTAAAACACAATTTTAAAAGTTTGACAGTGTCATACGTGAGACATTGATGTTAGGGTTCTTTATACATTGTAGGTAGGTGTTCATCAGATCAATCACTTTGAATTGATTGGCACTCTCCAGTAAATATGAACATCTCTGTACTCTCCAAGTCAGTAATTCTGCTGTTGGTTGTCCATACAAGAAAATTTACTGTTGAAGAAATTTACGGACCCTCCCCTTGGTAATAACAGACGACCAAAACAACCTAAGATCCATCAACAGAAGAGTGGAGGAGCTTATTGTGATCTGTCCAGATGGTGGGATATTACATGGCTGTGATAATACAAAAATACGGCTTTATGCCACAACATGGTGCAATTTTTAAGCTTTTTTTTTTTTTTTTTTTTTTTTGTTGTCTTTTTTGTATGACAGGGTCTCTGTAGCCCTGGCTGTCCTGGAACTCACCATGCAGACCAGGTGGGCCTCAAAGCCGAAATCTGCCACCTCTGCCTCCCAAGTGCTGGGATTAAAGGTGTGTGCCCCTATACCTGGCATCAGCTTCTTAAGTTAGAAACAAAATGCAAACAAGTATCAAAAGACGGAATATTGTGGGGTGTGGCACATGCTTTTGATCAGGAAACTGAGGTGAGAACGCTGAGTTTGAGGCTACCTCCAGCTACATAGTGAAACCCTGTCTCCAAAAACAAGCAGCATAGAGCTGGGAGGTTCTTATAAACCTGAAGCCAGCCTGGGCTACAGTTAACAAAAAACAGCTAAAACAAAATAAAAACACTAACAACAAAACCTGCGAACAAAAACCAAAAGAAACCTAGTAATAAACATACATGAAAGACAATAGATAATTTTTTAAAAAATTATGTGCACATGTATACACACACGCATGTGTAGTGATCTTACATGTGCCACTCATGTGCATGTGTTGACATTGGCAGAAGAGGGCACTGGATGTCCTGGAACTGGAGTTAAAGACAGTTGTGAGTTTACCACGTTGGTGCTAGGAACCAAACTCTCCTCCAAGAGAGCAGCAAGTGCTCTTAACTGCTGAGATATCTCTCCAGCCCCTAGATGACAAGTTATGAAATAACCATTTTTACAAATTCCAAAGACATACAAAACTGAGCACTGCATTACTTTCTAGGGTTCACATTCAATACAACTTTTAAAAACACTTTGGGATAGCAATTACCTTTGAGCTTCATGATAACGATGTGGGGAACCTCCAGGAGCTGTGTTACGCCAAAGGCTCCGCTCCTGGGCCAGATGAGTAGGGTCACAGGTATTCATTATTCAACTGCAAATCAAGAATGAACAATAAGGCTGGGCAGTGGTGGCACACACCTTTAATCCCAGCACTCAGGAGGCAGAGCCAGGCGGATCTCTGTGAGTTTGAGGCCGGCCTGGGCTAAAAAAAAAAAAAAAAAAAAAAATGAACTCTCGGGAATCCGTAAAGGGAACAAGGATGACAAGATACCATTAGGAGACAAAAGCCAGCTTCCCTTAGGCAGTAAGGGTGGGGCCCAATTAGTGGATCTTGAGTGAGTCACGTAGCTCACAGGATCCCTCCACTGAATACACAAATGACTGTCTGGTTGGGCTGAGAGAACATGCATAGATGTAGGGACTCTTTACTGGCTCAACCCATGATTTACTCAAAAATGACCAATATCAATAGAGGTCATCTCACTTTCCATCCGGTTCCCGTCATACAACTCATAGAAGCCCACCAAGCAGGACAGATGTTGTCGGTATTTCCCTCTTGGAGGAGCTCCTACCCTCAGAGGTTCTTTTTTACTCTTTTTAAACAGAGAGAGAGAGAGAGAGAGAGAGAGAGAGAGAGAGAGAGAGAGAGAGAGAGAGAGAGAGAGAGAGAGAGATTTGTATTGTGTATTGGAAAGATGGCTCAGTGGTTAAGAGTGCTTGTTGCTCTTGCAGAGGACCTGGGCTCAGTTTCCAACACCCACATGGTGGCTCACAGCCATAATTCCAGTTCCAGGGGATTTAATCTACCCTCACCCCCTCTTCAGACCTCCTTGGGCACCATGCACACACATGGGGTACAGAGTGTACATGCAGACAAAACACATAAAATAAATATAATAAAAATATTTTTAAAGATTTATTTATTTTTATTTTGTGTGTATGGGTGTTTTTTCCCCCACGTGTATGTCTGTGCATCGTGTGTATAGTGCCCAAAGAAGCCAGAAGAGGGTGTGGGAGCCTTTGGCATTATAGGCAATTGTGAGCCACCATGGGATGCTGGGAACTGAACCAGGGTCCTCTGGAAGAGCAACCAGTGCTCATAACCACTGAGTGGTTTCTCCAGCCCTCTTTTTCTCAATAAATCTGTGTTGACTCTATTCCTTGTGCGTGTTTCTTTATTCTTCTTGGATGTGAGATAGAGAGTTCCTGGAAGCCACGGCTTTGGGTAGCTCTGGTGGGTGTTGAGTTTTTAGGACCCCAGCTTGGTGAGTTAAGCCCACTTAAGAGCCATCAGAAACATGACCTAGCCATTTATTTGACCCCATGTCTCTCCATCCTCAACTGCCAACAAAGACTCCCTCAAGCATTAAGACAGAAAAATGTAGCTCTTTCTAAAGGAGTAAGCTCGCTTCTTATACCTAGTTAAGATTAGATTAGTTGCCTGGTGGTGGTGACACATCCCAACACTCGGGAGGCAGAGGCAGGCGGATCTCTTGAGCTGAGGCCAGCCTAGTCTATAGAGTGAGTTCCAGAACAGCCAAGGCTACACAGAGAAACTCTGTCTCGAAAAATCAAAAGAAAAAAAATTAGATTAGATTAGTCTAATTAGTTTAGTCTAGACTAATTTTAACTAATCTAGTTAGGCTTTTTTTTTTTTTTTTTTTTAAGGCAGAGTATCATGAATCATGCAGTTTAGCCTGGAATCCTCTTCTACTTCTCAAGTGCTGGGATGACAGGCGTTTGCCACCATGCCTGGCTCTTATACCATGACTAAAAGTCATTTTTGCTTACATTTAAAAATGTGATTCGGGAGTGAGCGCGCGCGCTCGCGCTCTCTCTGCATGTGCCTGGTCTCTCTCTTCTGTCCCCTCCTCCTAATAAAGCTCTGATAGTGGGTTTTTTTTTTTTTAAAATGTGATTCTTTTAAGTTCTCTCTCTGTCTCTCTCTCTCTGCAGTGTCTCTGAAGAGGGCCTCAGATTCCCTGGTGCTGGAGTTACAGGCAGTTGTGAGCTGCCCTGTGGGTGCTGGAACCCAGTTTGGCTCCTCTGCAAGAGCAGCATGCGCTCTTTCAACTGCCCAGCCATTTCTCCAGACCTAAAATATGGTTCTTGTTTTAAATAATAAAGATCCCCCCCCCCCCCCCCCCGGCCACCCCGCTTCTATAGAGAGAAGAGCTGAGATTAGTTACAAGTGAAACATTCTTTAGTAAGGCAGGCCATTCGCCTTTGGAGAAGCGAGGAGAGGAACTCGAACAATTAGGAGAACAAAGAAAACCCCATTGCTTTTACAGACTGTATTCTTTTTCTTTTTCTTTCATATGCATATAGTATGCGTGTGTGTATACAAGTTTGCATGTGTGTAGGCACATGAGTGGGTGCCCTGCATGGGTTTGTATGTAGAGGAGGCCTGAGGTTGGTGTTGGGAATCATCCTGCCTAGCTCTTCCACTTTACTCATTAAGGGAGTCTCTCTCTCTCTCTCTCTCTCTCTCTCTCTCTCTCTCTCTCTCTCTCTCTGTCCCCCCCCACCCCCAGACAGGGTTTCTCTGTGTAGTTTTGGTGCCTGTCCTGGATCTCGCTCTGTCGACCAGGTTGACCTTGAACTCACGGAGATCCGCCTGGCTCTGCCTTCTGAGTGCTGGAATTAAAGGCGTGTGTCACCACCGCCTGGCAAGGCAGACTCTCTCAATCGAACCCAGAGCTGGAAGATGGGGCTGGTCTTCCTAGTCAGCTTGCTCCAGGAGCCCTTGTCTGTATTTGCTGAGGCTAGGATAATGGGTTGATGTGGTGTCCAGCATTTATTTATGTTGATTCTGGGGATCCAAGCTACAGCCCTCATACTTGTGGGCTTAACCACTGAATCATCTCCATGCCCCTACTTTTAAAGACTTTTGAGGGGAGGTGGGGTCTCTGAGTTATTAAGTTTAATGAAAGCACGAAATAGGAACGAAAGTTGTAACCCTGGATAGTAATCCTGGTGTCCATCCCTGCCTTGGGGCTGTGACACACTAGGAGCTAAGCAGAGTTGTTGCAGAGAACCGCGGTGTGGCTGATCCCTTCTGCTGAGACTGTGTCTGTGAGCTAACAGTTTGCTTTTCTGGAAACACTAAAACCAATTCATTGAAAAAAGAAAGGGTTCTCATTTGCTTATATTGAAATCAGAAAGAGGACCTGGCCATGAGGCTCGGAGAGCCTCTGCGGACCTGGAGCATGAGCATGCCATCAGCAGCTTCGTATTAGCCAATGTAGGAAGGAAAAGAAGTCAGACATTTTTTCTTCTTTTGCAGCAGAGTGTCACGTAGCCCAGGCTGGACACAAGCTCTCGATGCAGCTGAGGGTGATCTTGAATTTCTGATCCTTCTAGGTTTAGTGGTTCCATCACCACAAAGTATGTGTGACAGTGAGGATCAAACCCTGGAGGATGTTACCAACCGCACTGCATTCCCCGCCTAGGAGTCACAGAACATCATAGGCTTGGATCTTAGCCCCAGCTCTTGCTGTGTGACCTCGGGGAAGTCGCTTGTCTTCTGTGGCTTTAGGCTTCTGTGGCCTTGCCTCGTGACCTCTGTGACTGTATTCAGAAGGGCCCTGAGTGTGGCTTAAGTCTCTGCTGTTACCTGACATTTTTTGTACATTCTGAGCACAGAATTTTAATTTTGTGTGTGCATGCCAGTAGGTATAAGTGCCTAAGGAGGCCAGAGGCATCAGACCCTCTGGAGCTGGAGTTACAGTGATTGTGAGCTGCTTGGTGTGGGAGCTGAGAATTGAACTCAGGTCCTCTACAAGAGCAGTATGTACTCTGAACTGCTGCCATCTCTCCAGCCCAACACAGAGCTTTACATTTTATTTATTTATTTTTATTTTTTGGCTTTTCAAGACAGGGTTTCTCTGTGTAAAAGCCTTTCCTGGAACTCACTTGGTAACCCAGGCTGGCCTCGAACTCACAGAGATCCGCCTGCCTCTGCCTCCCGAGTGCTGGGATTAAAGGCCTGCGCCACCACTGCCTGGCTTTTATTTTTTTTTTTTTAGTTCCATAACTTATGTTGTAGATCCTGTTTTTTTTTTTAAAGATTTATTATTTTTATTTATTTATTTTTATTTATGTGCCTTGGGGTTTTGGACTGCATGATGTCTGTGTGAGGATGCCAGATTCCCTACAACTGGAGTTACAGACAGTTGTGAGCTGCCATGTGGGTGCTGGCAACTGAACCCAGGTCCTCTGGAAGAGCAGTCCATGCTCTTAACCGTTGAACCATATCTCCATCCCCATGTTGTAGGTCCTGGTTTCTTTTATGATATTTTTTTTTTATTGCTTAAGAATTCCATAGATACATGTAATGGTTTTTGATCAAATCCATCCCCATATCTCCTCTCTTGTACCTCCCAAGCACCCTTTTCCTTCCCAACCTCATATGCTCTTATTTTTTTAACCCACTGAATCCACTCAGTGTTCTCTGTATGTGCGTGGATGTAGGACAGTCTACTGCAGCCGCTTCTCTGAAGAAAACTGATGCTCTCTTCCCCGGCAGCAGCCAATAGCAACTCATCTGGGGGTGGAGCTTCCTGAGACCCTCCTCCACCCATGCTGGGAGTTTGACTGATTTCCTGCAGCTCTAGTTTGGGCAGTTACAGCCTCTGTGGACCCTGTTGTTTGGATTTGTACTGTAGGGTTAAAACAGTCTCTTCTTAGAAACAGAGACTAGTGTGGTGGTTCCCAAGGGCTGGGGTTGTCCGTGGTGATAGGAAGATGCAGCCCGGCACTGCTGCCAACAGCCCGAGGAGTTGCTTCCCTCTTAGGGACCTCCACTCAAGTAAACTTGGATCCCTGACTACACTGCAGAAAAGAATCCAGGACAAGCCCGGCGTGATGGTGCAAGCCTCTAGTCGCGGCACTCAGGAGGCAGAGGCAGGCAAATCTCTGAGTTCGAGGCCAGCTTGGTCTACAGGACAACTAGGGCTATACAAAGAAACTCTGTCTTGAAAGAAAAGAAGAATCCAGAACAAGCCAGAGTATGGCCAAGTTAGTGAGTTTATTAAGTAGAGATAAGGCACAGGGCATGCCTCAAAGTGGAGCATGGGCATCTATTGCTTAGTTTTTAACATTTAAAACATTTTATTTGGAATGTATGTGTATGTGTGCCACAGTGCACGCATACCGTGTGTGTGTGTGTGTGTGTGTGTGTGTGTGTGTGTGTGTGTGTGTGTAAAGAACAGGGGACACCTTAGAGGAGTCAGATCTCTCCTTCTACCTCGTGCGTCCTGGGGAATCAAACTCAGGCTGTCGGTTTTCTCAGGAGAAAATACCACATGAAGTGACTCCGCAGTGGCTACATGTATGATTCTGTGGTTTTCTAGGTAGCGTCGCTCAAAGGTTGTAACTTATAACACGGTTTAGAGATTAACATTTAAAACTTAAGTAACCGGTAAAGTTAAGCAAAAAAAGAAAAAAGAAAAGAAAGAAAAAGAAAGAAAAAAACGCAGCCTGGTTTACTTGTTTTTCTTAAAGGATTTCCTTTGGTAAATGAAATAGTAAGATGGTTTATGAAGTAAGTACACTGTTTAGGAGTGGGAGAGGGAGGTTAAGACAGTTAAACTCAAGGCCTCCGACGCCCTGGCCCCGAGTCAGCACAGGCTGCTTTTCCAGCCGTGTCTGTGATGTTGTGAGGTGGCTGACTGCTATCTCTGCAGGCCGTTTTGACTTTATCGTTCATGAGAAGCTTCTTGGCTCTCAGCCAGCAGAAACGCAGGCCAGAGCCTCTGCTAAGGGGCATCTTTCCCTTCTATGTCTCCTTAACCTGCTCCCCTTAATATCCTGCCTCAGGGAGCTGGGAAGAGAGAAACGAGGAAATGGTGCTCAATTTCTCACTTTTGCGAAATGAAAGTTTTCTAGCCACCTATATTCACACTGTGACTATACTTCATAGTATGGAACTGCACTTTTTTTCTTCTAATTTTATGAGATAGGGTCTTACTGTATAGGCCTGGCTGGTCTGGAACTGGTTATGTAGACCAGGCTGTCCTTGAACTCAGAGAGATCTGCCTGTCCCTGCCATCTGAGTACTGGGATTAAATATGTGCACCACCACATCTGGTTGAGCAGTACACTTTAAATGATTAAGATGGCTGCTGTGTGGTATTTTGTTTGTGTTCTGACAAATTAAGCTTGTCTGGAGATTGGAGCCACTAGTTAACCATAGAGGCCAGGAAGTGGTGGCTCACACCTTTAATCCCAGCATGTGGGAGGCTCAAGCCTTTGATCCCAGCACTTGGGAGGCTCATGTCTTTGATCCCAGCACTAGGGAGAAGACAGGTCTATAAAGTGGGTGGAGACAGGATTTCACCTCACCCCGACCCCATTCAGTCTGAGATATGGTAGAGGTAAGGTCTCTGGTGACTGCTGCTCTGCTTCTCTGATCTTTCACCCTCGATATCTGACTCTGGGTTTTTATTGTTAAGACTAATTAGGATTGCACTTCAGATGGCAGATTATGTAATGTATAAAAATGATAGCAAAATAATATTCAAAAGCAATGATGTTGTTAAAAAGATGACAAACAGGCTGGGGAGATGGCGCGACAATAAAGTGCCCACCTTACAAGTCTGAGGGCCTGGGTTTGATCCCAGCACCCAGGTAGGATAAAATCTAGGTACATACCTATAATCCTAGTGCTGGGGGGTGAAGGGATAGAGACAGGCAGACCCCTGGAGCTTATTGGTCAATCAGTTTAGCTGAATAAATGACGTCCAGGTTCATTGAGAGATAACTATCTTCAAGAGGAAGGCCAAAAGGAAGACACCCAACATCAATCTTGGGCCTTCATACACATGTGTGATGGAAATGAGGACATGACTGCTCCAAGGTGTGGCTGAGCAGATTTCTATCGTAGATCTAAGGGAGAGTTCAACAGGGATCTGGAAGAGTCCAGAGCAGAGATAGAAAGTAGCAGATTGAACATGGCCAGCAGAATAGACCAGGCCATAGTGTGGGGTGAGTGGAGCTACAAAGGAAGAGAAGAGAGGGGGCAAGAGAGGGGACCAGGAGCCCAGAGCAGAGGACCAAGGGAGTCCCAAGAGAGCCTGTCCCGGAATGGCAGGGTTATGTAGAAATCAGAGGCTAGGGGAAGGGAAGGGAAGCTCCTAGGCTGGAGAGGTTTAATGTAGAGGGCAGGTGTGGGGAGGGTTGGAGGGTGAGAAGATCAGAGAGGAGCCACAGGTACTGAGTGAGCCTGGCAGCAAGCGTGCACTTTGGTAGGCTAATGGGCACCACAGTTAGCCATTTGTCCCCGGTTTCTGACACATGTACATGCGAGCACATGAATACAATCGTACAACACACCCACATACACACACACACACACACACACACACACACACTTGTAAAACAATGTAAATATACTTGATATTACTAAACTGTACATTTTAAATGGTTAAAGTGATAAATTATAATGATTAAAATGGGAGTAAAATAATGTGTATGATTTTTTTTTTTACATTTTTTTAAAATTTTTTCTGTGTGACTGTTCATATTTCACTACTCACATGTGGAAGTCAGATGACAACTTTTGGGAGTCAGTTCTCTGCTTTCACCATTTGGATTCCAGGGATGGAAGGAAGTCATGTCACTAGACTTGGAGGCAAGCTCCTTTACCCAAGGAGCCATCTCACTGGCTCCTAGTAAAATGATGTTTAAGAAACTCAAGTCAAGCAGCTACCCGCCCCCGCTCCCCAAACAAAGCAGTACCCTATTGAAAGAGTTGTTAAAACAGGTTACTGATATTGGGGTGCACAAGAACCCTGTAATATTTGGGGCATTCAAGTGGCCATCAGTGGAAGATACCTTTCAGACACAGTAGTAACCCAGATAGACATCAGGGCAGCAAGGGGTGTTGGCCAGGTCTTTTCTCTTCACCACACTTATGCCAAATACTTTTCTCGAATCTGCTCCTTAAATCATCAGCCCTGTGAGTCCGTCTCAATATCATCCCCATTATATAAATGAGGCAGTGAAGTTCAGAGAGGTGAGTGAGGTCACATGCTTGATGTCACACAGCATGAGGTGTGCCTGGCTGGGAAGAAGAGCCTCTGACCCAAGGACTACATTTTACTGGCTCCCATGGGAGGCTTGAGTGGTCCTGTGGAGGAGCCCTGAGAAGGGACACCCCATCCTTAGGAGCAGAAGAGCCAACAGCAAGCCTGGCCACATGCCAGAAGAAATCCTTTGCTTGTTTTTATTTTTACTGTTTTTTTTTTTATTTTTATTTATTTATTTTTTATCTTGTCTCCGCTTTTGGATGAACTTCCCAGAGGGCACCGACCTTGTGTGTGCCATCTGTCTGCCCCGAGGCACCTGGCAAGAGTTGTATAATTGTTGGTAATTGTTTGCGAAGCCCTGAAATAACTCTTGATAAGTGGTTCTGCCTGGCTTCTCCAGCAGTGAGGAGCTTGGTAGATGAAAGCAAAGCCGTGCCCTTGAGTCCCTCCTCCGTCCCCAGCCTCCCTCAAGGCCTGGCAGGTGGGGAGCTTCATTTACAGGGATTGTGGCTTAGGCTGTGGGTGTGGTGTGATGCTCCTGGTGAAGTCCACCTTTACACACAGCCCCACCCCCACTCTGTGTCTTCAGGGTTGCGGATCCATGCTCAATGCCTGCTGAGGCCCACCCTCCCCAACTGCGGTTCTGCACTCATGATTCAGCCAACTGCCGACTGAAAATATCTGGAGTAAAACTGTGTCTGTATGGAACGTGTATGAACTTTTCTTCTATTATCATTCCCTAGGGAATATGGCATAACAAATGTTTTTAGATACCTTACCTTGGATGAGAGATTCTGAGTTGTCTGGAATTCATTTACAGAATATGGGTGGGAGCTGGGCATTCTGCTCAGTGGTTGCCAAGTGCTTGCCTACCATACAGGTTGATCTCCAAAGTGCAGGAATGAAACACACTGTGTGTATGTGTATGTGTGTGTTATATGCACATGTGTGCAGGTGCCCTCAGAGGCCGGAATAAGGAGTCAGACTCCCTGGGGCTGTTGTTACAGGTGGTGGTGAGCTGCTGGATGTGGGTTATGGAGACCAAACTGTGGGCCTCTGCAAGAGCAGCAAGCGACTATAACTGCTGGTCCATCTCTTCAGCCCAAGAAACAGGATAAAAAGAAATAGATTGTGTTTGAGCCATACCTGGTGGTGAATGCCTGTAATCCTAGCTATTTGGGAGGCTGGGGCAGGAGGACATGTTAAGGACAGCCAGGGCCGCTTAGTGAGGATCTTGTCTTAAAAGTGAAAAGAGGGCTGAGGGTACAATGCTTGCCTAGAGAGCAGGGGGTACACATTGCCTATCCATAAACCAAGGGCCTCTTGTGTATCTACAGATCTGAGTATGGGGGAGGAATCTTGGAAACAATCCCCCAATAGTGAGGGATGAGTGTATCTCATTTACACCCATGATGGTGCTTGGAGAGAGGTCTCGTTCTTTGTTTCACAGAGGAGGAACACGGAGCCTTAACAAACAGTACTGCATGTTATACTCCCCAGAAAAGAGCCCAAGGTCCCAGCTGGTAGTGTGGGAGCCGGGGTTCGAATCAGTCCTCACTCTCCTGTCAGGAGCTGCCTCCCCTGTGCTTAGGCTAAGCCCCAACCCTAGCATCCCCAATAAGCTAGGCTTGGCCACCTGTCTCCATTGCACTAATTAAAGAGACAGGCACACACTTTTAATCCTAGCACTTGCAGGCAGTTTGTGAGTTTGAGGCCAACCTGGTCTACATAGTGAGTTCCAGGATAGTCAGGGTTGTATAGTGAGATCTTCTCAAACAAAACAAAACAACAAACAGGAACAAAAATCCAACCAATCACTACCACCACCACCATCACCTTGGGGGCTGGAGGGATAGTTCAATAGTTAGGAGCATTGATTGGCTACTCTTCTAGAGGACCTAATTTGGTTCCCAGCATCCACACGGCAGCTCACAACTGTTTGTAACTCCAGTTTCAGGTGATCTGACACTCTCTTCTGGCTTCCTCTGGTACCAGTCATGCAAGGGGTACACAGACATACATGCAGGGAAAATACCCATCCACAAAATAAAAACAAACAAACAAACAAACACCCCCCCAACTCCAAAAGCTCTAAGATAAATAAAACAAAATAAAAAAGCAGAGAATGGCCATTCATTCATTGTGGCCATGTTAGGAAGAAGAACAAACAAAGATGTCCAGCAGTCACGCCCACAAGTCTAATTTTTGTGCACTGACATTAGGTTTAGGTTTAAATAAAAAGCAAGAGGCTCTAAGCTCTAAGCTGTGTTGGTTGAGGCATGGTCCTGCCCATCACTGACCCTTCAGCTCTGTCTTGGTTCTGGTCTATCCTATAAGGTGGTCTGACAGGTTGACAGAACTGTAGGAAGTCTCTTCCCAGGAGGCAAGTTCCTCCTCTGGTAGACATGAAGGCTTTAGTGGTATTCCCCAGAGATGCTTGGGGAAGTTTTGAGACTTCATAGTCCTTTGTTTAAGAGCCTGAGAGTCAAGGTGGGCACACGTGTCTCTGTAGAATATTTCCCCTCTGCCCAAGCTGGTTACTGAACCATGGGTTCCCAAGACATTCAGGTTGCCAGTGAGCTCTAATGACCCTCAGGAGGCTTCGGGAACTCACAGGGGCCAAGGGCGGTGTCAAATTGCAAGGTGCGGTTATTTAGAAGGCAGAGGCAAGGTGACATAAACACCATGGCTCATAGCATCTTTGGCAGTAACACATGACCTGGGTTAGGGCTTCAGACAGCTAGGAGGGTGACATTAAGGACAGCTGTGGCTGGCTTCCTGTAGCTTCCTCAGCCTGTTCCACCTGTCATTCAGGCTGGTGACATAGACTTGTCAGGACTGGGTCATAGGCAACCCTAACAAGCTCAGCCTGACACTTGGTCTTGGGCCCAGAGGGGTTAGAAAGAACGAGCAGTCTTCCCCCATGAGTCAGGAAGAGGCTGACTAAGAGGAAAGGAGAGGAAGGTTGGTATTTTAGTACGGACTCCATGCCAAGGTGTGGCGTTTTTTTCCAAACAGAGGCGGGAGACTCCCAGGGAGCCCATCTTTGTAAGATGCTGAGATGTTCATGGGATTCTGATACACAGCCAGGATAAAAATCCACCCCATGCCTGGGCACTGTGGCACACACCTGAATCCCCACACTTGATGGTGGAGGCAGGAAGATGACAGGTTTGAGACCAATGGGCTCTACCGGGGATGTCTTTCTGTATGCTGTGAATGTGTGTTGCTCTGATTTGGTTGATAAATAAAATGCTGATTGGCCAGTAGCCAGACAGGAAGTATAGTATAGGTAGGATAAACAGAGAGGAGAATTCTGGGAAGAGTCAGGAGTCGCCAGCCAGACACAAAGGAAGCAAGATGTGAAGGCAGAACTGAGAAAAGGGACCAAGCCATGTGGCTAAACATAAATAAGAATTATGGGTTAGTTTAAATGTAAGAGCTAGTCAGTGGTAGGCCTGAACTAATGGCCAAACAATTTTAATTAATATAAACCTCTGTGTGTTTACTTGGGTCCAAGCAGTTGCAGGGCCTCGGGAGCCCAGCAGGACCAGGAAAACTTCAGCTACAGGGCTCCATAGCAAGACTCGGTCTCAAAGAACTCAAATCAACCCACTAAACAAACAAAACCACACAAAATAACCACTGTACAGGTCACACGTGCCACAGCCTGTCTTTAACCCTCCACATACTCCACGAGGGCAACTGAGCAAACCACACAAACTCACTGCCTTTCTGTCAAACAGAACGGGAAACAATGGGCCTTATTCATAGGCCTCTCAATTCACGTTGATGTGGGCCACCACGGTGCCGTGTCACTAAACTTCAGGACACCCTAGAAGCAAGTGTCATCGTCGGTCAGGTTTATATGTGATATCTGAGGTGAGGCAATGCCAAAGGCCACAGGAAAAGTATTTCATTTGTCAGTACACCACACACACACACATACACACACACACCACCAAACAACACCCTCTATCTCCAATTGCTTGGAAACAATAATAATGTAAAAATAGTATTGTTAATAAATAATACTGGGCTGGGGAGATGTAGCTTAGTTGTATTTTGTTGCTATGTAAGCCTCCACGGCATGGGCTTACCTTGGTTTGTTTAATCATCTGGAGACATTTGGGTTCCTTCTTTATCTGTCACTTGCGAATAACACTGCTACAATGTGTGTGTGTGTGTGTGTGTGTGTGTGTGTGTGTGTGTGTGTGTGTGTGTGTTGATATATTGTATATCAAATAAAGCTTGCCTGAGGATCAGAGGACAGAGGCAGCCACTAGGTTAAACATAGAGGTGGCACACGCCTTTAATCCTAGCACTTGGGAGGCAGAGACAGATGACTTTCTGTGAGTTCGAGGCCAGCTTGGACTACAAAGCAAGTTCCGGGATAGGCTCCAAAGCTATACAGAGAAACCCTGTCTTGGAACCCCCCCCCCCCCAAAAAAAAAAAAACCAAAAACACAAAACAAAACAAAACAACAAAAAACATAGATGCCAGGCAGTGGTGGCACACATCTTTAATCCTAGCACTCGAGAGGCAGAGATCCATCTGGATCTCAGTTAGTTCAAAGCCACCCTGGACTACATGAGATTGGTTCAGTCTAGGAGAGAAACAGAGCCAGGCAGTGGTGGCACACATCTTTAATCCCAGTATTTGGGAGTCACACGTTTTTAATCCCAGCACTTGAGATCTTATGCCTTTGCTACCAGTATTGGAGAAGCACACATGCCTTTAATCCCATCACTAGGTAGGCAGTGATATGGCTGGGTGGAGAAAGGTATACAAGGCATGAGGAGACAGGAACTAAAGCTTTTTCGGCAGGAGCCTTTCGGCTCAGGACTCTAAGGCTTTCAGTCTGAGGATTTGTGGAGACAGGATCTCACCTCCATTTTGGACTGAGGATTCAGTAGTGGTGATAAATTTCTCTAGTAGCTTGTTTGTTTGTCTCTCTGATCTTTCAGCATTTATCCCAATATCTGGCTCCAGGTTTTTATTAAAAGACCATTTTAAGATTCGTGCAACAGGGGGGCGCTATTGTACTGTGTGTGGCTGTGCTCACGAGCAACATGAATAAGTGGAAAATCTGACATTTTAAAGCAACCTGTGTCTCTTACCCCAGGCACTCTCTATTTCCTTTTAGGATGTGGGTAACCTGGTGACAGGAGACCAGGGCTCCTGGCATCTTTCTGTTTGATTTTAAGTAACCTTTATGAGTGGGTGCTGTTGATGCCCCCTAGTGGACACTCTTAAGATTGCGCCCATTGGTCTTGGATCTCCTGGGTGTCTGTTCTTTCTTGCTGGAAAGCATTTCCTTGGTTCTGTCCGGTGGCTTGTCCCTACCCTGAAACCCACATCCAGGGTGTTGTCTGACCATCTCAGCTCAGAAGAATTAACTCTTTAGTTACAAGGCTACAAGTTAGGGTTAGAGTTGACTTAACAGTTTCCTTTCTGAAGAGATGCTTCCCATTCTCATCCCCCTAAGTGAAAATACTATGGGCATTCGTGAACCCTGGCTGCCTGGAACTCGCTCTGGAGACCAAACTGGCCTTAACCGTTTGCCTCTCGAGTGCTAGGATTAAAGGTGTATGTCACCATCCCCAGCTTTGACCCCTGAATCTTAAAAACAAACAAACAACAACAAAACAAACCTTTTAGCCAGGCAAGGGTGGCTCACGCCTTTAATCCCAGCACTTGGGAGGCAGATCTAATAGACAAGTACCAGGACACCCAGGGCTACATAGAGAAACCTTATCTCAAACAAACAAACAAAACTGAACAAGCCCCCCAACCCTGTCTGCCTGTCTGCCTGCCTGCCTGTCTGCTTGTCTGTCTGTTGTGACACAGTCTCTCTGAGTAGCTTGTAGCTCTGGCTGTCCTGGAACTCACTATGTACATACACCAGGCTGGCTATGAAACTACAGGGTTCTGTCCATTTCTGCCTCCCAAGTGCTGGGATTAAAGGCACATGCCACCATGCCCGGCCACCAAATTTGCACTTTTTTTTTTTTTTTTTGAGATTTGTCTCGTTATATAATCCTGGCTGGCCTGGAACTTGATATGTATGGCTAGTATGAAAGTCACAGATTCTCTTGCATCTGCCTCCTGAGTGCTGGGATTAAAGGCAGGTGCCATCATCCCTGGCCTTGCTGACCTCTGCGTCTTGATGCACTCCATGGAGCTGTGGAAGTGAGGCCTCCTGGGGAGCTTACCGTGCCTTATTTTGCTCTTTACTTAAAATACACCTCTTTAGTTAGGGCAAGCTGGGGACAGCTGTGATCCCAGCACAACCGATGCTAAGGCAGGGGGATTCCAGGTTAGGGGCCAGCCTGATCTACATAGTGAGTTTCAGACCAGCCAGGGCTACACAAGTGGGACCCTGTTTAAAAAAAAAATTAGTAATATTAAACAGTCTCCTGTGGCTAACGGTTCTCATATTGGACATCACAGAAATTCAGCCATCATATCACTTAGAGTGATGAAATCTTATCCTTAACCCGAGGCCCCACCTCTTCAGGTGGGAGCTGATACAGGTAACAAGAAAATGAACTATGCCAACGCCTCTTTGTTTGGCTCTGTGTACCTTTCTGAGAAATCACCAAACCGCCTTCTATGGTGGCTGTGCCGTGGTGGCTGTACCGTGTTACAGTCCCGGTGGTTTACCAGTTCTCTGTACCGTTGTCAGCTCCGCAGCCCTTGCCCCTCTCTGTTCTGTTTTGTTTTATGGTAGGCATCTAAACACAGGGCATGGTGTGCACTGCTATCTCACTGTGGATTTGCAGTTTCTACAACTCCATTATTCATTATTTGTATCTGTGTGTATGCGCAGGCAGACATGCGCCCTGGCACACGCGTGGAGGTCAGGGCACAAACCTGTGGGAATTAGTTTTCTCCTTCCACCAGCGAGTCCCGCCTGCCTCTGCTTCCCTAGTGCTGGGACTAAAGACAGTTTGATACGAAGAGGTTCTTAATCTGGACAAAGTCTAATTTATCTCCTTTTGTTGGATCATTTTGAATTAATTTTTGTGTTGTATGAAACAGGCCTCCAACTTCATTCATCAGCGTGCGGATATTGAATTGTCCCAACTTCATTGAAGACGCTATTCTTTCCCTCTTTGAGTAGTTTTAGTACACTTGTGAAAATCACCTCGCCCAGGGGCTGGAGAGATGGCTCATCCGGTAAGAGCATTGACTGCTCTTCCAAAGGACACACTTACATGGCAGGTCACAACCATCTGTAATTCCAGTCCTCGGGAATCTGACGCCCTCTTCTGGCCTCCACAGGCACTTCCTGTATGGGGTATGTAAACATACATGCAGGCAAAAAACCCATACACATAAAATAAAAATAAATAAATCTGAAAACATGATTTTAAAAAAAGGAAGTTACCTCACCAAGATGTCTGGGTTAATTTCTAGACCTTGAATTCTGATCCATGTTTTTTTCTATATCTTTATATCAGTGTCACTTGAGTAAAATTTAAAACTAAAAACCAGGAGTCCTCAAACTCAACTCTTCCTTTCCTCCTGTTTTTCTTTTGACAGGGTCTGACATAGCTCAGGCTGGCCTCATACTATATAGATGCAGATCACTTGAGTTTTTGACCCTCCTGCCTCCAACTTCTGAGTGCTAGGATTACAGGTTTGAGCCACCATATTCTGCTTGAGGGTTTTTCTTTTGTTTTTGTTTTTTTTTAAGATTTATTTATTTATTATGTATATAATATTCTGCTTTCATGTATGCCTGCAGGCCAGAAGAGGGCACCAGATCTCATTACAGATGGTTGTGAGCCACCATGTGGTTGCTGGGAATTGAACTCAGGACCTCTGGAAGAGCAGCCAGTGCTCTTAACCTCTGAGCCATTTCTCCAGCCCTGAGGGTTTTTCTTTTTGAATATGTTTGGTTAATGGGAGCTCTTCTTATTTCATGTGAGCTTCAGAATCAGCTTTTCCACATTTGTTAAAAAGGCTGTGAGGGGCTGGGGTGATGGCTCGGTGGGGTGAGGGCTCGGTGGAGGGAGGGCTCGGTGGGAATACTGCTTACTTTGCAAGCATGAAGACTGGAGCTGGGACCCCCCCCAGCACCCACATCAATACTGGGCAGGTGTGATGGTCAGTTTATAAGCCCAGCACTGGGGAGGCAGAGACAGGGGAGTCTCCAGAGCAAGCTGGCTGGCCAGGCTAACTACATCATCAAGGTCTGGGGACAAGGGAGAGACCTTGCCTGGGTACGTAAGCAGGAGAGTGGTTGAAGAAGACACCTCTGGTCTCCACTTGCTCGTGCACCCACAGACACACATGCTTCTGCATATGTGAAAAAACATACCACCCTCCACACACACAAACATGTAGAGGAAAAGGTTGTTGGGCATTTTCACAGCTATTACATCAAGTCAATTGCTTTTGGTAGCCCTGTCATGTTCACGCTATTAACGCTCCAGTTTCACTAATGTCGGTCTCATCTAATGTATTTCACTAACGTATTATAGTTTTTAGTGGCTGATTCTTATACCTCCTGGGTTAAATTTGCTCCAAAGTGTTTTATTCAATTTGATGCTATTATAGATGGAATTGTTTTCTTAATTGAGTTTTCAGGTTGCCCGTAGCTAGTGTATGAAGACGCTGCTGACTGTTTTTGTGTCAAAGCCGCTATCCTGCACATTTGCTGAATTCATTAGCACTAATAGTTTTTGTGGTGTGGCAATTCTCAGGATTTCCTATAGCTAGTTGACGATGTCTACAAACACTGATACATTTACACTTTTGATTTCAGTTCTGATGCTTTCTATTCCTTGTATTGCCGTGGCTAGAACTTGAGGTGCTGTGGTGACTAGCAACGGCAGAAGCTGGCATTCTCCTCCTTCTTTTATTGCTGTGATCATCCTGCTGGGTGTGGTTTTCATGAAGGTTGGTCATCAGGCTGAAGACGTTTCCTTTTAGTCAGTTTCCTGAGTGCTGTTCATAAAAGGGAGTTCAAGCTTCTCAAGTACTTTGTCTGCATCAATCAGGATGAGTGTGTGGGTTCTCCCTCTCTTAACACAGTGTATTGCATTTTAGTATTTTTGGCTTTAAGGAAGATGGAAGCCAGACCCACCATTTCCACTTGCATTTCCCTATAGAGACCTGAGTTGCCTGGTGCAGTTAGGTTTAGAAATTCACAGCCCTGATCAAACAGGACACCAGGATTCCTTCAAGACGATGTTGCTTCCTTCTGTGGCAAAGCAGTGTAGGGACATTGGCAGCTGTTGGAGGTGGGCTGGAGCCAAGGCAGTTCTGGAAAGTTCCCACACAGCAATACTCTGTCTCTTTCCCGTGGTCAGGAAGTAATTCGAGAGAAGAATATAGGTCTCCTTCTTTGATTTCTTTTCTTTTCTTTTTTTTTTTTTTTGGTTTTTCGAGACAGTGTTTCTCTGTGTAGCTTTGCGCCTTTCCTGGGACTCACTTGGTAGCCCAGGCTGGCCTCGAACTCACAGAGATCCGCCTGGCTCTGCCTCCCGAGTGCTGGGATTAAAGGCGTGTGCCACCACCGCCCGGCGATTTCTTTTGCTGATAGGACAAATTTGAAAATATCTTTTAAACAAATTTCATCATCATCATCATCATCATCATCATCATCATCATCTTCATCAGTGTGTGTGTGTGTGGGTGCACATGCCTCCTCCTAATCATCGTGTGTGTGTGTGTGTGTGTGTGTGTGTGTGTGTGTGTGTGTGTGTGTTACATATATCACAGCACAAGTGTGGAAGGAAGTCAGAGGACAGCTTTCTGGAGTCAACTCTCTCTTTTCACCATTACTTAGATTCTGGGGATTGAACACAGGCCGCCAGGCTTCTGTAGCAAGTGCCTTTACCCATTGAGCCATCTCACTGGCCCCTGAAAGGATAAATTTTGAACGGACAGGGGCCATCAGCAATATCCTACCTAGAGTGGAACTGTTACTAGTGAAGTTCCTAGAAACAGTCACTGGGATGGAGATGTGATGACAAGTACTTTATGTGGCAATTGATCCGAAGAAACTCTAGTAGGAAACTGGAGATGTGCACCAGGAAGAGAAGAAGCCAATTCTGAAGGTTTATAGAGCAGGTTATTGTTGGAGCCACTGGGTTCCAAACCCACAGAAAAACCTTGGGAGAAAGTACAGAATATGCCCCCCAGAGTTATCTTGTATACATCTATATCTATAGGGAGGCGTTGACCCAATGACTACTTTTGTCAATACACTGATTGATTAGTTTCAGTTTTACTTATTATTACGAGAGAGAGAGAGAGAGAGAGAGAGAGAGAGAGAGAGAGAGAGAGAGAGAGAGAGAGAGAATGAATCTCATCATACAAGTCCTGGGATTCCAGATGTGAGCCACTGTACTGTATCTAGTTTTCTGAGTCCCAGAGATTGAATTTAGGCTTGTGTGTCAAGTACTTTTACCTACTAAACTATCTCACCAGTAAATGACTCTATTAAAAATGTTTTAAAAATTAATCATTTAAGTTAGTGTAACAAAACGTGGGTCGCAACAACACTCATCATTTATTTCCTCAAAGTTGTGTATTCTGAAGGGTGTGAGATAGAATACTTTTTTTTTTTTTTAACATGTTTTATATACCAACCCTGTGTCTAATGAGTAACTGACAGAGAGATGCCCTCCTGGCCGTTTTGTAGGCCGGTAATTTGCTGTGCATAAGAGTCTTAATTTTGTGTAACTCCATCCTTGACTCAGTGACTCCCATTAGTCCTTGCTAAAGGCACTCCCAGCCTCCTTTGCAGGTGTACTGGACAGGCTTCCGTGGTCACAGAGAGGACTTGGGAAGGAGGCTCACAGCTTGTAGATGAAAGCCACTGTGAGAGAGTGTGCTTTTGAGCTCCGCGTGAGCCTTTCAAGGTGTCTTTTCACTGGTGCTTCCAGACGGTGACCCATTGTTTCAATTTCTTCTTTAGGAAAACAAAAACAAAAACAAAACCTTTCCAAAAGAGGGTTGGTGGGATAAGGCACATCGCCACTGTTTCAGGTCAAGGCCTTATCTTCACTATTCAACTCTCCTCAGCCTTAAGCAGAAATTGTTTTTCTCATAACGTTCCTTTTTGTTGAGACGGATTCCTATACCTTAGGGTGTCTCCCCACCTTTTTTTTTTTTTGCAGTACTAGGGGCTGATCCTGGGCCTCACATGAGCCACTAAATCTCTTTCACTTACTCAAAGTGTAGACCGAGTTCCTACCCCACCACCCACCGCTGCAACCACTAATTAACTGTCTGCCTAGCCTCTCGGTGCTGGGGATTGAACTCAGGGTCGTGCACATGTTACCTGAATACTGTTCTACTGAGCGGTACTTTTTTCTTGGCGGATTTGTCCATTTTGACGGTTCGTATAAACAGAATCATAGAGCGTGTGGCCTTTTCCGTCTGCTGCCTTCCATCTGTGCTTGCTTCACTCGTCTGTGTCACAGCATGTGCTATTACTCCGTTCCCTTCTATAGCAGAATTATCCTGTAGCGTCACGATACTAACCCTTAAAGATGGCTATTGGGCTTGTTTTATTTTTTTGTTATCATGAACAATAGACATTTGGTTGCTGTGAGTATTTGTGTGCATTATTTTTTCTTTTGGTTTTTCAAGACAGGGTCTTGTGTGCATTTGTGAATGTGTGTGTGTGTGTGTGTGTGTGTGTGTGTGTGTGTGTGTATGGGTGCATGTACTTTTCTTGGGTGTATAGCCAGGAGCAGAATTTCTGGGTTCTATGGTAACTCCATGTTTGATATTTTAGGAAGCTGTCAAATTTTTCCACAAAGAGGCTGTTCCAGTCTGCACCCCTCCAGTGACATAGGAAGGTTCCAGTCTAGTTTCTCCACATGCTCACCGACACTCGTTCTTTCTGATCATGGCCTCCTGGTGGGGATGAAGTGATACGTCATTGTGGATTTAATTAACTTGTCCCCAATGACTGGCGGTGATGAGCATCTCTTCCTGTGCCTGTTTGCTCCTTTTTGCTTGCTTGGTGCTTTAACCCAGATTTCCTCCCCGAGGGCTCTGAGTCTCTGTGTGATGCTTGCAGCAGGCTGGGTGGCTGCGGCTGCCTATTCATGAGTGAAACTAGCTCAGCACACTGAGTTTCCCAGTACATCCTCTGTGTCAGAGACACCCTCCGCTCTGTCTGCATCAGGTAGTGGAAATTCTGGGTCTTTGTGATAATGACAACCAATTAGTTCTGCTAGGATAGCAGCACCACCTTTTGTTGCTAGGCTACTGATGCATGGAGCTTCAGATGACCAAGCTTCAGCTTAGTGGACCGATCACTGTGCCACCTAGTAGAAGCGTCTCTTCCAAAGGAATCAGCAGGGTTTAAGGTTTCAGGGAGAGGTGATATAGATTCCCTAAGTGTGTTGGTGGAGGTAACACTGCTACCTGTTTGAACTTAGATCTCTGTTTTCTGTTAGAGACACACTAGCACATTCAGGCTGTTGGCTCAGAGTGTGTATCACAGCTTGAGGGACAGCACTTTAATCTGCAAGGCATCATTCCTAGGCCGGAGTCTTGGTAGCATCTTGAATGGACCATTTCAGTTTTCTATTACATATTACATAGGCATTGTCACAATGTGAATATGAAGCAGCCCTTCAAAAGCTCACGTACCGGGGACTTGGTTGCCAGCTGATGGGCTTTGGGAAGTGAGTGAATCCTGAGGTCCTGAATTAATTAACATTAATTAACATCAATCCCTTGATGACTTTGTATCATGATGGCATTACTGGGAAGTGGTGAGAGGTAGGAGGTAGGAGGTAGGCTTAACTGAAGGAAGCTGGTCATGCAAGGCATCCTTGGAAGGATGTGTCTGGTCCATGCCCCTTTGTGTCTGTCTGTCATCCTCTCTGCTTCCCATCTGCCATGAGGTGAGTCGCTTCTGCCACATGCTTCCACTGCTGTGATGTCCTACCTTACCAGGGAACCAGAATCAACAGCATCAAGGACCTCAGACCAAAATTTCTAAAACAAAGACCCCGAATCCGCCCTTCCTCCTTGACGTTGATTCTCTCAGGCATTCTGTCACAGTGATGAGGCATCTTCTTGTGTGACATGGAGTGTCATATTCACAGTCATTTCTTTCTTTCATAAGTGAGTTCTTTAGACTAAGAAAAAAAGCCAGAGGCCAGGTGTGGTGGCGCACGCCTTTAATCCCAACACTTGAGAGGCAGAGACAGAGGCAGGCAGATCTCTGTGAGTTCAAGGCCAACCTGGTCTACCAAGAAGTTTCTAGTGCCACACAGCCAGGGATACACAGTCAGAGCCTGTCTCAAAGCAAGCAAGCAACAAACAAACAAAGAAAATCCCCACCAAAACAACAATAACAACAAAATTAGTGAAGAGACACCATAATCGCCGCAATTCTTATAAAAGACAGCATTTAATTGGGGCTTACTTAACAGTTTCAGAGGTTTAGTACATTATGGGTATGGTGGGAAGCATGGAGGAATGCAGACAGACGTAGTTCTGAAGAGGTAGCTGATCCAGATCCACAACCAGATCCACAGGCAGCAGGAAGAGAGAAACAGGTCCTGGTTTGGACTTCTGACACATCAAAGCCCACTCCCAATTCTTGGTGTTCTCTTTTGCTTGGATCCATGGAAGAATTAGGGTCCCTCCAAGATGAATTTTAAGCTTAGCAGTAGCAGAGTGAATCAGCTTCTGGCGATCTGACTGCCTGTTGCTTTGCAAAAAAAACAAACAAACAAACAAACCAAAAACAAAACTTTTTTTATTGTTGCACAATTTATACCTCTTAGCAAGTCAATTTCCACATACCAAAACCTCTTATCTGGAGTTGTTTGAAGGAACCATTTGCCCAAGCAATTCCCAGCCATGAGACCTTTGATTTTCCAAGTCCTCATGGCTAGGTTTTGCAAAGGCTCTGAATGCTTCAGGAAGAACTCAGATAAGAAGCAAACGCTTCAAACAAAAGGTAACAATCACAAAAGGTAGCATCACATAAGGCAGTTCAAAGCCCAGGTGCTAACACTCCGAATTCAAGTCAGCTGCAATGCTCTATGGGATCTCCCGCTGCAATTAGTTATGGTTTTTATTGCTGTGAAGAGACAACCTGACCATGGCAACGTGTTGTATGATATTTTGTTTGTGTTCTGACAAAGTTTGTCTGGAGATCAGAGGTGAGAGCTAGCCACTAGTTAACCATAGAGGCCAGGCAGTGGTGGCACACTCCTTTAATCCCAGCATTTGGGAGGAGGAAGCAGGAAGATCAGGAGTTCAAGGCTACCCTGGCTCACACCTTTAATCCCAGCACTTGGGAGGCTCACACCTTTAATCCCAGCACTAGGGAGGTGGAGACAGGAATATAAGATGGGTGGGTACAGGATCTTGTCCCCATTCAGTCTGAGATTTTGTAGAGGTCAGAAGTCTCTGGTGGCTGACTGCTCTGCTTCTCTGATCTTTCAGCTTTCACCCTCAATATCTGACTCCGGGATTTTATTGTTAAGACTAATTAGGATCATGCTTCAGCAACTCTTATAAAGAAAAGATTTAACTGGAGTTGCTCACTTACAGTTTCAGAGGTTCAGTCTATCACCATCATAATGGGAGCATGGTGTAGTGCAGGCAGACATAGTGCTGGAGTAGCTGAAAGTCTTGCATCTTGCAGGCAACAGGAAGTGGACTGAGACACTGGGTGGTATTCTGAGCACAGGAAACCTCAAAGCCCACTCCCGCAGTGACGCACTTCCTCCAACAAGGCTATACCCACGCCAACAAAGCCACACCTCCTAATAGTGCCACTCCCTATGAGATGATGGGGGCCAATGACATTCAAACTACCACACCCAGTGACACACTTCCTCCAGCATGGCAATACCTAGTCCAACAAGGTCACACCTCTTAATTGCTCTCAAGCGGTGCCACTCCCTAATGACCAGGCATTCAAAGATACTAGCCAGTGGGAGCCGTTTCTACTTTAACTACCACAAACAGGTGCCAAGCATCCCTTGAGTCTTTAGAGAGTGGTGATGTCCTGCAGACAGGAAAGGGAAACAAACTCACACTTGGATTTTTGTGATTCTCAGTGGGGAGAATCATTCTCAGTAAAGGAGCCTCCTACAGGGTACACATGGCTCAATGCAATCACCCTGCCACCACATTTGTGTACCTTCAGGATGTCACATATTGAGGATTCAGTGTTAGTATACGATGCCAGGACACCAAATGCTCAGCAACAGCAATAGCTGGGTCAGTCTTGGAAGGGTGCCACATTGTTGGACCCTTGCTGAGTCTGTTTCTGCCACCAATTAATCTCTTTAAGGATCCGCTGTGCCAGCACAGTGACAGCTGAGTACACAGCCACTGACCTCCATCTTTGTGTGTGTTTTCTAGTTGGCATTGACGTGAGACACAAAGAAACACATGATGCTCTTCCTGCAAATCTGTCCATCAAGATCTCTCATGCTCCACTTTCATTCCGTCCTGGGTTTTGACCAACCATTTAAGTCATCACTGCCTACAAGTCTTGGTATATCCGTAACTCAAGCTTCTGGAGCTTCCCAAGATTGCACAGTGCTGTTTCCCACTTCAAACATCTTTATGACAGGAAACCTGCCAAGTTTTAGGGCCCACATTTTCAGGACCCCTGGTTCTGAGGCTGGAACTATCCAATGCTGAATTTTTTCTCTGGGCCTAATTCAAAACCAGTAACAACTGTGCTGTAGTCTTAGGTCAACTTGACATACAAACTAGAGATATCTGAGAGAAAGGAACCTTAATTGAGAAAATGCTTTCATAAGATTTGGCTGTAAGGCATTTTAATTAGCTATTGATGGGGGAGGGCCTAGCCCATTGTTGGTGGTTTCATCCCTGGGCTGGTGGTCCTGGGTTCTATAAAAAGGCAGACTGAGCAAGCCAGGAGGAGCAAGCCAATAAGTAGCGGCCCTCCATGGCCTCTGCATCAGCTCCTGCCTCCAGGTCCCTGCCCTGTTTGAGTTCCTGTCGTGACTTCTTTGATGATGAGCAACAATATGGAGGTATATAAACCCTTTCCTCCCCAACTTGCCTTTTGGTCATGGTGTTTCATCACAGCAGTAGTAACCCTAGCTAAGACTGCAACTAAGCAAGAAGCGACAACCTGGCTGGTGCATGCCTAGAGTCCCAGCATTTAGGGGCAGCTAAGGCAAGAAGATTTTGAATTTGAGGCTACTGGGCTGTATAGCAAGACCCAGTGGGGGTGGAGGAGAGAGAAAGGGGGGGGGGGGCGGGGGAAGTAGTAGTAGAGGGAGGAGGCGGAGGAGAAGGAGAAAAGACAGCAGTATTCCTAAAGAAGCTGTAAGCTGCTTCCAAAACTCCACAGGGACCTACTAAGTGCTGTTGTCTTTAGTGGCAGGAAATGAGCATGCAGTATTCTGTATTCTTTTCCTTGTTTTGGAGCAAGTATGTCTAACCACTAGGCTAGAAGGAAAGTGTCATCAATGTGTCGGGGGCTGGGTCTTTGTGTTGTTTATCTTCTACTCCAAAGTAGTCAGAATGTCAGTGGTTTCCCACTTCCTTCTCAAGTCTGATGGTTGTGGGTGTCATTGGTATAGTGAATCTGAGTGACATCTTGTTGGATGTTCAGAAGACCAAACAGTCATGAGACCTTGGGACAACACTGACATAGAACAGGCGAGTTAGCACAGCAAGACTGTGAATGTGTGTAACTGTCAGTGTCTAGTTAACCCGATGCATGGATTCCCATTTCTTTCTTCCTTTCTTCCTTCCTTCCTTCCTTCCTTCCTTCCTTTCTTTCTTTTCTTTTCTTTTTTTTTTTCGAGACAGGGTTTCTCTGTGTAGCTTTTCCTGGAACTCACTTTGTAGACCAGGCTGGTCTTGAACTCACAGAGATCTGCCTGCCTCTGCCTCCCAAGTGCTGGAATTAAAGGCATGTGCCACTACCGCCCGGCGGATTCCCATTTCTGATGGAGACTGGGAAGAACTCAGCTGCCAAATCAGCAGCTACATCCTCAGTTCAGAGGCTTCATGGATAGGTTCTGAGACTTCCAAAGAGCAAAAGGTAGCCATGGAAAATTTTGCCTGGGGGAGTGATGTCCTTTACTTGTATTGCAATGAGTGACTGGGGATAGATTGGAAAGGACAGCAGGGCATTCAATAAGATGTCATATTTTGTATCCATCCCGTATTTGGAGTTGTTGGCCTGGTGGACCTCATTTATTGATATGAGGGAACAGGAGCTGACACTGGATTGATGTATCTGTTAGGACGCATAGGCTTTTGTAATAAGTGGTCCCTAAAGCTCAGAGTACCATACAACAAAAATCTCACATCATAACACAGTGCAGGCAGTCAGAGGCCTTGTTATAAAATGAATCGTCCCTCTCCAGTAATACATATGTTGAAGCTCTCATGATGGATTAGTGGCTTTAGAAGGGTCCCTCACTCTTTATTCTAGCCATATGAGAGGTGAATACCTGCCAGATAAGAAGAGGTCCTTAGTCAGGTGTAGTGGCACATGCTTTTAATTCTAGTACTTAAGAGTCAGAGGTGAGTAGATTTCAGATCTCTGTGAGTTTAAGGCCAGGCTGGTCTACACAGTCAGTTTCAGGACAGCCATGGCTGTGTAGTGAGACCCTGTTTTTAAGAAAGGGGTGGGGATCCTCTCCAGAAACTGATTTCAGTTAATTTGATCTTAGACTTCTAACCCCAAGACTGTGAGAAAATAAATATCTGTAATTAAAATCATCTACTCTGGCATTTTATTACGGTAGCCTGAGCTGACCAATATAGTCCCTGTCTTGAGGCTCTTTTCTCCTTTCAAGACCTTTCTTCTAATCAGCTGTAAGGTGCAGAAAGAGAATGGAAGACTGCACAGAGGAAGTTATGCTGGGCCAGCCAGCCCTGGAAATGGTGTCTCATTTACCCTCAGTTCCACTGGTAAGACCTAGTAACATGGCTACGCTCAACCGCAAGGGAGGCTGGGCAATGTAGTCTAGCTGTGTACTCATGAAGAAGAGGAAGTGGGTAAGGGCTCTTACCACAGCTGAAGCCAGGGAAGAAAAGACAGCAGTGCTAAGCATACCCTGTGACCCGGGGTGATGATGGCTGTTCTTGGTTGTCAGCTTGACTACAAGGATCTTTTTTTTAATTAAATCATTTGATGTGGAAAGATCCACCTTTAATCTAGGTTACACCTTCTGCTAGCACTCTCTATAAAGGACACAGAAGAAGGAAGCATTCTCTTTTTGCCTACTTGCCCTCACTCTCCCTAGCAAGTCTATCCCTTCACTGGCATTAGAGCCTACTTCTTTGGGATTCCGAGGTATACTGAAGACCAGCTGAGACATCCAGCCTCCTAGACTGAACAGCTACTGGATTCTTGGACTTTCTGTTGCTAGACTGCCATTGTTGGACTAGCTGGGCCACAGCCTGTAAGCCTCTCTAGTTCTCTCTCTCTCTCTCTCTCTCTCTCTCTCTCTCTCTCTCTCTCTCTCTCCCTCCCTCCCTCCCTCCCTCCCTCCCTCCCTCCCTCCCTCCCTCCCTCCCTCCCTCCCTCTCTCTCCCCTCCCTCCCTCCCTCCCTCCCTCTCTCTCTCTCTCTCTCTCTCTCTCTCTCTCTCTCTCCCTCTCCCTCTCTCTCATATATATCAATTTTTTTTTTCCTCAGAGAAGTCTAACGAATACATCTGGTAATGCCCTAGGAACTTTCTAGAATCAAGTTACATTGTAATAGGAGAAGAGGTAATTTGAAATTAGAATTGGTCTAAATGGCTCTGTACTAACATCCTATCAAATGAGGGACTTTCTACAAGTCCACTCAAGAAAGAAGGGCAGGTCAGTTGGGAACCTAGGAAGTGATATTTGGAGATCCAGACAGGCTTGTAGATGGCTGGATAAATTCTCAGCAGGTATTATGGCTCAACTACCTATGCTGGGCTCAAGGATGGGTTCTCACCTCTGAGATACAGAGAAGTACTGCACTCGGAAGAAATCAGAAGCCTGGAATTTAGGCAGAGAGGTGGCATTTTCAATTTTTTTAATAGTTTTAAATTTTTAATTAAAATATAGTTGCATCCTTTTCTCCTTTCTCTTTCCTCCTTCTAACCCCTTCCATGTCAGCTCCTTCCAACTTCTCCCATGTCTCTCCCTTATTCCCTCTCAAATTAATGGTTTCTTTATTACTACCACTATTACACAATGTGGTAGTTTGAACGTAATTGGCCCCCATAAACTTGTAGGGAGTGGCCTTAGAAGGAGGTGTGGCCTTGTTGGAGTAGGTGTGGCCTTGTTGGAGAACACGTGCTACTGTGGGGGTGGGCTTTGAGGTCTCCTATGCTCAAGCTACACCCAGTTGGACACAGACTTCTGCTGCCTGTGGATCAAAATGTAGAATTCTCAGTTCCTTCTCCAGTACCATGCCCCACCATGATGATAATGGGCTAAACCTCTGAAACTGTAAGCCACCTCAATTAAATGTTTTCCTTTATAAGAGTTGCTGTGGCCATTATGTCTCTTCACAGCAATAGAAATCCTAACTAAGACACACAGACATATAAAAACATCAATATATGAATGCAACCTGCTGAGTTCATTTAGAGTTGCTTGTATGTGTATGTCCGGGCTGACCACTTGGTATTGGATAACCAGTTAGGGGGCTCATTCTTCAGGAAGACTAATTCTCCCTCCCTCCCCAGTCATTAGTCTCCTGTAGTTCTTGGTCTAGGGTTGGGGTTCCTGGAGATTTCCCCCCTCCTTGTTAACATGTCTCTTAGCATTGCTATTGTTTGAGTATTATGGGTGTAGTTTCACTGTCATTTCTAGGAGACACAATCTCCCAGGAAACTTCCTGGTCCTCTGGGTCTTACAATCTTTCTGTCGCCTCGACCTGAGCCTTACGTGCAGGAGCTGGGCACACCCCAATCAGTTGTTCCTGTGTTTTGATCACCTGTGCTTTTCTGTGATGGTCTGTCTCCGTCTGCTGCAAAGAGAAACTGCTTTGATCAGGGGTGAGAGCTGCACCGATCTGGGGGGTGTAAGGACGAGTAATCACAGCTGGGTAGAACTGTTGATTGCTTTCCCCCTTAGGCAGCTTGCCCAGCACCTGCTGGTATGATGAAAGCAAGTCTTTAGGGAGGGGTCTTTCGGGCCAGCTCCAGCTCCAATCTTGTGTGTCCTGTGGCAGAAATGCATGGGCCCTTCAGCGGTAGGGACCAGGCTCCACCCACCTTCAGCTGTTCTAGCTGGAGGAAAGTGCTTTGGTGAAGAGTTACTCCTCCCCATCTCCCACCTCATATAGCCAGCATGAGGGGTGCTGAGCACAGCCCCCTGCTTCCAGGATTAGCTTGGATTCCAGCCTGGCAGGTCAGAGTCACTACGATAATTCAGGTGTAGACACACTGAGCCAACAATAATTGGGCCAGAATTATTTGGTGGAGTCATACAAAAGTCTCTTTCTAACGCAGCTGTCTTAGAACAATGCTTCCCAAATCATGAAACAATCCATTAGATAATTCAGCAATTATAATCAACATGAGAAAACACAACACAATATAGAGCAGAAACAACAATGGATATTATAAATAGGGTAAGTTTTATTGGGGGAATATATACATCTCTGTCTCTAGTACAAAAAAAAATGATGACTCAAATATATGGTGGTACCATAAAATTATCCCACTTTATGATGCCATAGCCATTTTAGTTTGTATTAAATAAAGTCTGTGATGCTCTTGTAACACCAGAGTCACCTGAAAATGCATTACTGAGGACATATTTGATTCCAGAGTCATTATCTTCGGAGTGTGTTGTCTGTGTGTGTGTGTGAGTGTTTGAGTACATGTGTGTAGAGTATGTGCACATGTACATGTGGGTGCTCACACGTGTGAATATACAAGGAGGCCATAGGAGGCCATCAGGTGTCCTGCTTAGCACTGTCTGTCTTACTCCTTTGAGACAGCATCTCTCTGAATCTTGAGCTAGGCCAGCAAGCCCTAGTGATCTTGCTTCCTCTCCCCACAGGCCTGGGGATACAGGCAGGGGTGTGGCCACACCTAGCTTTTCATGTGGGTGCAGGGAGTTCTAAAGAAGACAGGCAAGGATTCTTGAGCTTCAGCTCCTGAGCAGAAGGGCCCCAGCACTCACCAAAGAGATGCCCAGGCTGCATGGGGAACAGATGAAGGGCAAGCTCTTTGTCGATTTGCTGAGGAGGGCTAATCCGGTAACCTGAAAACTAGTTACTGGCACAGTGTAAAAACATGTTTTCTTTCTTGTGTGAAAACACCATGGCTTTGAGGTTTATGGTAATGGTTGATTTAACCTAGGAGCTGCCGACTTCCTTCGCCATTGGTGCCTTCATCTTGCAATGAACATCTTGGCCTACGACCTAGTCTGAGCTTTGTGATAAGGCTGAAGTTCACAAGAGTGGGATATAAGAAACACCTATAACTCCAACAGGCAGTAGATCAAGTTTATGCTGTAGTATGGTCTTGGACAAAACATATTTTGAAATGATTACTACACTGGGCATGTGGATCAGTTGTCAGAGTGCTTGTCTAGCATGCATGAAGCCATGGGTTCCTTCTCTACCACCACATAAACAGGTGTGGTGGGGCGTGCCCCGTAACCCTGTAATCCAAGTGACTGGGAGGTGAAGGCAGGAAGATCAATGTGTGTGTGTGTCTGTGTGTGTGTCTGTGGCCTTCATGAGTGGTGAGCAGAGGGAGGCAAGAAGGCAGTTTACCTCAACACCAACTTAGTAGCCAGTGTTGGTTCAAACTTCAGAATTTGACTCTGAGTGGTTTATTTTAGGCATATTTAATCACAGCATAATTTGGTGAAAACTATCCTGGTGATAATGAACTCAATCTTCATGGGTAAGAAAGCACACAGAAATCTCCTTGAACAAAGTAAGCCAAATATAGGTCAAATGTGACCACATCGAAACTCTTGGTAACGTCCATCAAGATAGGTTCTGTAGATTGACTGTGAAAAACGAATTTATGATAAGAGTCTAGGGGAGGCTCTGGAGCCGGAAAAGCCTCTGATTACACAGACAGTGCAAAGGTCACCAGGCTAGAAAGCACTTCTGCTCCAGCCTTCTGAGAAGGTAATAGTTATTGCATTCCTTCCCTTGAAGTAACAACCTGTATGCTTAACTTTCCAGGTTCCCTTAGTGCTTCTCTGGAAGCACAAAGACCTCTGTGCCTCCCACAGACCAGGAGTTCGAGATCATCCTCAGCTCAAGTTCCAGGACAGCCTGGTATTCATGAGACAAATTAATGAATGGGTGAATAAAGAAATAATAAACAAATAAGTTGATCAATATGTCTACAGATAGAATCGAGTAATAGACTCTAAGCCAAAGATTAAACCAGCAGATGCAATATGAAAACAGATGCCAAGCCTTTCTGTCCCTTTTTGGTCACCCTTCAGGCCCCTGTAGATCCAAGAAAGAACTTAGGGTGTTCAGTGAAAATGGCCTCCATATTATATAATATCATCTAGACGATGGCTATCACATCCAATACATCGAAGTTTGGGGAACTCTCTCACTCAGCTGTAGGACTCCCAAACAAGTGAGCTGGAGTCAGGTCAACTAAGCCTGTGGAGCTAGAGGCTTTCCTGCTTGGTAACCAGGGGAGAATGGTCCATTCAAAAGGGACTGCTGGGGCTAGAGAGGTGGCTAGTGGTTAAGAGCATGTGCTCCTCTTCCAGAGGACTTGAGTTTGGTTCCCAACACCCATGCGGTGGCTTACAACCATCTGTAACTACAGTTCCAGCAGTCCAACATGCTTTTCATCTCCATAGGCACCAGGGAGAATGTGGTACACATACACACACACACACACACACACACACACACACACACACACACACACACACACACACAAAACAAACAAAAATAAAATAAATCTTTTAAATAGTTGCCATTGGTTTTGTTTACTCCTTTAAAAATTTTTCATTTGATGATACCATATGACAAGTGCTTTTTCCCGTGAGCCATTGTCTTGCTGGTACAGTTTACACCCGAGCACTGAGGGATCTGGGATTTATTAGAAGTCAACTGTGTGGTCACCTTGATTCCCACTACTGCTTGGTCACAAGGGGCTTCTACTCTGCAAACATTTTGGTCTTGTGGTCAACTCTGATGTTTAATGACAAATCCCTTGAGATACAAGGGTAGAGGCAGGAAAAACACACAGCACACTCTTAGTTGGTAACAGGGGAAGGGCCCAGATTTCTTTGCCCTTTATCTTCTTGTGGTGCTCCTTACCTATGGCATATGCCTGCCATTAACTGATACATGGCTACCATTGCTCTCCTAGTGCCTTTCAGGGTCATTTCCCAAATGAACTGTTTGCACCCATATCCTTGCCTCAGAAACCAAACTCTCCATCAACAGTGGTAGCTAATGAGACATGTGAACTTTATAGAGCAAGCTCTAGGCCTAGATGCCGGGACGAGGGACACAGGATAGTGGTTAACGGCGTGGCCTCTGAGGCCTGGCCTGGTGGCATGGACCTGCAATTTTAGTTACTAGATTTCATGTAATACCATTTTTGGGAGGTTGGGGCAGGAAAATTACAAATTTAGGGACTTCCCGGGCTCCAAAATGAGTTCAAGGCCAATCTAGATAACTTAGCCTAGACTCCGTCTCAAAAATAAAAAAAAAATAAAAGCTGATGATTGTGTGTTGGTAGGGCATAGAATTCCCTTTGCAGGTTCTCAGTCACATCACTAAAGTACTTAAAAATGGACACATAAAGGAAGGTGTGATGGCTAATCTTGATTGTCAACTTGACTGTATCTGGAATAAACTACAATCCAGAAATGGAGGGCACACCTGTGAGAGATTTTCTGCTTGGTTTGAAGTGGTGAATCCACTTCTAGTCTGGATCTCTGAGGTAGGAAGACATCTTTAATCAAAATCTTAAGGTGGGAAGACACACCTTCTGCTGGAAGTCTTCATAAGGACATAGAAGAAGGAAGCTTTTGCTCTTTGCCTGCTGGTCCTAACTTTGCCAGCACATCCATTCCTTCACTGGCATTGGAGCATTCTTCTTCAGGATTCCAGCACGTACAGAAGACCAGCTGAGACATCCAGCCTCATGGACTGAGCAACTCCTGGATTCTTGGACTTTCTGTTCACTGCTAGCCATTTTTCACAGCTAGATTGCAGCCTGTAAGTCATTCCAATAAATCCCCTTTACACACACACACACACACACACACACACACACACACACACACACACACACACACACAGAGTTTCATTCCATAAATTCTGTGAGTTTAGAGATCCCTGACTAATACAGATTTCAAAGACCATTTGCTGAAGTTCGAAAGAGATAATCTTAGCCAGGCAGTGGTGGCACACACCTTTAATCCCAGCACTGGGAGGCAGAGCCAGGCAGATCTCTGTGAGTTCAAGGCCAGCCTGGGCTACAGAGTGAGTCCCAGGAAAGGTGCAAAGCTACACAGAGAAACCCTGTCTCGAAAAAACAAAACAAAACAACAACAAAAAAGACAAAGAAAAAGAAAAAGAAAGAGACGAGACCCTGCATGCCAGGGTGAAGACAGTAGAGGGAAAGAGATAGACGAGGGAGAAACAGAAAGACACACTTTGATTAAGTAAAATGAAAAAGATTAAGGTTGAGCATGGTGGTGCATGCCCGTAATCCTAGCCCTGTACTAGGGAGGTGGAGGTGGGAGAATCAGGGGTTCAAAGTCATCCTCGAGTACATAACAAATTCAAGGCCAGCTGAGCTGCTTGAGACCCTGTCTCTAAACAAACAACAAACAAACAAACAAACAAACAAACAAACAAACAAACATAGAATAGGGTGAGCAAACACGAGAAAGAACAAACCCAGGATCCCAGGGAGACCTGAAAGGGGCACAGTTGCCTTTCTCTTTTCTTCTTTCCCTCTTTCTGGCCCACAAATGGGGAGATAGTTAACCTTAATATCATTCAGTTTAGCCTGTAGCCAGCTGAGGGTTGCACCGTGTGTGGGATGCAGGATGAATCGAAGATAGGAAGAACTAATAACGAACTCCATTTCTTTCATATCGTCAGTGTACCTTTTAGCTTGTGGTCAGGCAGAACAGCACCATTGAATACCATCCGTTTATCTTTTAGTGTTGCTAGCTTTGGCCAGGGAACACTAGCTGACTGCCTTGACTGTGGCTGGTTTAAAGCCTCTGCCATTGATTCATCTTTAGCCTTGCAGTAGTTATGGCCAGCGTGGGGACTATCATTGCTTATTGAGAGGCCAGTGCTGGGTCATTGTTAATCTAACTGTAGAAAGTCAGTGCTTGAGAATGAGTCACAAGGAGCTTGGAGTTCCTCCACTGCAGCACTTGAACCCTGCCTGTTTTTCAGGGTTCTTATTTCCCAACTAAAATGTCCCCCACAGGCTTCCATGTTTGAACATGTGGTCCCCACATGGTGGCGCTGTTCGTCCTAGTGGGGGGACTATGTGTGGAGAGTGGATGAAGGCCCGAGTGAATGAGGACAGCCATGGCAAGGACCCCTCCCTTGGTCAGAGTACAGATTTTGACAGTGTGTGAAGAAGGCACTGTCCACAGCTTCCTCCTCCGGGATGACAAACCTGTCATCTGCTCTACATTCTGCTCTACAGAACCCCACCTGCCAAGGTCAGTTAGCCTTCCTCTGCGTTCTGCTGCATATAATAAATGGGCTGAGGTTCTGGGCGGGTGGTGCGTCTCCATCAGAGTGCACAGCCCAGTCCACCCCAGCATTTTTGTGCATGTGTCTGTCACTTCTTCCTTTCCCCATTGCCCCAAAGTCATGGAGGGCTCAGCAGCGATGGAAACCTTATGAAGTGGGCTGAGCTGCAGGGAGTGGGTCACTCGAGGCTACATGCTAGCCCTGTTTCTGGCCTTGAGGTTACAGGCTAGCCCTGCTTCTGGCTGGCCTCTGTTTCCTGAGCCAGAAGTGAGCAAGATGTAATTGCTACAGGGCAAGTAGCCCATCTGCCTGACTCAAAATGAGGTTTTTCTCTTCTAAGTAGTTTCCCTTAGGTACTTTGCTAAGGTGACTGGTACACCTGCCTACTCTAACATGCTCGGTAACGTCTGTCTGTAGACAACTGCCTTTAGGGTAGGGACCTGGGGCATAAAGGGCATAAAGGGGCTCATTAAGGGGGCAGCCATTCTACATATTTTCTCAACTCAACCTTGAGTGTGTTGTATTTCTTTTCACCTTTTAGTATTTGGCTGGCCTTTAAAAACAATTGTAAAATAGGATTCTCTCTCTCTCTCTCTCTCTCTCTCTCTCTCTCTCTCTCTCTCTCTCTCTCTCTCCCTCCCTCCCTCCCTCCCTCCCTCTCTCTCTTGGTTTTTTGAGAAAGTGTTTCTCTGTGTAGACCTAGCTGTCCTGGAACTCACTCTGTAGACCAGGCCAGCTTCGGACTCAGAGAGATCCACCTTCCTCTGCCTCCCAAGTGCTGGTATTAAAGATGTGCACAACCACTACCTGGCTTTCTCTCTCTCTCTCTCTCTCTCTCTCTCTCTCTCTCTCTCTCTTTTAAAGACTCATTTTCATTTGGATTTTATGTGCATGGGTATTTTGCTATGTATGTCTGTGCACCAAGTATGTGCAGTGCCTGAGAAGGCCAGAAGAGGGCATCAGATCCCCTGGAACTAGAGTTATGGAGCATTGTTAGTCACTATGTGAGTGCTGTGACTCAAACCTGGGTCCTCTGGAAGTGCTTTTAATAGCTGAGCAATCTTTCCAGTCTCCAGAATTTACATGGTCCCTCCTCACTTGGTCCAGACACAGTGGGCACCGACTGTCTGCCTTTGTAAAGGGACTTAACTGACCGTACTACTTGTCACTGAATGCCCACTGTCCCATTTGTCTCACAAAACACTGACATACTGACATTCATGGGTCTCAGATGGTGCCTAGGGAGCAGATGGCAATCCCTTCATGCCTTCTTCCTGACCAGCATCCCATCAGTGGGCTTAAATGCCAACAAACCCATCCTAAGTTGAAAATGCATTTAATGTACCCTGTTTCTGAATACTATGATGCAGCAGCTCACTCTACCATCGAGAGCTGGTTATTATCCTCAGAAGTGTGGAGCGGATGGGAGCTGCAGATTGCTGCTTCTGTCCAGCATCAGAATGGAGCATCATGCTGCGTATTTTGTTATCCGGGGAAAGAATCCAAATCCAAAATCTCAAATACAACTTCTATTGAGTGTGTATTTGGCATCATCCATCCTGATGTCCAGAAATCAGAAGTTGACTTGTAAGTTGCACACTGCTGCACCTAGGTTAGTGCTGAGCAGATGTGGTCTTAGCCATCAGCAAAGCTCTGTGTTGGGGGTCCAGGGAATAAAGCCTCAGCCTCCCAGGCTTTGCAAATCTTAGAGCATTTGGGAAGACTGGCCACTCCCAAACAAGCTGGTATTTCTAGTGTCTTAAGAAAAGATCATTGGGATGGGAAGCAGGGAAATTCACATACTGTCTCAACAGTGTCTAAATGCCTTGACACTCTCTGATAGACATTGAATGCATGGTCAAGTGCACAGCACCCGGCCCTTGAACTGCCCTTTCTAGATTTGAAAAAAAAAATGAATGCTATAACATGTATGTGTTGTTCCAGGCATACTTTAAAAAAAAAAGATTTATTTATTCATTATATACACAGAAGAGGGTGCCAGATCTCATTACAGATGGTTGTGAGCCACCATATGGGTGCTGGGAATTGAACTTAACTCAGGACCTCTGGAAGAGCAGTCGGTGCTCTTAACCTCTGAGCCATCTTTCCAGCCCTGTTCCAGGAATACTTACGGAGGCCTTTATAACTTGGTCATCTCTCTGAATGGTTTCCTGAAGGCAGCCATTGTGCTGTGTGGATTAACAAGAGACCTCTAAAGTCAAGCAGGATTGGGGTAAAACCTCAACCTTAACACTTACAACTTATGTGGACCATGGTGCTTAGCGCCTCTACGGGTTACCAGCACTCAGTTCCTGGGGAACTCAAAAACCACCCAAAGTTTCTTTTTTGTGGACTCTTGAGCAGCTGTTAGCTTCCCCCTGCTGTTTTTCATTTTGACCACTAGAGGTCAGGATAACCCCAAAGTTCAACTCCATGCTAATCAGTCGCCTGTCTCCCATTTCCTTTCCAAAGCAGCCAGGCAAGGATCACTTACTTTACAAATCCACCCAGGTTGTCACAACCACCGCCCAGGATACTTCTGCCCCCCACTCAGATTTTATCCCTTGGCTAGGAAGATGGAGATCTGCCTGAGGGTGAATACATTGAGTTACTTCATTGAAAATCAGCAGAACCTAGTTGTTACTCTTGTTTCCACCTTCCGGTTCTGCACAGGAAGTAAGGGCAGTTTCTGAAAGCTGTGTTTGGGAACTTTTAAATGAATTTACCCACATTAACTCATGCACTACTTATAATTTCCTTGGAGTAGTTGTTCTTTCTTCATTTAATTTTGCAGAGGAGGAGCTGGTGTAGGAACATCTACCTGCTCTTAGCCTGGGACTGAGTCCTCACAGGAGCCACCTGCTGTGATCCACACTTAAGATCTGGGAGATGCTAAATAAAGACTCCTCTGAGTCCTCCCCTGGAGCTGAGATTTTGGTCATTAGGATGAATTTCCCTTTTTTATGGAGATAGGATTTGCAGACTTTAGCCCGTCTCTGTCTGTGGCTCTTTGGGGAGGGGGGATCAGGCAGACCCAATTCAAACCCCCGTGTTGCTGTTTGCACAGTCCTGCAGCCTGGCAAGTGCACACTTTGCCCAGCCTCAGTTCCTTCCTTTGGAAGATCTCCTCACTGGCTCTTCTGTAGCCTCTATTGCCTCAGGAATATGTGCTACAAGCCACAAAAATATATAAAGTAGGATTTCAGCTGATTATGACAAAGCTAATACCTGGAAGAAGCCAAGGGCCTTCCAGAGGTCAGGCTGAGGCTCAATGGGCCTTGGTGATATTTGGCTTTTGATTATCAGCCGTTTCCTGCTATGAGTTTCTTGTGTGCTATTGTAGCTTTTCCATCTTTTATTGGGCACCATTTCCCCTCTACTAAAGGAATATTTAGATAACCTGCGCTGACAGCTATGCACAGCCAGAACCCCAGTTCAAGCCTCCCTGTAATTATTATCATTGGCAGCATCGGGCCAGGTCCATCCCCAGACGGAGGAAAGTACCTTATCAGAGATACCTCTGCACTCTCTAAGAACAGACTTAAGCATCCAGGGGCAAACAAACACCACCTGTCTCCTAGGTCAGGCGGATAGCTTTATTTCTTTTGCAATTTAGGGTGAGACCCTCCTTCCTTACAGCCTTACTAATAGACTCCTAATTTCTTACCTAACCACTTCTAGGAATGTAGATTGAGCACACAGATCCCCTTCTTGATATACTAACCGATCATTAGCTCTCTATTGACCTCCTCCTTTACCACTGCCCTTTTGGGTTGTAAAAGAAAGCCTGGTGGTCACTGCCTGAGGAAAATTCTTACCTGCCTTTATGACCCCATAAGAATTCAAGCCTGGTGACCTTGCTCTGCCAGAGGATTGCTATTGCTTGGGTTTATAACTGGATTCCTGAGAGACTTAAGGAGAACTGAGAGAATATGGAGAACTGAGAGGTAGAAGGAGAGAGAGGAGGATTTCTGAAGACAGAACTTGAAGATGAGACAGAGAAGAGACAAGAGAACAGAAGAACTAGATGGGTAAGAACCGGAGAGGAACGAACTAGATGGGGAAGAACTAGATGAAGGTCTAAAAGAGAGGACTAGAGGAACATGATGGAAGATGAGGAAGAGCCAGATGGGGAAGAACAAGATGGGAGAGGAGCTGAGATGGGAAGGAACTAGATGGATGAGGACCTAGATGGGGCAGAACTAAGATGAAGGAATTAAGATAGAACCTAGAGGGGACAGCAGATTAATGTAGGGAGAAATCAGGCAGGAAAGGAGCTAGGCGTGAGAGCAGAACAGAAGCCATAGAGAGGGAGGATTGACACAGAATAATGAAGTGTATGGACTAAGGACTTTCGTGTACATAGATTCATTTCTTTTCATCAAGATTAAATTATCAGCTGGTTGTAGATTCTTCCTGGACTCTGGGAGGGGACTATCAAAGGGCTGGACCCCCTTAGTCCCTGATAAATATGAGTCCTGCAGGGGACTCTTCCTTGGTTACTATTCTATTTCCACTGTCTGGAACGGTTCTGGATTACAGGTGGGTGCATAAGAAAAATCTTCCTGGGAGCTGACATCCTGCACTGAATGTCCTTCATTTCTATGTTCCCATGGAAAGTGCGTCTTTTTCCATTTGCTGTTGCAAATGAAAAATGCCTGTGACAAGGTACTGTATAGAAATGGGGGTTTGTTTAGTGTATGGTCTGAGAGTGTGGTGCTGACATCTGCTAAGGGTCTTGTGGTCATAACATGGCAGAGATATCACATGGTGAGACAGAGCCCAAGTTTCTCCTTCTTCTTATAAAGCTGCTGGTGCCACCCTGGGGCCCCACTCTCAGGACCTTATCTAGCCCTAGTCACTTCCCCAAGGCCCCATTCCTAGACACCATTAATACATGACTTTGGGGATTAAGTTTTCAACACAAGAATTTTTAGGGACACATTCAAACACAGCAGAAGCACGTGACTTCAGTCATTCCTAATGCCTGTTAGTCCTCGCTCTCCCCCTGCCCCCTCTTCCCTCTTGCCCTTCCTTCCTGTTTTCCATCTTTATTCAAATACTGTGCTGGGGACGGTGTATATATTGAGGCGTATGGGGCCATTGTTGAGAGTTTCAAGTCCCGGAAGAGATAAACCGGTGGACACAGAGTTGGGCCCCGGCAGCCGCGTTCTCAGTTGGCGGTAACATCATCCACGGTCGTTTCCTGTGTATTTTATCCTCATCTACGTGGAAAAAGAGTTTAGTCTGGACAGCTGTGTTCCCTCTGATGCTGCAGGCTGAAGGTCACGTGCATCAGTCAAAACTCCTGCTTGCATGTTATATGTGTGTGTGTGTTTATTTCTTTTTGGTTAATCAATTAGTTAGTTAATTAATTAACTGTGTGTGTGTGTGTGGAGGGGGGCAGGCACAATTGGAGGTTAGGGGACAACTTACAGGAGTTGTCAGTTCTTTCCTTCCAGCAGGGTCCCAGGAATTGGACTCAGGTTGTTAGGCTTGGCAGCAGGTGCCTTTATCTAGTGAGTCACCTGCTGTCCCTGTTTGTTTTCTTAAAAAAAAAAAATACAGAGAGTCTTGATGGCGCATGCCTTTAATCCCAGCGCTAGGGAGGCAGAAGCAGGCAGATCTCTGAGCTTGAGGCCAGCCTGGTCTACAAAGTGAGTTCCAGGATAGCCAGGGCTATGTAGACAGATTCTGTCTAAAACAAAACAAAACAAAACAAACAAACAAAAAAAAAAACAAAAACAAAACCCCGGACAAAAATAATTAGTTTAAATTATGTGTATGTATGTGTATCTGTGTATGGGCTTGTGTGTGTGAGTATAGATGTCCGCAGGTGTTGGATATCTCTGGAGCTGCAGTTACAGGTAGTTGTGAGCCATCGTGTGGGTGCTGGGAATTGAACTCTGGTCCTCTGGAAGAGCAGTTTCTGCTCTTAACTGTTGAGCCACCTCTCCAGCACCCCCCTCTTTTTGAGGCAAGAGCCTCATATAGAACAGGATGGCCCCTAACTCACTATGCAGCTAAAGAGGACCTTAAACTTCTGGCCCTTCTACCTCCATCTCTTGAGTGTTGGGGTTGAACCCAGTACCTTCTGGCATGCTGGGCTAGCACTCTGCCAATTGAGTTATATCCGCAGATCCATGTCTGTAAAGCTCCCCCATCCCAAACACACATGAGCACACTCTTGTGTAAGCAGGAACACGTGCTTTCCCCTGTTGGGGTCCAGCCCATCTTTGCATCCCATTTCCCTTATCTGCTAAGTGAGTCTGGAGGTAGATTGTTTCCCAAGGTGTCTTTCATCCCTACTAATGTAGACATGCTCTTTCATTCTTTCCCTCCCTCTGACTTGGGCCCAGAACACATACAAAGATCCATAAATATCAAGTGCTCACATCTGTCAACCCAGCATCCCTGTCCATCTAGAGAGGTTTGTAGAAAATGAACTGATAGTCATAGCGGTATGAGTGATGGAGGCAGAGTCCCACAAACCTGTTCTTGCTTTCAGGATAATTGCTATAATTGCTTACAGGAGGCCTGGCTCACATCCCTGGGGAGATGTGAGAGACCAGCTTGATCCAGTCTCTCTTTGAACTGGTGGTGTGGACTAGCAGTACTTCCAGGCCCTGTCTGGACTCAGATTTACATTCCAAACACCAAGCACTTTCAAAGTACGTGTGAGAGTATTTGGGTGTGAGAGATGGAAGCAGAAACCCATAGTTAGACCCTGTTTCTGAGCCCTGGGAGAAATTTAGCTGACTTGGTTGGGCTGATCCTATCTTGACCAGGAGGGGGCGCTCTCTTTCTGTGTCCTTGACAGTGGAGAGGCAGGTCTGACTCTAGATCCCAAAGGTAGGCTTGGCAGCAGCTTCCTCTCCCTCTAAGTGAGCTGGCCTTCACAGGCCATAGCTACTCACAGCTTTAATGCTGTCTTCAGCTGTCTTTGATCCAGCCGAGGAAGGAGGAAAAATCTCTTGCCCACACAAGCACAGGAAACCACATGAGAAAGTAGGTTCTCCAGAGAGGTGATTGGAGACAGCGGCAGCAGAAAGGGAAGCCAACTGGTGTTGAGTCAGAATGTGTCTTCAAGGCCACGTGGCTGGCGCCCTGCTGTGTCCTATCTTCAAGGCCATGTGGCTGGTACCCTGCTGCGAAGTCTTTGCTTAGATCCTGAAGCTAGGCTCTGTGGGGGACTCGGAATCTGGTGCAAATCGACACCTTGTGGCCAAGGGTAGTGTATTAATTCACAATAAGACATGGACATGTACTGTTTTGTGCAACTCGAATGTTAAATGGTCTTTAAATAAAAAAAGGGAACAGATATTGGGGTAATTGCTGAAAGATCCGAGAGACAAGCCACAGCCACCACCTCTTACCTCACCAACTCCTCAGCCTGAAAAACCTCCACTGATAGGCCTCTAGCCAAATGAGCTTCCTCAGCTAAAAAGCCTTTAGTTTTTGTCTCCTCATGCCTTATATACCTTTCTCTGCCCAGCCATTAAAGATGTGTGTGCTTCCCAAGTATTGGGATTAAAGGTGTGTGCCACCACTGTCTGGCTGTTTCTCTCCTAGACTGAACCAATCTCGTGCAGTCCAGGGTGGCTTTGAACTCACAGAGATCCACATGGATCTCTGCCTCCTGAGTGCTAGGATTAAAGGTGGGTGCCACCACTGCCTGGCCTCTGTGTTTAATTTAGTGGCTTGTTCTGTTCTCTGATCTTCAGGCAAATTTTATTAGGGTACACAATACATCACCACAGTTTTGAGCTGGGCACGATGACATATACCTATAATCTCAACACTCAGGAGCCTGAGGCAGGAGGATCATGAGGTTTGAGGCCAATTTGGACTAACATGGGGAGACCGTTTCTCAAAAAAACCCCAAAAAACCAAGGAAAGTATTAAAGAAAAGGCTAGAAGGAAGGCAAGGAGGGAGAGAGGGAGGAAGAAAGGAAAAAGGGAAGGGGAGGGAGGGGAGGGACTTATTCTCTTTAGCTGCCAGGCCTCTGTCTGCAGTCCACGCTCTCTCTGAGGCTCTGAGAGGAGCCTGTCTCATGCCTTTGCTTGCTGTCTGCCGACTGCTGGTGATCTTTGACATTCCTGACCTCTGCCTTCATCTTCATCATGCATCTCTAGTTTCACATTTCCCCTTTTTATAAGGACAGTGATCACACTGGAGTAGACTCCTAACGACCCCAGTTTGTGTTAACTACCTCTATAAAGTTTCTGTCTCCAAATAAGGTCATACTCTAAGGCAAGGGAGGAAGAACTTAAGGACTTCAACCCATGGCTTTGACTAGGGTGTAAAACTGAATCCACATCGGGCCATTTCCCAAGACACAACTGTGAGCCACTAGCAACCAATCTTGCTGGCAGCTTGGGGAATGGGTGTGCTGGCTTTGGGAGGGGGTTCTGGGTTTGAGACCAGCAGCATTTACTACACAGTGGCTTTCCAAAGGTGGTTGCTATGGGGGTAGTAGTGGTGGTGGTTCACGCAGTCACATAGCTGAAAAGTTCCGTGACAGGCTGACTTCTAGAAAAGATACAGAGAAGCTGGCATCCTGGCATCCTGGCTACAAGCCTTAGAACCAGACACTGATGATGCAGCCCTCAATCAAATGTGGAAGTCCTGAGAACTCCCCAAGCAAGGACTGTTGGGGTAAGCCTTAAGAATAAAACACTGGGCCAGGCAGTGGTGGTGCATGCCTTTAATCCCAGCACCCACGCACAGGCAGGCAGATCTCTGTGAGTTTGAGGTCAGCCTGGTCTACAGCGTGAGTTCCAGGATAGCCAGAGCTGTCTTCAAAAACAAAAAAAAATAAAACACTAAAGAACAGAAACATGAGGTAGGATGGGGACAGCAGAAACTCACCCTGCTGCTGATGCTAATCTGTCCCCTCCTATGCTGAGGCTAACTGGAGAGTGCCAGCTTACTTGGAGGCTGTCTTTCTCATATGCCAATCTTCTCTGGAAATACCTTCACAGACACCCTTGAAAGTAATTCTTTACTAGATCGTTAAGCATCTGTCCATCATCTAGTCAAGTGACCTGTAGCATAAACCACCGATGACCTTAGATCCTAAATACAAAAGCATGCATTAAAATCTGCATGTCCAAAACTGGTGGGCCATGTCTACAAATCTCAGCACCTGGGAGGTGGAGTCAGGAGGACCAGAAGTTCAAGGTCAACCTTGGCTACTTAGTGAGTTTGAGGACAGCTTGCACAACAGGAAGCCCTGTCTCAAAATAATGGCAACAAAAAACCAAACAAAGTTGAACATAAAGTTCAGTTGTTTCTGCCAGTTTTTAAGGCCTTCACACGCTGCTTAGCAGAGCATTGTTGATATCAGGGAGAAAGGATTATTACAAAGGGCTCTTCATGGATCTAGAGCGGACTGTCCATCTGGTCCCACTCCCACTGGGAATACAAGGCATCCATTGAGAGCGTTCTCTGTTCCGGTTGCTTGAAAGGTGAAGGTAGATGAGACAGAGCTTAAGTGATGGTTAGTGTGTACACACAGGATATCAGTCCTCTTCAATATCAGCAGACAATAGTTACTGCTGTCCTGACTGGACCCATCCTGTGTTCTCTCAGCCTCGGCACTCCTCAGGCTCACTCAGGCATGGCAGCAAACACCTACCTCACATTTGCGAGAGTTCTGTTGTTGCTCAGATTTCATATGTAAATTAATTTTCATGGAAGCCGTGGATGGGTTCTGCCTCATCAGCCCCATTTTATAGAAGAAAATGAGGATACTAAAGTCCAAGTCATTGGTCTCATGCCACATGGTTGATAGGTGGTAATGGTAGGATGTGAATCTATGTCACTTGGCTCCAGGATGGACCATAAGTTTCCAACATATGGGATCTTGTAAGGGATCCAGGGGGATGTAGGCTTGGTGGAACAAGGTTCAGTCCATCTGCGTTCTGTGCCAGGATCCTTTCTTGATTCCACAGAGGACAAACACTATGGTGGGTTTCCCAGATTATGAGTTTTTCTTTGGGTTTTGGTCTTAAAAACCGAGGATTTGCTTTTTCCATTCATCTTTGATGATGACAACTTCCTCCCCCAGGCAAATGGAGGGTGACTCATGTTTAGTTCCCTGGGGGATTGGAGTGGGGAGTAGGGGAGGGTGGCAGAGTGACTAGCTTGACCCCACTTATGGGTGTACCTAAAATAGTCAAATCCATAGAACTAAAGAGTATAATGGTGGTTGCTAGGGACTGGAGCCAGAAGGGAACAGGGAGCTCTTCATCAACAGATACACATTACAGTCAGGCTCCATGAATATGCTCTGGGGGTCACCATGGAATCCCAGCACTTGGGAGGTTGAAGCAAGAAGATCGGGAGTTCAGGGTTATCTTCAACTACACCAGGAGTTCAAGGCCAGTTTGGACTATGTGACACTTTGTTTCAATAAACCAAACCCAAACCAACTAGCCAACCAACCAACCAACCAACCAGCCAACCAACCAACCAACCAACCAGACAAACAGCCAGCCAGCCAACCAGCCAGCCAACCAGCAGGCCAACCAACCAGGCTAGCCAGCCAGTCAGCCAGCTAGCAGCCAGCCAACCAGACAGACAGACAACCAGCCAGTCAACTAACCAACCAAGTAGTCAGCTAGCCAGTCAATGAGCCAGCCAGTCAGCCAACCAGCCAGTCAGCCCATAAAAACAGTAGGGACAACAAACCCCCACAAAGTTGATGAGAGGGTAAGTCTTATAATAAGTCCTCTTGCCACAATTGAAAATAAACAAGGTGGACTATGTCACATCTGCTTTAATGTCTTCTGTTTCTCATTTCCTGTGAGCCTTAATTCTTGAGGGTGGTGGTTAGGATCCCATAGATAGTCCAGGTCTGTCCTTCTCTCCCCCTTAGGCAATGCTGGCCAGAGAAGCACAATGTGAAGTCAGGTGTGACAAGGCACATCTGTAATCAGCACCCTGGAGACTGAGGCAGGGGGATTCTGAGGTTAGGTCAGCCTGGACTATGTACTCAGATCTGTCTCAAATAAAAAAGAAAGGACCAAGACTCTTGTATAATTGAAAATGTTCTGCTAGTCACATAAAAAATGTAATAAACCAATAACACTAAAATTTTTTGATAGCTGGGTGGTGGTGGGCATGTGGCCTTGATCCCAGCACTGGGAGGCAGAGGGTGGCAGCTTTCTGAGTTTGAGGCCAGTCTGGTCTACATAGTGAGTTCCAGAACAGCCAAGGCTACTCAGAGAAAACCTGTCTCAAAAACCAAAAAATGAGAAAAAAAAAAAAAAAAAAAGGAAAATGAGTCAGGGCCCCATGAGTCCCAGGCTGGCCTCAAGCTCTCTGTAGAGCCAAGGATGCCCTCATCTCCTCCTGTCTCTGTCACCTGATCACTGGGATTAGTGGTGTGTGCTTCCACACCTAGTTTATTCAGTGCTGGGGCTTGCACACAGGGATGTGTGAATGCTAGGCAAACATTCTAACAACTGAGCCACATCCCTAGTCTTAAAATCCTTACTTCAATTCTCCTTTTTGGAGAAATGAGCTTTGTTTTCTTTTAATGTGGGATCCGTTGCTTGTGTACTGGTGTGCGTTCTTTCTGGAGGGAAGCTGTTAGGCGATTCCTGACCCATATTCACCTAACACCGGAGAGCTGGATGACATATATTTACATAACAATTATGTTTTGAATACATCACAAGTCTAAGAGCCTGTCCAAACACCATTCAATGCTCTGAGGTTATGGGAATTAATTCTCAGTGTTTAAGTTCAAAAGTCCAAGTGAGCACATCAAATTCCCTACCCTCAGAACGTCCAGTCCATAGATCAGGTATGTGCATCACCAAGATAGACCACTTGGCATGGGCTACTTAAGGGTTTGTTTATCTCCTGGCTTTGGAGGTTCAAATCCAAGATTTGGTCCTCTTGGTTTGGTCTTGATGATAGCAATGGATGGAAATATGTCATGGGTGTTTCACATGGGAGCAAGCAGTTCCATCTCACACCAGGGGGCAAAGGGAAGTGGGTGGGGCCATACTCAGAGTTCTATGACGACACTTTAGAAAGAAATAACAAGGAAAATTGCCTTCTGTAGGGGTGCCCTCAATGACCTAAGGACCTTCCATTACGTCTCATCTCTCAGAGGGCCTATCACCTCCCAACAGTGGCACCCTATGGAGCAAGACTACAGTTATGATGGACCCTTAGGGGGACATTCAAACCATAACATAGGGAGAGCGAGAGGAAGGACAGGGAGAGAAAGTGAGGGCTGAGGGTGGTGAGCAAGGCTCACAACAGGGAGTGACACTGATCAAACGTGAGAAGGAACTGGAGAATTCATGTGGGGTGATGGTGTAGGGGACAAGGGAGGGCTCCTGAGTCAGGCTATCTGGGTTCACATCCTTGCCCCAGAGTCTCTAGTTTCCACCCACTAGAGGAATAGAGGCACAGTCTATCCTCCTGCTCTGAACAACGCAAGCACCTGCTGATGGCTGTGAGATGGTAGGTTTGCACACTGTGTGCAATGCATAGGTGCAAAACAGGGCTCCACGAAGAAAAATGATAGTTTCGACACATCACATGATTGTCACAGGCCTTGAGGTAGAGAGAGCCCAAACAGAGCTGAAGTGTTCTTGAGTTTGGGGAAGCTACAATAGAGGTGAGTCACAGACAGAGAAGGGACTTTGTAGATCTTCAGAGGGCCGGGTCTGCCGCCGAGTGTTGATCAGCATGTGCACGTGAGGAAACTATTGGGCCACTGAGAGGGACTAGGTGGAGTCATAGAGGGTCGGAATCACGTGTGTTCTCACAGCCAGAAAGGAAAGACCACTGTTGTGGTTAATCATGACTGTCAACTCGATTTTAAAAATGCTTAGGTGGTTCACAGAGCACACCTCAGGATGTATCCATGCGAGTGTTTCTGGTGACAGGTCATGGCGACTCTGACCTAATGAAGGGCTCCCTACATCAATGATTCATAATACAACTTTCATGGGGGATGCTGCAGGTGGGAGGTGGAATCTAGCGGAGGGAGGAAGCGGGCCACTGGAGGCATATTCCTAGAACTATGTATTTTTGCGGCTCCTTCCTGTGTTTATTTTATCTGCTCCTGTAGCCCTGATCTGGGCTTCTCTTTTCTGCCACATCTTCCCCACTGTGATGGATTAAACCTAAAACCATGAGCAAGACACATCCCCGACACCATGTTGGTTATGTCAGGTGTTGCTCTGTGGTAGCACAAAACCAACTAGTGAATGTCCTCTGAACATAGGGGCTGCGGATGAGAATCCTGAAAATGACTTTGCTTCCACAGTGGCCAAATTAGCCCGGGATCAAAGGTTGTTCTGGACATGCCCCAGAGTCTTGAAAACAGGCCTCCACAACTCAAACTGCTCCAAGTGACTTGACTGCAGTTAGAAAACAATGGAAGGAGTGTGAAAGCCTTAGTACTCGATGATGAAAAATTCACAGTGCTTGGCAACATCAATGCAAGGAAGGAGAAAATAGGCCCCAAAGGAGAAAACTCCATCCACAGGAGCAAACCCAGGACTGTCACAGATGAGAGGATAGCAGTCAAAGACCCTGAACCAGTTGAGAGAAATCCACTCCGTGGGCTGAAGGCGGCAGAGGGGAGTGTGGGGATGCTCATGAGAAACCTGGGAAACCTGGGAAAAACCAAATGGAAGGTGGAAAAGTACAGTGGGTGACCAAAGAGCAGGCTAGACACTGAGAAACACAGGGGTGAGCTTCAAGACACAGGCAACGAGGAGAACCCCCAAAGACAAAAGACTTCAAAAAGGAGCTGAGATCACCACCAACATGAGTGCCCTAATACTGTATAATGGGAGTCCCCGAAGAAGAGGGAGAAAAGGTGGCGGGACAGAAAATGTATTTGAAGAAAGAGTGTGAGTGAATATTCCACATCTGATAAAAACCAGTCAACTCACAGATATAAAGACTCCAAGGAAACCAACCCAGCAAACCTTGGCCCAGCAATTGCTGTGTAACTGTGGGGGAGTTACAATACCCATTTGAACCTGTTTTCCTCTGTCATGAAAATACCTAACATATTGAACATTTTTTTTCCCCTGTGGCAGACATTGTTCCAAGAGCTCTACACAAGAAAGCTCCGTGGGTGCTGCTATTCTTGTGCCCATTTCACAGATGTGGACACAGGAGATTGTCTGGTGCCTAGGGGACTGCATAAAGTTTTCATAGCTTAGAAGCCTGGTGGTCCCAGGACTCAAACCAGAGCCCAAACTCTTACCCGAATTCTCTGCCCTGTCTCTGAACCCTGGGAGATGGGGGGAGATGAGAGCATTTGCCTCACAGGCTTTTTATGAGGGCTACACAAAAGAACCCATGTGGATGTGTTTACTTAGCACAGTGTTCATTCGTTTCATAAATAAGAAATGAAAACGTTTCACATTTGTGCAGAATGGCTGCTGTGGTGAAGATGCAGAAGGTTGATGAAAAGTACTACTGCCACTTAAAACACGGCACAGGAGGACAGAGGACAGAAGGCAGTCATTAGGTGCCTATGTCCCTAGAAGAGATTTATTGTGTCTTCCAACATCTCCGGCTACCTTTTCTCTGGGAAGGAAATGTGAAGGTGACTAGGGTTGTAGTGATTGCCTGCTCCCTGCCCCACACAGTGCACACTGGTGAGGTTGGGGAAGGCAACTAGGACCTGGCTTGAAGCCTTCTGGCTCTATGTCCTTGTCTGAGTCACTCAAACGACAAGCTTTCTGTTTTGTTTAAAGATACTGTCAGCTCTCACACAACAACAACAACAACAACGACACCACCACCACCACACAGACTTGTCGAGTCAAAGATTCAGTGTCATCTGGCTTTTAATGTGTTCTGTATTGCATTCTGGGAGATTTAATATGCTCTGTGTCAGCTCAGTTTGAGCTCTGGGCAACTATGCCACGTGGGGGCATAGTTGTATGCCCTAGCATATCCGTGGGACCAAGTGTCAGAGAAAGCTAAGCACACAGTTTATCAGGGCAGCAGATGTCACTCCTACATTGTTATATGTGTTTTATATTATCATAGATGGAAGGATCTTTTACATAACTATGTGTGTGCATACATTTTTTTTTGTCAAAGCTAGGCTGACATTAGTGTTAAATTGATTCTGTAAAAGTTCTCTTTATGATATCTTAGTATAAAAATAATACAGGTTCTCTGTGAAACATTTGGAACTCTGGAAAAAGAACCAGAAGAAATAGCAAGTTATTAGTAATCCCCATATTACTTGAAATTCTGATGTATATTTTTTCCAGTGTTTTAAAAATGTCCATCTGATGAGAATAGGGTCACACTTCTAGAAATTGATTTGTTGTGGATGTCTCTCTGAGCCTTTGCTTATTCTCCATATCATAAATTTTTGTGTGCCTCTGCAATAAATATACATTCAATGCAAATTTGAATTACACAGTTTGAAGTAGTAGGATATAAAATATTAATTAAACCTTGTTTTATGGGTTACATTTGAAATAATGTGACTCCTGCTTTGTACTTTTTCCCCTGCAGGAAATTTAATCTTGTATAATGTAAGGTTCGCCTTGAGCAAGGTCTTCATCGATTCAGTGTCTTATATAAACTGTGCCTGTCCTCTGTGGCCATTTGCTTAGACAGCCTTCTGTTGATGGTCACTCAATACTACAAGGAGCTTCTCTGAAGGTAAATCCTTACACTTCTCCCTGATGAGCAAACTGCTAAATGTTTAAAATTGCTGGGCCAACGTTTTTTTTTTTCTTACTTCATATCTATCTATCTATCTATCTATCTATCTATCTATCTATCTATCTATCATCTATTGTGGGTGCATGCTCATGTGTGCCATGCATGCATGTGTAGATCAAAGGGCAAAGGGTAACTTTAGGGGAGCTGGTTTTCTTCCACCGTGCTGGTCCTGGATTGAACTCAGGTCATCAGGCTTCCTGGTAGGTGCCTTACTGTGGAAACGACTCACCAGCCCTGTGTCAGTGTTTTTGATGCACATTATCAAACTTCTGTTCTGAAGATGGCATCAACATTTATATTTTATTTTTAAAATGTTTTATTTTTCTTTATGTACCTGTGTATATAAGCATGTGTGAATGTGTGCCACATGTGTCTGGATGCCAGTGGAGGCCAGAAGAGGGTGTTGGGTCCCTTGGAGCATGTGATGGCTAGTTTTTATGTCAACTTGACACAAGTGAGGGTCGTCTGGGAAGAAAGAATCTTAGCTGAGAAAATGCCTCCATAGGATTGGCCTGTAGGCAAATATGTAGGGCATTTTCTTGATTGATAACTGATGTGAGAGGGCCCAACTCAAGGTAGGTGGTACCACCCTGGGCAGGAGGTCCTAGATGGTGTAGGAAAGCAGGCTGAGCAAGCACTAGAGGACAAGCCAGTGAGCAGCACTCCTCCATGGCCTCTGCATCAGCTCCTGCCTCAAGGTTTCTGCTCTGTTTGAGTTCCTGTCCTGAATTCCCTCAGTGATGGAGTATAATGTGGAACTATAAGCTGAAATAAATCATTTCCTTCCTAAGTGACTATTGCATGGTGTTTTATCACAGCAATAGAAGCCCTAACTAAGACAGAGCTGGAATTACAGGTGGTTATGAGTCACCAGATGTGGGTGCTGGGAATCAAACTCAGCCACCCTGCAAGACCAGTACACATCTTTTTTTTTTTTTTTTGATGGTCAAATTTTCACACATTCTTTTATTTATTTATTATTACATTTAAAAAATTTATTTTACATACCAACCCTCCCTCCTCTCCTCCTGTTCCCTCCCCCTACCTTCTTATTACCCCCACCCCATCCACTCCTCAGAAAGGGTAAAGCCTCCCATGGGAGTCAACAAAGCACGGCATATCAAGCTGAGGCAGGACCGAAGTCCTCCCCCCTGCATCAAGGCTGAGCAAAGCATCCCACCATAGGGAATAGGTTCCCAAAAGCCAGCTCGTGCACCATGGACAGATCCTCATCCCACTGCTAGGGGCCCCACAAACAGACCAAGCCACACAACTGTCACCCACATACAGAGGGCCTAGGTGGGTCCCATACAGGCTCCCGAGCTGTCAGTCTATAGTCTGTGAGCTCCTACTAGCTTGGGTCAGCTGTCTCCATGGTTTTCCCATCATGATGTTGACCCCCTTGCTCATATAATTCCTCCTCCCTCTCTTCAACTGGACTCCCAGAGCTTGGTCCAGTGCTTGGCTGTGGATCTCTGCATCTGCTTCCATCTGTTACTGGATGAAGGTTCTATGATGACAATTAGGGTAGTCACCAATCTGACTACAGGAGAAGGCCAGTTCAGGCACCCTCTCCACTATTACTAGGAGTCTTAGCTGGGGTCATCCTTGTGGATTCCTGGGAGTTTCCCTGGCATCAGGTTTCTCCCTGACCCCATAATGGCCCTCTCTATCAAGATATCTCTTTCATTGCTCTCCCTCTCTGTCCCTCTCCCAACTCTACCATCCTGATGTTCCCACCCCCATCCCCTCCCCTCTATTCCCCCTCCTCCAATTTACCAAGGAGATCTGATCTATTTCCCCTTCCTAGGGTGATCCATGTGTCCCTCTTAGGGTCCTCCTCTTTACCTAGCTTCTCTGGGGCTATGGATTGTAACCTGGTTATCCTTTGCTTTATATCTAGTATCCATTTATGAGTGAGTACATACCATGTTTGTCTTTCTGGGTCTGGGTCACCTCACTCAGGATGATTTTTTTCCTAGTTCCATTCATTTACCTGCAAATTTCATGATGTCATTGTTTTTTAACAGCTGAGTAATACTCTATTGTGTAAATATACCACATTTTCTTTATCCTTTCTTCAGTTGAGGGGCATCTAGGTTGTTTCCAGGTTCTGGCTATTACAAATAATGCTGCTATGAACATGGTTGAGCAAGTGTCCTTGTGGTATGGTTGAGCATTCTTTGGGTATATGCCCAAGAGTAGTATTGCTGGGTCTTGAGGTAGATTGATTCCCAATTTTCTGAGAAGTCACCATGCTGATTTCCAAAGTGGCTGTACATGTTTGCACTCCCACCAGCAGTGGGGGAGTGTTCCCCTTAATCCACATTCTCTCTGACATAGGCTGTCATTAGTGTTTTTGATCTTAGCCATTCTGACAGGTGTAAGATGGTATCTCAGAGTCGTTTTGATTTGTATTTCCCTGATAGCTAAGGATGTTAAACAGTTCTTTAAGTGTATCTCAGTCAGTTGAAATTCTTCTGTTGAGAATTCTCTGTTTAAATTTGTACCCCACTTTTTAGTTGGATTATTTGATATTTTGATGCCTATCTCCTTGAGTTATTTATATATTTTGGAGATCAGCCCTCTGTCAGATGTGGGGTTGGTGAAGATCTTTTCCTATTCTGTAGATTGCCGTTTTGTCTTATTGATAGTGTCCCTTGCTTTACAGAAGCTTTTCAGTTTCAGGAGGTCCCATTTATTAATTGCAATCTCAGTGTCTATGCTACTGGTGTTCTATTCAGGAGGTTGTCTCCTGTGCCAGTGCATTCAAGGCTACTTCCCACTTTCTCCTGTAGCAGGTTCAGTATAACTGGATTTATGTTGAGGTCTTTGATCCATTTGGACCTGGGTTTTGTGAGGGGTGATAGATATGGATCTATTTGCATTCTTCTACATGTGACATCCAGTTATGCCAGCATCATTTGTCGAAGATGCTTTCTTTTTATCATTGTATAATAATCATTTGGCTTCTTTGTCAAAAATCAGGTGTTCATAGTTGTGTGGATTAATGTCAGGGTCTTTGATTTGATTCTATTGATCCACATGTCTGTTTTTATGCCAATACCAGACTGTTTTTGTTACTATATCTCTATAATAGAGTTTGAGGTCAGGGATGGTGATGCCTCTGGAAGTTCCTTTATTTTATAGGATTGTTTTAGCTATCCTGAGTTTTTTGTTTTTCTATATGAAGTTGAATATAAGAATTGTGTTGGGATTTTGATGGGGATTGCACTGAATCTGTAAATTGTTTTTGGTAAGATTTTTACTATGTTAATCCTATCAAAGAACATGGGAGATCTTCCCATTTACTGTTTGATATCTTCTTCAATTTCTTTCTTCAAAGACTTAAAGTTCTTTAAGTATGACTTAAAGTCATACAGGTCTTTCACTTGTTTGGTTAGAGTTACCCCAAGATATTTTATATTATTTGTGGCTATTGTAAAGGGTGTCGTTTCTCTGATTTCTTTCTCAGTCTATTTATCATTTGTGTATAGGAAGGCTACTGATTTTTTGAGTTAATCTTGTGTCCTGCCACATCACTGAAGGGTTTATCAGCTATAGGAGTTCCCTGGTAGAATTTTTGGGGTCACTTATGTATATTGTCATATCATCTGCAAATAGTAAAAGCTTCTTCCTTTCCAATTTCTATCCCTTTGATCTCCCTTTGTTGTCTTATTGCTCTAGCTAGAACTTCGAGTACTGCATTGAATAGATATGGGGAGAGTGGACAACCTTGTCTTGTTCCTGATTTTAGTGGATCCCTTTGAGTTTCTCTCCATTTAATTTGATGTTGACTGTCAGCTTGCTGTATATTGCTTTCATAATGTTTAGGTATGTTCCTTGTATCCCTGATCTCTCCAAGACCTTTATAATGAAGGGGTGTTAGATTTATGTCAAAGGCTTTTTCAGCATCTAATGAGATGTTTATGTGGGGATTTTCTTTCAGTTTGTTTATATGATGGTATACATGGACAGATTTTCGTATATTGAACCATCCCTGCATCTCTGGGATGAAGCCTTCTTGATCATGGTGGATGATTTTTTGATGTGTTCTTGGATCGGTTTGCCAATATTTTGTTGAGTATTTTTGCATCAGTGTTCATGAGGGAGATTGATGTGTAATTCTCTTTCTTTGTTGTATCTTTGTGTGGTTTGAGTATCAGGATAACTTTAGCCTCATAGAAAGAGTTTGGCAATGTTCCTTCTGTTTCTATTGTGTGGAACAATTTGAGGAGTATTGGTATTAGCTCTTCTTTGAAATTCTGGTAGAATTCTGCACTGAAACCATCTGGCCCTGGGATATTTTGGTTGGAAGACTTTTAATGACTGCTTCTATTTCCTTAGGGGTTATAAGTCTATTTAAATTGTTTATCTGGTCTTGATTTAATTTTGGTATGTGGTGCCTATCCATAAAAAATGTTCACTTCATTCAGGTTTTCCAATTTTGTGGAGTACAGGTTTTCAAAATATGACAATGATTCTCTGGATTTCCTCAGTGTCTACTATGTCCCCCTTTTCATTTCTGATTTTGTTAATTTAGATATTCCCCCTCTGCCTTTTGGTTAGTTTAGATAAAGGGTTTGTCTATCTTGTTGATTTTCTCGAAGAACCAACTCTGTTTCATTGATTCTTTGTATTGTTCTCTTTGTTTCTATTTTGTTGATTTCAGCCCTCAGTTTGATTATTTCCTGTCATCTACTCCTCCTGGGTGACTTTGCTTCTTTTTGTTCCAGAGCTTTCAGATGTGCTGTTAAGTTGCTAGTGTGGGATTTCTCCAAATTCTTTATGGCAGTTAGTGCTATGGACTTTCCTCTTAGCACTGCTTTCATGGTGTCCCATAAGTTTCGGTGTGTTGTGCATTCATTTTCACTGAGCTCTAGGATGTCTTTAATTTCTTTCTTATTTCTTCTTTGACCCAGTGGTGATTCAGTTGACTGTTGTTCAGTTTCCATAAATTTGTAGGGTTTCTGTAATTTGTGATGTTGTTGAATTCTAACTTTAAGCCATGGTGATTCGATAAGATACAGGGAATTCCTAGTCCAGTTTTTTTTTTTTTTTGTATCTGTTGAGATTACTTTGTGACTGAGTATGTGGTCAGTTTTAGAGAAGGTTCTATGAGGCGCTGAGAAGAAGGTATATTCTTTTGTGTTTGGGTGAAATGTTCTATAGATGTCTGTTAAGTCCATTTGAGTTATAACATGTTAGTTCCCTTATTTCTCTGTTAAGGTTCTGTCTGGCAGATCTGTCTATTGGTGAGAATGGGATGTTGAAGTCTCCCACTATTAGTGTGTGGGGTTTGATGTGTTATTTAAGCTTTAGTAATGTTTCTTTTACAAATGTGGGTGCCCTTGTATTTGGAGCATAAATGTTCAGAATTGAGACTTCATCTTAATGGATTTTTCCTGTGATGAATATGATATGTCCTTCTCCATCTCTTTTGATTGATTTTAGTTTGAAGTCTATTTTGTTAGATATTAGGATAGCTACACCAGCTTGTTTCTTAAGTCCACTTGATTAGGAAATCTTTTCCCAACCCTTTTCTCTGGGGTAATGTCTGTCTTTGAAGTTGACATGTGTTTCTTGTATGCAGCAGAAGGATGGATCCCATTTTCGTATCCATTCTGTTAGCCTGTTTCTTTTTATAGACGAATTGAGTCCATTGGTATTAAGAGATATTAATGACCAGTGATTGTTAATTCCTGTTATTTTTTGGTTTTGTTGTTGTTGTTGGTAGTGTGTGTGTGTGTGTGTGTGTGTGTGTGTGTGTGTGTGTGTGTGCATTTCCTTTCTTTGGGATTTACTGGTGTGAGATTATCTATTGCCTGTGTTTTCGTGGGTACAGCTAACTTCCTTGAGTTGGAGTTTTCTTTCTAGTACTTTCTGTAGGGCTAGATTTGTGGATAGGTATTGCTTAAATCTGGTTTTGTCATAGAATATTTTGTTTTCTCTGTCTATGGTGATTAAAACTTTTGCTGGGTGTAGTATTCTAGGTTGGCATCTGTGGTCTCTTAGTGTCTGCAAAACATCTTTCCTGGACCTTCTGGCTTTCAGAATCTCCATTGAGAAGTTGAGTGTAATTTTGATAGGTCTGCCTTTATATGTTGCTTGGGCTTTTTCCTTTGCATCTCTTAATATTCTTTCTTTACTCTATGTGTTTAGTGTTTTGATTATTATGTGGTGAGGAAACTTTTTTCTGGTTCAGTCTATTGGGTGTTCTATAAGCTTCTTGTATCTTCATAGGCATGTCCTTCTTTAGATTGGAAAAGTTTTCTTCTATGATTTTGTTGAATATATTTTCTGTGCCTTTGAGCTGGAATCCTTCTCCTTCTTCTATCTCTATTATTCTTAGGTTTGTTCTTTTCATGGTGTCCCAGATTTCCTGGATGTTTTGTGTTAAGAATTTGTTGGATTTAACACATTCTTTGACCAATGAATCTGTTCCCTCTATTGTATCTTTAGCACCTGAGATTCTCTCTTCCATCTCTTGCATTCTGTTAGTTGTGCTTGCCTCTGTAGTTCCTATTCATTTACCCAGATTTTCCATTTCCAGAATTCCCTTGGTTTATGTTGTCTTTATTGTCTCCATTTCAATTTTCAAGTCTTGAACTGTTTCTTTCACCTGTTTGTTTTTTTTCTTGGCTTTCTTGACTTTCTTTAAGGGATTTATTGATTTCTTTCAATTTTTTATTTGTCTTTTCCTTGATTTCTTTAAGAGAAATTTTCATTTCCTCTTTAAGGGCCTCTATCATCTTCATAAAGTTATTTTTAAGGTCATTTTCTTCTGCTTCATTTACTTTGGAATGTTCAGGTCTTACTGTTGTAGAACCACTACGTTCCGGTAATGCCATATTGCTCTTTATGTTGTTGAATATATTCTTACACTGCTGTTTACCCATTGGGTTTGGGATAATTATAGGTACAGGTGTTGATTCTTGTGATGTGACATCTTTGTTGAATGGGTCTTTTGTTCCTCTATTGTTTGTTTCCTTTATTGTCTTTTGGTCTGAATGGCCAAGGGTTCTGGTGAATGACTGGTTATCAGGTCGAGTAGGGTTGTCTCAGCTGAAGTTTGTGTGGGTTTGGGTGCCTAGATCCAGCGTATTGTCCAGTTTTTTTGGCTGGTGTGGGTTTTACTTGTGCCTATGGGGTCTGTTCTTCCCACTGGTGTGGGTTGTGCCTGTGCCTATGGAGTCTGTTCTTCAACTGGTATAGGTTTTGCCTGTGCCTGTTCTTCCAACTGGTGTGCGTGGCCCTTGTGCTTATAGGGTCTGTAGATATTGCTGGAGAGGGCTGTTTCACGGGGAGGATGCTCTTCTTCCAATTGGTGCAGGTGGTGCTTGTGCCTCTAGGGGCTGCTATGTTGCTAGGGATGGTTGACCAGGGGGAGGATGATGGGTTTGGTGGGTCTGGGCAGAGGAGTGGGTCTTGTAGGTTATAGAGACCAATGGGGTGATGGTGGTGGTGGAGTAGCCTGCCTGCAGGACTCTTACCTGCTGGCTGGCTGCTGGGGCTGAGATGGGAGGGGAGCATGGGATGTACCCTGGGGCTTAGGGCCTAGAGATTGGGGTAGTTTAGCTGGGAGATCAGTCACTTACCTCTTCTTCCAGTTGGTGCAGGAGGTGCTTGTGCCTCTAGGGGCTGCTATGTTGGAGCAGGGAGGGGGATGGTTGGCCAGGGGAAGGATAATGGGTTTGGTGGGTTTGGGTGGCGGAGTAGGTCTTGTAGGTTACAGAGACCAATGGGTGGTGGCGGTGATGGAGTGGCCTGCCCACAGGACTCTTAACTGCTGGCCAGCTGCTGGGACTCCAGTACACACTCTTAATCCTCATCTCTCTGGCCCTATTTTTGTGTGTATGTCTGTGTGTGTATATGTGTCCACGTGTGTGGTGTATACTATGTGTGTGCAGGGATCCTTAGAGGCCAAATGAGGCATCAGATCCCCTGGAGCTGGAGTTACAGGTGATTGTAAGCCTCCTGATGTGAGTGCTAGGAACCAAACTCAGGTCCCCTGGAAGAGCAACAAGCACTCTTACCCACTTAGCCATCTTGCCAGCCCTGGGTCAATGTTTTTGATGCATATTATCAAACTGCTGTCCTGAAAGATGGTGTCAACATTAATTTAACATGTTCTGTGGATTTTACTATGTGACGTGCAGTACTGTGGCATCTTACAAGTCTAATTGTACAGATGAGTCTTTCAGAGGTGTCCAGGTTTTTCACAGCAATGGGAGGTGGGCCTGGCTTCTGAGACCTTGCCTATAAGTACTGCACTCTGCTGTTCCCAGATCAATTTGAGCATCAGAGTGGCAGCTATTTCCTGTTCTCTTTGCCTCAATAGTTTAAACTCTTTTTACTTAAAGGGATCGCAACTTTAGTATTTACTCAAGGAAAATCAATTACCAAAAGGTGATTTCTGAGCACACTTTGACTATGAGAAATAGAAAAGAAGTTCTGGGGGCTGCTGAGATGGCTTGTTTGGTAAGGGGACCTGCTGCCAAACCTGACAACTTGAGTTCAATGCCCAGGACCCAACAACAAGTTCTCCCGTGACCTTTACATACACACTGTGGCATATGTGCACATTCACACATACACACACACACACACACACACACACACACACACACACACACACACATGCACACACAGATACTAAAATGCAATAAAAAAGTTTTAAAGAGAAAATAAACTCTAATCATTGTCTGCAAGTATGCAACTGGCCCATTTGATAGTATTTTTTCTTCCTTAGTTTTTTTTTTTACATTTATTTATTACATGTGTGCATGTGTGTGCACGTGTGTGCCATGGAGTACATGTGAAGGACTGAGGAAACTTGTGGGAGTCAGTTCTCTCTCTCTACCTAGTGGATCCCAAGGATTGAACTCAGGTCCCCAGGTTTGACAGCAAGCATTTTTACTTGCAGAGCCATTTTTTCAGTTTATGCTTATTTTTTCAAGAAACTTCAACGTTATGGTTTGTATGCATGTGTTCCCCATCCCAAATTCACATGTTGAAACTTTCTAATGTGGTAGTATTTGGAGACAGGGTCCTTAGGATGTAATCCAGTCAGAAGGTTGGAGCCCTTATAATAAAATTAATGCTTTATAAAAAGAGACATGAATGATCTCTCTCTCTCTCTCTCTCTCTCTCTCTCTCTCTCTCTCTCTCTCTCTCTCTCTCATATTTAGAACTAAAGAAAACCTGGTCTATGAACCAGAGAGTGAGCCCTCTCTGTACATTGGATCTGTCTTTGCCTTGCCCTTGAACTTCCAAGCCTCCAGAACTGAAGAAATAAATATTTGTTGATTTAGTCACCCTCTTGTGATAACATGACATCTTGTTATAACTTGCTATAACTCCTTGAGCACACTGAGACATTACCAAAATATACCTTTCTAAAGCTCTTCCCAGGTAGAAGAGTCTCCTCATCTTTGGTCTTTATGTAACGAATGTTTCTGGGGTACACCAGTTCTCTCACAGAACCAGAAACTCAGAAAATTCCCCCAAGCTGTGTGGTGCACTGTCTCTGCTGTCTGAAGCAGATGCCTGCTCCATGCTGAAAGGTCTCTGCAGCTGGCTCTAGTCCCTGACCCAAGCTGCCTTATGCATTCATTGTAGTGAGCATAGGACAGAGCGATGGAAAGATAAACATGAGGCATATAATTCTGTAGACCCCCATCTTATGGTAAAAATGTTAACTTGTTGTAACAAAAATATCCAAGTATATATGGTCTAAAGAAAAAAGTAATTTATTCTTTCTCATGTAACATTCTGAGCAGTTGGGATCACTGGGTCAAATCTCCAATCCACACAGTCTTTCAGGATCCAGATTCCTTCTACCATATTGCTTTGCCACATGTGAGGATATTAACATCATCTACATGGTTAAGAGGAGGAACACCGAAGACTCATGCCTATTGTATGGATTTAGGCACACATCATTTTCATTCGGATTTCATTGGCCAGAACTTAATCATATAGTAACACCTAGCTGCAAGGGAGTCTTCAAATGTAGTCCAAGCATACAGACAGGAAGAATAGAACAGCTTATGGTGAGAGGTGCTAGTTCCTTCTAGTAGATCTTCCAAAGCAGAGGACAAATGAGATTCTGCATATAGTTGAATTATCATGGTCTTTATCCCTCCACCCTTCCTGTATCATTACAGGGAGTGAGTTAAGAAAAAAAGTATCTTAGTTTTCTGAGGCCTGGGGATGCAGCTCAGTAGTAGTGGATTTGCCTAGTATGATGAGGTCCTGTGCTTAATTCTCAGCACTGAAAAACAAAACAAAACAAAAGCAAACCAACAATAGCAACAGCAAAAACAGAAAAACAGGCACTTGAAATTTATTGAGACTGAGCACAGCAGCTAATAGTTCTGCTTTATTATCAAATTAGCACAGTTAGCACAGTTAGTTAGAGCAAAATATAAAGTATTCAGAGACAAAACAATTTTCTGAATCAGAATTCCAGCACCACCATTTACATGTCTTTGGTGTGACTTTGGTCACATTACCTAAACCAGTGGTTCTCAACCTTCCTAATGCTGTGACCCTTTAATACAGTTCCTAATGTTGTGGTGACTCCCAACCATAAAATTATTTCCATTGCTACTTCATAACTGTAATTTTGCTACTGTTGTGAATCATAATGTAAATATCTGTGTTTTCTAATGGTCTTAGGTGACCCTATGAAAGGGTTATTTGACCCCCCAAAGGGGTCACAACCCACTGGTTGAGAACTACTGACATAAACTCTGAGCTGGTTTGTTGTGAGGATGTGTTGAATGAGGAGTGTCCCCTGTTGGCTCTGGTATTTGAACTCTCCCAGTTGGTGGGGTTGTCTGGGAGGTTAGTGAAGCCTTCCTGAAGGACGTGCACCATGGGGGCAGGCTGTGAGAGTTTGTATCCTTGCCCCACTTCAGTTCACTCTCTATTTCCTGCTGTGATATGTCAACTCTCAGTTCCTGCTGCCACTGCCATGCGCTGCCATGCTCTCCTGCCATGATGGATTCTTACCCCTCTGGAACTGTAAGTCAAAGTAATTCTCCTTTCTGTAAGTCACTTTTGGTCATTGTAAACATAAATAATGTGGAGGGTTATATAGATAGACTGTTGAACAGCCAGGGGTTGGGTGTCCATGAAAACTGGTTCCACATTTAGTTTCTATGATTCTAGACAATCCTCTTAATTTGCTAAGTACCAAGCCTCCTGTGGAATGGAATGAAACTCTGTTTCTCACTGGGCTGTAGACATGTCTTCTAGGTCAGTGTTGTCTCTTAGGACAAGAAATTGGGTAGGTAACCTTCCTCCTGGCTCAGACAATGAGACCATCTCATCTCAGGGCCTTGGGCTCCATCTACCATGACTCAAAAAGACTGTAATATATTTAGTGGAAGAGTGAAGCTTATCATCTAGGTAGCCCCATGAATCTCATGTATACTGGTAGGATCATGTCCTTGAATTGTGGCTTGGGTGATCTGATTAACCAATTCATTTAAAACAATTGAGACCCACTCTTAGAACTAGGGATGGGGTCACTCCCAAACAACTGTATGGCAGTCGCTGGGGGAAGGGATACTCCTCCAAAGGGAAACTGGCTTGTAATTACCAGAAAGGCAGCCCAAACAACAGATGTCCATGATGGAGAATGTTTGAAGGATGAGTTAATTGGACCTAATTATGGCCCAATTTTTATTTGTTTTTTCAAAAATGATGAGCTGATTCTTTCTAATGATAGATGAACTAATTACAGTCTTTTGTAGTTTTTTTTTTTTCATTTCTCTCTCTGTTGACCCTTAGACTTTCCTTTTATTGCTTTGTTCATACTAATGAGTGCTTCTTCTATGGCATCTTTGGTGACTTTACGACCCACAGGTTCACGTTGCAGGTACAAACAGTACCTGTGGTGATCTGCCCCTCCCCAGCAGCTGCACTGAAGATATGTCCCATTGGAAGCCATGGATTTTTCCGTTTTTAATATTTGTCTTTGAAAAAGCAGTGGCTCTCTCTCTCTTTCTCTCTCTCTCTCTCTCTCTCTCTCTCTCGCGCACACACACACACACACACACACACACACACACACACTTCAACCTCAGCTTCTTATTTGTAAAACATTTCAAAGAAATAGGCACTATTTAATTTCCTTTCAACATAAAACTACTTTACAGAGCACAAAGCACTGATAGTTTGTGTTGAATCTTAATCTTAGCAAGATGGTACCTAAAGTTGGGGGCTTTAGAAGGTGATGAGGCCACGAGGGTGGGGCCCTTAGAATGGGGTTAGTGTCTTTATTAAGGATGGCTATACAGGAGCCAGAAAGCATGCCCTCATCAGATATGGACTCAGATAGTGCCTTGATCTTGGACCTCCCAGACCTCAGAACTATATGGATACATTCCTGCTGATTGTATTCATCCAGCTTATGGGATCTTTGCTATAGTAACCTGAATGTAGTAAGACAGAGAGGCCACATTACTCAGTACAAGAATGGCCAAAATTAATGATTAAGTACTCTATGGACATTGCCCAATGCTTAAAAGAAAAAATATTTTATCTCATCAAATCCTGAACATTCATAGGCTATGTGAATCATTATTATTCCCTTTTAGAGAAAACTGAAGATTAAAAAGGTCATTTGACTTGTTCAGGGTCATACAGTAGGTGGCTACTGGGAAGAGGAGGCCAGATGATGAGATTCAGGACTCAGCATTTTTAAAAAATTAGAATATATTAATTAGGGACTGGAGAGATTTCTCAGTGGTTACGAATACTTGATATTCCTCCAGAGGACTGGGGTTTGATTCACAGTACCTAGGGATCTGATGGCCTTCCTGGCCTCTGTGGGCACTGCACACATGAGGCACACAGAGATACATGCAGGAAAACACCCATACACGTAAACATAAAATAGAAGAAGCATACAGTAATTATACATAACAATAATTTCATTATAACAGTATCATAAGTGTATATAACATTTTGATCACATTCCCCCCATTACCGTCTCTTGTCCCCTTTCCATTCTTGCTGATCACTTTCCTCTTCCTAACTAGTCCCTTTCTACCTCCATGCCTTTGTGTTGGTGTTATCTGATGAGCTTCATGTAGCTTGGGTTACTTACAGGATCAAGGATGAGGAGTTATTTACAGGAGCACGGGCAACTCTCCAGTGGCTACACCACTGGAGAAAATGCCACTTCTCCCCAGCAACCACTAACTGTCTACACATCTTGGAGAGGGGTGGAGCCTTTTGAGACTCACCTCATGAGAGCCTGTCCTCTTAACCCTGCTCGGCTGCCACTGCAACTTCCACAGGGTGAGGGAAAGGGCTCATAGTAGGGAGTCACAAAGACTTGAACTGGAATCCAGAAGACTGACTGGATTTACTGGTGTATGATGACAGGAATGTTTGTTTACTTCTCTGAACTTTGCTAAAATGTGAAACGAAAGAAACCAATACTGGCTTTCCAGATAAGGGTGAAAACTCAATTAGTCTTTTTAATAGATGTGAAATTTTGGCACATAGTAGGTGCTTAATAAAGGACATATAATTACCCACTAATCTGAGATAATTTGTGGTACACTGCTCACAGGCATACAAGGACTCTGGGAATGAATCTCAGGCTGCTTTGAAGGCCCATCAACGTAAATGTGTTTGTGAAATAATTGTCTTTAGCAAAACTTTGCCGCTTTCGAATAGAAAACACATTTGGCTCAGATAATTGAAATGATGGAGTGAGGATAGCATTCAAAAGGAAATACCCACATCATCGAACACTGTTTTGGGGAGGAGCTTTTCCTCTTTGGGCATTCTGTATAATTTTTCTTTATTAAGGGGAACAACTTTCTGTATGATTTCTAGGTCATACGATTTATTTCCTCAAGAAAGAGGTGGGGTTTAAACACTTTCTAGAACAAAGACGTCCATGGGGTAGAAATGGACAGAGGATGTGATGCATAGGATGTTCTGAACAGAGAGAAAAGAAAGGCAGAACAAGTTGTGAGAGTGGAAGTGTGTGTACCGCTCCTCTTCCCCTGGACTCAAACTCTTGTTGGACATTGGAAGGAATTCATCAGGAACAGCTAGAGGAGCTTGGTGGGAAGGATGGAGCAATGGGGCTTCCGTTCCAATCCTTACTAGAGACTGGATGAAAATGAATCAGAGAGCTTGCGTGTCACCATAGAGTGGTTGCATTAGAACGTTGGTGGGGCACTGTGTTGATGCGGGCGGCACATGTCTGGTGCCCTGGATCTCTGTTAGTTCCCCGTCACCTGAGGACACTCCACCATTGTCTCCCAATCACCAAGAGGAACACAAATAGCAGCAACACTTTCTGGTTGCCTTTTATTGTCATGGTAAAGCAGCAAATGCTGCAGGGTGAATTGCCAGGGTCAGGCAGAGGAAGGAAGCACAGCCAAGTCTAAGAAGGATTTATGGTGCAACCTCAAAATCAAGGTTGGATCTACTGAGTACAGGATGCAGGCTCAGGCACCCAGGGCTCAACCCAAGTAGCAGAACTCATCCCAAGCTCTACCTGCTGTGGTGGTCAGCAACAGAGGCCAGAGGAGCCTCAGTGACCAGGAACCACAAAGGACATCCCTGTGAAGGGGAGTGAGGATCCAGGCCTCAGCATGATAAGGAGTGTGGGGAACCTGTCCTATCTGGTCTCCCTATCATCAGGGAGATAGGTGAGCTTTCCCCTGTGCCTAGATGACATCCTGAGCAGGAAAACACAGAGTCAACACTTGAGAACAGACATGCCCTGCTAGGTGGAGAACTAAACCTAGAGTCAGTTGAATATTCATCCAGAGGAAATGGAGACACTTTGAAAGTCCCTTTTCTTTCTTTCTTTCTTTCTTTCTTTCTTTCTTTCTTTCTTTCTTTCTTTCTTTCTTTCTTTCTTTCTTTCTTTCTTTCTTTCTTACTTTCTTTCTTTCTTTCTTTCTTTCTTTCTTTCTTTCTTTCTTTCTTTCTTTCTTTCTTTCTTTCTTCCTTCCTTCCTTCCTTCCTTCCTTCCTTCCTTTCTTTTTTTTGTTTTTTGTTTTTTTTTTTTTTAAGACGGAGTTTCTTTGTGTAGCCCTGGCTGTTCTGGAACTAGCTCTGTAGACCAGGCTGGCCTCTAGACAGTCCATTTTCTACTAGAAAAGACTAATTTGCTTTAATCAGTGTAATTTTTTTCTCTATTTATCACCAGCAAAGGGAGCTCCTGGATTAGAAACGTAGACAAATGAGGAAGCTCATGTCTTGCACACCTGAGTTGCAGAATGTAGCAGTCACTGTTGGTCGTTCTGATTTTACTGTCCTCTTTCTCTCTGGGCAGAGACTTGTTAAGGGGAAACAGCCCTGTCCTCCACGATGAAAAACAAACACAGGCCATCCCAACACGCACTGTTTTAACCTGGGATTTAAAGAAGGAAACTTTCTAATGCTGTAAAAGGAATGATGTTCAGGAAAAGTCATTCCTTAAAGTGTGAATTACAAGCTCTTCCTGGGACAGTGACCCTTTCTCATGATGCTGGTCACTGGGACTTCACTTCTGTCACTGTGTTCCCAGTCACCATGCAACCACCAGAGAGGCAGAGACCCCACTGTGCTGTGCTGCTGTGCCAACCAGCAGGGGCGGCCTGGCACTGTGTTTTCTTTCTTTCCTTTTCACTTATTTTTTTTTAACACTTACTGTTATTTTATGTGTGCATTTAGCTGCATGTATGTCTGTGCCAACACGTGTGTGTGCAGCGCCTGTCAGAGGGCAGAAGAAGCTGTAGGGTCCCCTGAACTTGGAGTCACAGAGAGCTGTGAGTCGAAATGTAGGTGCTGGGGATTGGACCTTGGTCATCTGGAAGAGCAGTTAGTGCTCTTAACTGCTGAGCCATCTTTTCAGGCCTGCCTTTTTACTTTTATCTGTCTGTCTGTCTGTCTGTCATCATCTATCTCAGTGTATGCATGCATGTGGAAGGCAGAGGATAACTTGCAGGAGTTGGTTCTCTCCCTCGACCATTCGTGTTCTGGTAATCAAACTCAGCTCCTCCGGCTTGGTGGCAAGCCGTTACCTGCTAAGCCATCTTGCTGGCCCTATTAATGCATTTTCTTTCTTTCTCCTTCCTTCCTTCCTTCCTTCCTTCCTTCCTTCCTTCCTTCCTTCCTTCCTTCCTTCCTTCCTTCCTTCTTTCTCCCCCCTCTCTCTTTCACATTTATTTATTTGTTTTTGTGTACATGTGGAGGTCAGAGGACACCTCTGAGAAGTCAGTTCTTTCCTACTATGGGGGGATGGGGGACTGAACTCAGGTCACCAGGCACCTTTACCTGTTAAGCTGTCTGCTGACTCCTATTATTTGTATTTGTTGTTGTTGTTGTTGCATTTTATATCCTTTTTATTTTAAAAATATTTTTATTTATCCTTCGACAGTTTCCTACATGTATATCATGCTTTTTAAAATTTGAAACAGGGTCTGTCTATGCGACCCTGGCTTTTCTGGAGCTCACTGTGTGAACCAGACTGGCCTTGAACCACAGAGATCTGCTTGCTTCTGCCTCCCAAGTGCTGGAGCTAAAGGTGTTAGTCCTGACCTATATAATGTATTTTGATCACATCCACCCCCATTCACCTTTATCCAACCTCGTCTAGAAACTTTCTCCTTCCCAGAATGTCCACCTTCCACTTTCCTGTCTTAAAAACTCCACTGAGTTGAATGAGGCTTGCTTGTATGGTATGGGTGTGGCATTCATTTTTTTTTTTTTTTTTTGTGTGTGTGTGTGTGTGAGAATGCCAGGTTTCTTTATGACATTTTCATTCACATATGTTGTTGTTGTCTGTTCATTTGCCCCCCCCCCCCGCCACCTTCCCTTGTTCTCACTTCCCACTTCCCACTTCTCTCCAGCCCCCTTCTTCCCCTTTCTGCTCTCTTCTCTCTCTCTCTCTCTCTCTCTCTCTCTCTCTCTCTCTCTCTCTCTCTCACACACACACACACACACACACACACACACATACACACACACACACACAGAGAAAAAAATCAAGGTTCTGCATTGAATGCATTTTTAACTTATGGTTTCTCAAGACGCAATCCCATCATAACTGAGGAGTATAAGCTGGCTAGTTCAAGCTGGTAATCGCCAGTGATTGTCTTAGGTAAGAGCACCTCCTCAATTTAAACTCACCTGATGAACACCTACTACTTGCAGTGCCAAGCATCCTAAATGAGGCAGAGAAGAAGTAGCTGCTCAGCCTTGCTGTGTTTGTGTCGTAATTGTATACACAGGTAAGGAAGTGGTGCAAGGTCATTGATGTTGACAAGTGCTTGGGATTACTTCCTTCTGGCAAGCAGTTCCCAGGCCGTTGGACCCCCTGGGTTTGACAGCAGCATCTATGTGGTGGCCAGTCATAGACTCATGTGTTTGACTGCTTGGCCCATAGGGAGTGGTGCTATTGGGGGTGTGGCCTCATTGGAGTGGGTGTGGCCTTGTTGGAGGAAGTGAGTCACTGTGGAGGTGGGCTTTGAGGTCATATGCTCAAGCTATAACCAATGTGGGACTCATTTTCCTTCTGCTGCCTGTGGATCAAGATGTAGAAACTCTCAGCTCCTTCTCCAGCACCATGTCTGCCTGCACACTGCCATGATGATAATGAACTAAACCTCTGAAATGGTGAGCCAGCACCAGTTAAATGTTTTCTTTTATAAGAGTTGCCATGATCATTGTGTCTCTTCACAGCAATAGAACCCTGACTAAGACAGTCTACTTCTCAAGTAGCATCTCTACTTATCTACCTCCAGTGTCCTTTCTAAGGTGCTTTGGTTTTAGTCAGAATTGTGCTCCAGGGGCTCCTGTGTTAGGTCACTTAGTCTCCAGACGGGGATGCTGTTTCAGGAGGTTGTGGAACCTTTGAGACATGGAGCCTACCTGGCTGAAATGGATTAGTAGGGCAGGCCCTTAAGTGCTGTAGCCCGGGCCTGCTTCTCGTGCCATTCTTTCTGACCTGATCTGCACCTCACCACACACTCCTGCATCATGTATGGAGCTGATCCATCTGCCAGTCTCTCCCCCACAGCTGAGAGTCTCTGAAACCTGCAGCCAGGGCGAACTGCTCTGCCTTTACACTGTCGCTGTGGCCACAGCAATGAGAATGTAACTAACACAGAAGAGGAGCTGAAGACCCCTTTGTTAATTCTTGACCATGAACACAGGGATTGTTTTTCCCCTTGAAAATGCATTATTAATGGGCTAGCCGATGGCTCAGCAGGCAGAGGCATTTGCTGTCAGGCTTGATGACCTGAGTTAGATCCCTGGGCCCCACGTGGTACAAGGAGAGAACTGACTTCGTGGGTTATTCTCTCTGACCTCCACACTCTCACTGTGAGATGTGCGAGTCTGCACCCCCCCCCAATAGTAAATAAATAAATGGAAAAACTGATTTTTAAAAAAAGTGTTATTAAAATGTAAAAAGAATACTCTTCTTGAGTCACCTGGAAAGTGAGACATCACAGTGAAACACCACACTCACAGCCATGTTCTGGCTTTCACTGGGATCACGCTTGCCTTTTCCTATGCAAGAGACGATGTCTTAGAACTTAAAAGGATTTCAAGAAGTGCATTTTAACTGCTGAGATGACCAGAAATGTAGGCTCACTCTAAGTAGAGCTGGGTAATTTGGCTGTCTTTTCAACATTCAGAATTCTCTCCGACTCTACAAAATTGCATCCACTTTGGTGAGCTAGTTTTTTTTTTCTCCCAATCAAATTACATTTCTTGGAGTTCACTCCACACATGCCTACTTACTTTGTGGAAATTATTTCAGCTAATTTACTAGCTGTGGGGAAGACAGAGAGGAAAGAGGAGGGGAAAGACAGAGGTCAGGGGAGAAAGAAGGAAAGGCATAGGGCAGAGAGAGAGAGCACTGTAATGGGATAAATTGTATTCTTCCTAAATTCCTATATTGGCATTCTTGTCCCTCAGGGTATGATTGTATTTGAAGACAGAGCTCTTTGTGAAGCAACAACAGAAAAACTAGACTGAGCCTTGATACTGTCTGCTCAGGACTTTGGTTTTTGTTGGTTTTCAAGACAGGATTTTTCTGTGCAACAGCCCTGGCTGTCCTGGAACTCTCTCTCTGTAGACCAGGCTGGCCTCAAACTCATAGAGATCTGCCTGACTCTGCCTCTTGAGTGCTGGGATTAAAGGTGTGTGCCACCACTGCCCGGCTGATAGCTTTATAAGGAGAGATTAGGACACAGGGAGACAACCGGGATGGCCGCGTAGAGGAGGGATCACGTAAGGACACTGAGGGAAGGCATTACCTGCAGGCCAAGGAGAGAAGTCTTAGGAGAAACTCTGCCTGGTGGCATCTTGGCTTGGCCTTCTAGCCTCACGACTGTGAGAAAATACCTCTTTTTCTTGTTTAAACTACCCAGTCTGTGGTATTTTGTTATGGAAGCCTGTATTGTTAATTTTCTCATTGTTGATGTGATACCTGACAAAAAGCCACTTAAGGAAGGGAGGGGTTGTCTTGGATCACAGTGTAAGGAAGGACAAACTGTCACGGGGCGGGGGGGAGTTGAGGCAGCAGGAGTGGAGGCAGCTGGTCACATTGCGTCTGCAATCAGGAAGCAAAGAGAGAGATGGATGCTCATGCTTAGCTCACTTTCCCTCCCACGAGACACTGCTGCCCCCGTTCAGAGCAGGTCTTTTCTCCTTAGTTAATTTTTTCTGGAAACACCTTTGTAGACAAACCCAGCAGAATGTTTCTATGGTGATGCTAAATCATGTCAAGTTGACAAGATTAAACAATCAAGATTAACCACGACAAAGTCCTAGCAAACTAATATGATCACTGATTCTTTGAATATTCTTTATCCTCTCTAAAACTCAAGTTGAAATTCAATGGCCTGTTGAAGAATAGTATTTTAAGATATGTTACATTTGTTTGTGCTGTGGAACATTTGTTTAATGGTGCAAAGATGTGTTGAATTCTTTTATGTTGTATTTGTTTAACTCTGTGAAGTTTTGTTACTGTGTCTGTCTAAAACATCTGATTGGTCTAGTAAAGAGCTGAATGGCCAATGGCGAGGCAGGAGAAAGGATAGGCAGGGCTGGCTGGCAGAGAGAATACATAGGAGTAGAAATCTGGGAGGAAAAGAAGAACGATCAAGAGATCAAGGAGCGAGAAAAGAAGGGGCCAGCCACCCAGCCACACAGCCGGCCATGGAGTAAGAGTGAAAGTAAGATATACAGAAGTAAGATAAGGAAAAAGTCCAGAGGCAAAGGGTAGATGGGATCATTTAAGAAAAGCTGGCTAGAAATAAGCCAAGCTAAGGATGGGCATTTATAATTAAAAATAAGCCTCTGTGTGTGATTTATTTGGGAGCTGGGTGGCAGCCCCCCCAGAAGAGCAACAACAACCAACTACAACGGCCACCGTGAAGTACAGGAAAGAAGAATAGCAACTTAACTCTGGTGTTTATAGGTGGGACCTTGGGGAAGTGATTAGAATTAGTAAGCCATTAGGGTTGATTGAATACCGGTGGCTGTATAAAAGCATTCACACACACACACACACACACACACACACACACACACACACACACACACGTTGTCAGTTCCTGCCACACTAGGACTGATCACAACCATCTCCTTGGGTTTTGGCATTTTTCTGCTTCAAAACAGAAGAAAGAGAAGGAATAGAGGAGGCCCTGTGTGTGGAATCAGGTAAGACGTGGTGAACACTGCTTCCACTCACACACTACTGGTAGGACTTGGTCACATAGTGCTCCTAATCAGAAAGGGGACTTGGAAATGCCATCCTGTGAGTGGCAACAACCCCCAGGTGATAAGGAAAACATAAACTTGGGTGGCATTAAGATAACATGCACAGACTGGTAAAACACACTATATGGAACTGTCCTGGGGAGCTTGTACTCAGCAGAAACTGAAGTATCTGTGCCTTTAACAAAATTTTGTTATATTGTAGATGGATTCCAGTGACAGATGTAAAAGTGACACAAATTATTGTTTTTCTCTGACAATTTCATGTATGTGTGCATTGATCTTATTCACCCTAACTACCCCTCCAACTCTCAGCTACCAAATATCTCCCTACTACCTTCTCCTTTCTTCTTTTTCTTTTGGGGTGGTGGTGATAACTGGCTGAGTTCAATTAGTGCTGGCTGTTGGAATGTTGACCCATACTGCTGGCTTGACCTTGTGCAGGTGACCATAACAGCGATGAAATCATTAAGTGTGATGGCCGTACCCTTGCCAGAAGATAGCATTTCATAGCTCTCCTCCCATTCTCTAGCTCTTATGTTCTTTATACCCCCTCTTCCCAGATGTTACCCGACCCTTGAGGGGCTGATATAGATACACAATTTAGGACTGAATACTCAATCGTCATTGCTCAGAACCGTGACCATTATGAACTTTTGCATTAACTTCTGCTCACTGCAGAAGTTCCTTTGGCTAAGGTTAAGAACAGCATTAATCTATGGATGCAAACACATATTTAGAAGGCAGCTTGACAACATGTTTATTTAATAAAACAACAATAGTAGGTTTCCTGCTAGGGCTTATGGCATCCTAGTTTTGTGAATTTGCCTAGGTTTACAGGACCAGGCACTAATTCATTCCTGTGGAGCAGGCCTCAGATCCCTTCAGAAACTCCTACAATCTTTAGGCCACTGTTGCGTTAATAGGCACATCTTGCTGGAAGGTCAGTATTGCAACATTCAAGGTTCACTACCAGGTAATACCATTGATGGCTTTTCCTCCCCAGTGGTCTGCCTAGCACCTTCCAGCACTATGAAAGCTAGCTAGCAGAGAGGAATTTTTCAGGTCAGTTCCAGCTTGACTTTTCTGTATCCTGTAACCAAAGTGTGTTGTGTCTTCCGTAATAGAGTCTTTCCATCTAGTTATGGTGGACAACCAATAACAATAGCAGTAGGCTCTGTTTCTTTGGGGACCTTTGGGACATCCCTAATCTATAAGTTATAGAGAAGTATCCCACACTAGGCACTGAGATTTTCATTTAATAACCCGTGTCTTCTTGGGGAAGCATTTTTTTCACTAAGGCTGCAAATCTATGCTAAAACTCATTTAAAAATACTATATTTTAAATTAGATTATGTGGTGGTTTGAGTGAGAACAGGCCCCTGTGGTGGTTTGAATGAAAATGGCCCTCATTGGCTCATAGGGAGTGACACTATTAGGATGTATGGCCTTGTTAGAATAGGTGTGGCCTTGTTGGAGGAAGTGTGTCACTAGGGATGAGCTTTGAGGTTTCAAATGCTCAAGCCAGGCCCAGTGTGACTCTCTATTTCTGTTGTCTGAGAATCTGGATGTAGAACTCTAAGCTACTTCTCCAGCACTGTGTCTACCTGCATGCTGTCATGCTGCCTGCCATGATGATAATGGACTAAATCTCTGAACTGTAAGCCAGCCCCTATTAAATGCTTTCCTTCAATGACTCTTTGCAAGGAACACTTGCAAGTAGAGATGGATGCACAAAGGGGTATATAGAGATGGATGGACAAAGGAGTATATAGAGATGAATGGACAAAGGAGTATATAGAGATGGATGGACAAAGGGGTATATAGAGATGGATGGACAAAGGGGTATATAGTGTGACTTGTTGGGTAGCACTGCAGCTTCTATGACAAGATTTTTAATTCCTTCCCCTTTCTAATTTTACTCATTTTATTTTCTTCCTTTTTTTTTTTTTTCTCTTGAATTTTGTTTTATTTGGCAGGGTGAGTGAATGAGAAGGGATAGGGAATGAATGAGATCAAGATACATGATGTGAAAAACTCATAGAATAATTTAAAAAAAGAGTTCTGGTGGTTTTGGTGTCTCTTCACAGCAATAGAAACCTTAGGGCTTCTAAGACACCCCCAAAGGATAGTGTATTTAAATACTTGATCTCCAGTTAGTAAAACTGTCTGGGAAGGATTAGGAGGCATGACCTTGTTGGAGGAAACATGTCACTGGGGGTTGGCTTTGAGGTTTCAAAAGTCCATGCCAGGCCCAGTCTCTCTTTCTCTCTGCCTGCTTGTTGTGGATCAAGATGTAAAACTCTCCGCTACTTCTCTAGCACCATGCCTGCCTGCCTGCTGCCATGCTCTTCACTGTAATGATAATGAACTAACCCTCTGATACCATAAGCAAGCCTCCCATTGTTTTCTTCTGTAAGTCTGCGTTGGTCATGGTGTCTCTTCATAGCAATAGAGCAGTGACTAAGGCAGCTTATAAAGTAGTGCATTTATATTAGGTTTTATCATATACCTATAGTTTTGGCTAACTCATTCCTAACCCCCTCCTCTCAATGGGAGTGATTTTAATGAATGTTTCTTGAGTTGCTATTTTTTAAAAATCTACGCATATGAGTGCTCTCTCTTCCTGTATGTCTGCATGACAAAGGAGGGCATCAGATCCCGTTGTAGATGGTCCATCAGCCACCATGTGGTAGTCGGGAATTGAACTCAGGACCTCTGGAAGAGCAACCAGTGCTCTTAACCACTGAGTCATCTCTCCAGCCCCAAGTTACTAAGTTTTATTAGCTTTCATTATTGAGGTTCAGTTGTTCCTCTGAAAATGGGTTTGCTGGTTAGTGTTTTGTCTTCTTGACATAAGCCAGGATCATCTGGAAAGAGGAGACTTTCATTGAGAAAATGCCTCTATTGGAGTGGCCTGTAGGCAAGTCTATGCTGGTATATGTATATTTTTTAATTAACGATTGATGTGGGAGGGTCCAGACCACCCCTTGGCTTGTGGTTCTGGGTCACAGAAGAAAGCAGGCTGAGCAACCCATGAGGGGCAGGCCAGTAAGCAATGCTCCCCTGTGGCCTCTGCATAACTCCTGCTGCCTAAGTCGCCACTCTGACTGAGTTCCTGCCTTGGCTTTCCCTCAGTGATGGGCTGTGATTAAGACATGTAAACCAAATAAACGCTCTTCTTCCCAAGCTGCTTTTTGGTCATGGTCTTGAGTGCAGTAATAGACAGCAAGCTAAGACAATAGCCTCTGCTATTCCTATTTCAGTTGGCCAAATAGACCCAGAGATATTTTAAAATAGCTTGTTTTAGGTCTGGCATTAAAAGTTGGGAGAGCTCAGATTTCCTGAGAACTGTACCTAGATTTTTTTACAGTGGGGTTATTGGTGTGAATTAATGAGAACAGGAAAGTGCTTTTCTCACAGGAGAATCAGGGCTATTCTGTCAGCCCCACTTAACTGTCAGCTACTTAACGAGAAAATTTAATATAAAGAACTGTTAAATAGAAATTAGGTGTGGTGGTGCATGTCTGTAAATCCTAGTGCTCAGAAGGTCAAGGTTATCTCAACTGCACAGTGAGTTTGAGGGCAACCTGGGATACACAAGACCCCATTTCACAAAAAAAAAAAAATGATAAACAGTTGTCTTAGTTAGGGTTTCTATTGCTGTGAGGAGACACCATGACCATGGCAATTCTTATAAAGGAAAACATTTAATTGGGGTGGCTCACTTACAGTTCAGAGGTTCAGTCCATTATCATCGTGGTGGGACATGGCAGCATGCAGACAGGCATGGTGCTGGAGAAGAAGCTGAGAACTCTACATCTTGATCCTCAGGCAGAAGAAGGAGTCTGTCCACACTGGGCATAACTTGAGCCTAGGAGACCTCAAACCCCAAATCCACAGTGATACACTTCCTCCAACAAGGCTACATCTACTCCAACAAGGCTGAACCTCCTAAGAATGTCACTCCTTCTGAGCTTACGGGGGCCAATTACATTCAAACTCCCACACTAGGTAACTAAATTTGCATGAAGACAGCACTGATTTGTCAGAGAGGAAATGACTGAAGGGAATATCAATGTACCTAGTTCTGGGGAAATAATAAGATGGAATTAACACTTGGAGACAGATACTCTGGGCACTGGTGCTTAGATTTGTATACAACGGCTGGGAAGAAAAAAATGCACTGAGGCTGTCTTCCCAGTACAGTTTCCAACTGCAGACTGGGAGCAGCTGGTATCATAGGAGGGGATATCAGGAGATAGGAAACATCACTAGGAGATGCTCACAAAAAGAGAAAGAGCTTTGTTTTAGTTAGGGTTTTTATTACCGTGAAGAGACACCATGACCGCAGCAACTCTTACAAAGAAAACATTTAATTGAGGTGATGGCTTATGGCTTCAGAGGTTCATGATGAGGAGCATGGCAGCATGCAGGCAGACTTGGTACTGGCTACATCTTGACCAGAAGGCAGCAGGAAATTGACTGACTGTCATACTGAGTGAAGCTTGAAAAAAGATCTCAAAGCCCACCCCCCACAGTGACACTTCCAGCAGAAGGTGTGGCCCAGATTAAAGGGTGTGCCCTCCAGCCTCAAGGTCTGGATTAAAGGCATGTGTCATCCAGCCTCCTCCAACAAGACCACAGGTCCTCCAACAAGGCTGCACCTCCTAATCGTGTCGCTGCCTATGAGTTTATGGGGGCCGGATACATTTAAAACTCCCACAAGCCTGCCCCTTCCTCTGCAGCCCCAGTCACCCTCTAATGCCCTCAGTGAGCAGAAGAGGAAGCAGCTAGAAAAGCAGAGGCGTGCTCTTCCAGGTTCTGGCTGCTGGGTCACAAGCCAGACTTCAGTGCTGGGTTTGAAGCTGAGAGATAACAGTTTACCCAAATGGGACACAGCCAACTTGTCCAGAACCTCATCTGGCTTGCCTGGGCGTAAGAATTCTGGTGGCATGAAGGGAAGTGACCTTGAGCTCATGGGCACTGGGCATGTGACTAGTCCTAGGGAAAAGGTACCATCCTTCAGGGCCTCTTGAATGCTCGTACAAGGGCCCAGGGCTAGCCAGCGTTGGCAGCCACAAGGTGGGTGGTAATGAACGGAGGATTATGATGGCAGGAGATGAGAAGACATTGGCAAGGCTTCCCTTCTTGTCACTCTTTCCAGAACTCACAACTGTGGAGGAGAGTGGGAAAACAAGAAGAGGCCTTTGGGGGGTGGCACAAAATACAAGTCTCTCAGTTAAATTTGAATGTGGTGGAAATAGGTTTTTAGCAGTGTGTCCCATTGTGTGTGTGTGGTGGGGGGAGAGGGAGGGAGGGAAAGAGAGAGAGCGGGGGAAGGGGGAGATTATGTTTTTATTTTGATTGCTTTCCATCAGATAGAAGACTTCAGTTCTTAGACATTAAGGGCCATAGGAGCTATACAACGTAAGCCCGGAGTTAGCTGAACATCACATTATAGTTTTAGTGCTAAGTCTGTGAGTGATACTGATTAGAACCCTGAAAATTTGGATACTGTTGGAGGCTTTGTCTGGGCCAGTAACATTCAGTCTATTCTGGTGCCCAGTGTGTACAATTAAATACCAGTTCAAATGATGAAAAGACATTGATGTCAGGTCCCTTTGCTAGACTGACGATCCTGAATGAGATGCAAGTCTTGGAGGAAACGCCTCACAGCCTCTGAAGCACTCATATTTTAGAGTGAGGAATAAGGCAGTCATTGGAATTAGTGATCTGTATGGCTAGTCACTTGACAGGGATGGACCCTTGTTCTCAGAGGTGGTCAGATGGATTCTATACCTGGGGGAGATGGCACAGACAAGGTGAGATATTGTTTAGATATTAAAGAATTACCAGCAGTTAGGGCCTCCTAAGGGTAGAAACCATTCATTACCCATCAGAACAGTCATTCTGGAAGAAGAACAGCATCATTTGTGCTTCTTGGAACCAAAAACTGGAGGTCTTACTGGACAAGATTAAGACTTAATACAAAGATATGCTGAAGAATGTGTGGCCTGAGAATCCGAATAAACAAATAGAGTCATCGATCAGAAAACGGACCTGGAAACAGACAGCACGAGGGTGACTCAGCAGAACCTTAGGAAAGGACAGTGTTTCTCATCAACAGTGCTGGGACAATTGGGTACCAGGACAGAGAGGAAGTAAAATTAGACCCTTACATCATATCTACACAAAAATCTACTCCAAGAGGATTATTACGGACCTAATTTTTAGAAAGCAAAATAATAAAGTTTTTAGGAGATAATGTGAAAAAAAAATGTTTTCCTGACCTCAGGAGAAAATTCTTAAGTAAGATACAAATCACTAGCTATAGATTTGGCTCTGTTCAGATAAGAACTTCTTTTTATTAAAAGGCATTAGTAAAGGCTGGGGATACAGCTCGGTAGTAGAGTACTTGCCTGCTTTCCATAAGGCCCCAAGTTTAATCCCTAGCCCAAAAGAAAACAAAAAGGCATCATTAAAAAGGTGAAAAGATGAGTCACATGGTGGGAAAAGACAGTTGCAATGCAGAATAAAAAAAGATGTCTTATCTAGAATATACAAAGTTCCCCTACAAGCCAAGTGTCCCAGTTCACAGAAAGTGTTACCACTGGGGAGGCTGAGGCAGGTGGAGCACGCATTTGAAGCCAACCCAGGAGGCATAGAGAAACCTTGACTCCGAGTAATTAAAACCAAAGTACTATAGATCACTGAGAAAAATACAACCCAACAGAAAAAACAGGCAAAACACTCACAGATCTCATGGCCAATACAAATGCAAACACGTTCAACATATGAGCAATCAAATTTAAATAACCTGAAGCCACAGTGAAGATGATAGGCAGCCTTCAGGATGGCCACAAATGATTTCTGGGCCATGGTGTTTATAATCTCCCACATGGTATCAGAGCTGGTGTGTGTGATCAACAGAAAATGACAGACACGGTGACATGCCACTCTTGAGTTTAGTTTGTGAAAGGTGCAGTGAGTTCCATCTGGGCTGCCTCCCCTCCACCCCAGGTTGGTTGCTCTGGGGAAGCCTGCTGGTGTATCAAGAACAGTCCCCTGAGGAACTCTATGGAGGCTCCCAGTCAGCAGCTTCATCAGAGAGCTGGAGACAGTTCTTACAAATGACTGTAGCTCTGAAGGACATCCTGACCTCAGACTCTTGAGAGACTCTTAGCCAGAACCATCCAACTAAACCATCCCCAGATTCTTAACCCAAGAACAGGTGTGAGATAATGCCTACTATCTTATGAGTTCTGAAGACCATCTGCTGTTCTGCAGTGATAGCCAACAGATACAGTGAGAGAGTACCAAACAGGATGCTCAGTGTTGGTATAGATGCAGAACCCTGGGAACGCCCGCATCCTGCAGCACATATGGAGAGTGACAGAATCACTTTGCAAAGCCAGGCATCTACACATATAATTCTAGAGCTTTGTCTGTTACGTGATTCAGCATTCCACTCCTAGGTACATACACACATTACAGAAGCGCACCATCTTGTGTATTAGGAATCATGTACAGTGTTCATGGAGGCAATGTCCATGATAGCCTCATATTGGGAATCGCTCACATGGCCATTCATCAGGAAATGGATAAATAAATTTGGGTTTTTTTTTTTCTGTATGTATTTATAGGCTTCAGAGCTATGCAGCCATGGGCTACAAGGAAATAAACAGGCCTAATTGTCTTTCAATGTAGCTTATCCAGGAGCCAGGTATTCAGGGGCCTATGGCTTTCTGACCAGTGCTCTGAGGTATTGAGAACGAGAGGCCACAGCTACAAGCAAGAACAAATCTCAAAGCAAGATGCTGGACATAGAATGCTCCCTCCCATTCATATGAAAGTTCATGTATATGGAATTCAGAAGCATGGAAAATGCATAGATTGTTCTGGGGCATTTGATGTGGTGAAACAATGAGACCAAACAAGGAATTGATTCTTAAAAGGGTGAGATTGTGGTCACTCCTGGAGGTGGGTGTCATTGGGAAGGGACTCTTGGGGTGTGATGATAAAGATTTTTTTTTTTAAATTAAAAAAGAAATGTTTGAGACAGGATTTCATCATGTAGCCTTGGCTGGCCTAGAACTCACTATGTAGACCAGGCTGTGCTCGAATTCATAGAGATCTGTTTGCCTCTGCCTCGGCTGTGCTGGCGTTAAAGGTGTGTGCCACAACGCCGCTAAGAATCCTGTTTCTTGACCTGGCTGGATTCTCTTAGGTATGTGTAGCTATTTCCTGGGAATCGAGACATTCATTCTCTCCTGAAGGGAGGGACCCAGGAAGCTGATTAAATGGAGGGTTCAGGAGGCTTAGAAAGTTATATGATTCATTTGAAGGCCTGTCTTCAAAGTATATTTCTCACAAAGTATATTTCTCGTAGTTTGCTGTGGAGAGAAGACTCCTCCGTGGAACTGCCTACATGCTGGGTAGGGAGATCCAGGGATGCAGGTTTCATGAGTAATCACCCATGCTGGATTGGGCTTTCCAGTGATGCAGCTGTCTTTGAGCTACCCATGCTCCTGTAAGTAACCTTTCACCCTTGCTCTGTAAGTAACCTTTCATCCTTGCTCTGTAAGTAACCTTTCACCCTTGCTCTGTAAGCAGCCCCTGTAAACTTGTTGGCTCTTTAAGCTAGACTCGGGTGGGATCACGTCTTCGGTCTTTTGTTGGTGTCCTATTTGGGGCGAACAGATGCCTGTCCTGTCTCCTCATATGGTAACACAACAGGTGCTCAGTGTGTACAGTTTCCTAAGTTGGGTATTTGTGCTTTCTAGATGTATATGCTATCTATTTCTCAATAAAATGTCAAAACATGATGAACAGATTAAGAGTTGCACATCAAGGACTGAGAGAAAACATTTTCTTTAATAAACATTAGCACTATTTATTTAGTGCTGGGGGCTGATGGCAGACAGAAGAAGAGAGACTGAAGAAAGCTACATTAAGATTAATGTGTAGGGACTAGAGAGCTGGGTCAGTGCTTAAGAGTACTTGCCGTTCTTGTCGAGGACCTGGGTTCAGTTCCCAGCACCCACATCAGGTGGCTCACAACCAGCTGTAATCAGGGGATTCATGTGCGTTCAGGTGCCGGGGAGACCAGAAAAGGGGGTTAGATTCCTTGGACCTGGAGTTACAAGTGCTTGTGAACTGCTCGATATAAGTGCTGGGAACTGAATCCAGGTCCTCTACAAGAGTAGCAAGTACTCTTAACTGCTGAACCATCTGTTCAGCCCCAACTTTTCCTTTCTTAACAAAGTATTTCTTTTTCTGTGTCTATCCATGCGTGTCTGGTCTAGTCCTTAGGACACAAGGACCGGACACTTCAGCAGATACCCTGTGATTCAGTTTCAGAGCCATGACCTGTAACAACACATGCAAAGCGCACTCTCCCTCTGAGCTCCCACTTTCCTTCCATGTTTTTAGTTAACTTATTGGAGTTCACTCCCAGTTGTGCAGCAGGCTCTCCGACAGAGAGGTTTTTAAGCACTTTGGAGACGGTCCTCTCAGGACTCAGATTCAGCAGGTCCAGCCTGAAGTCTCGGTCTTGGTAGCTTGTAGACCATCACGGAGTGATGGAGTGGTGGGGAAGGGCAGCCTTTGTTGGAACCAGAAGCCATCTGATATTAACTCATTCACCTTATTGCCATGTCTGAACAGCTTATTTCCCCTAGTTACCAGCTTCCCCAGTGTTCACCGGGGACTGACAACCTCAGCATCTTATAAAATATAATTACATTTGCTTTGAAGTCAGGTTTCCTTTGAGTGGGGAAGTCAGGTCCTTTTCAGGGTGTTATCTCATCTGACTTGCATCCTAGGCTCCCATTCACTGCTGAACTGCAGCACCCTACCCAGCCTTTTAAATGTCCACCCATTTCCTTACTTTAAGGCAACTGCTCGTTCGCAGCGTCTTGTAGCCCACCCCGTGCCCCCCTCTTTCTCCTTTTTTCTCAGCACTGCAGCAGGCTTGCACACACCCCAGTGCAGATAACTGCCTGTTTATCCCTCGCCTTTGTCTCTGAGCTTGAAGTCGCTTCCTATCGTCAGGAAACATTCCTTCCATCCTCCGGTGACTCATCGTTATCTTCCTTTCCTGGAGAACCTTATCAATAGCATTTCGAGCAGCTATGTAAATTAAATCTGTTCCTCTCCTCCCCACTCTGTATTTACTGTCTCACCACTAACTTCCTCTTGGAGTAAGCGCTTCACTTTTCCCCTGACAAATAAATGAAAAAATAATTTGCTCATTTGAAGATACTCTCCTGTTAAAGTCAGTGCGACTAGAAGGCTCTGTTTGCATTGGAAAGACTGTTTTATGCCTGGTAATCATTCCTGGCATCCCTTTTTACTTGGAAAAAAAAAATAGCCCTGGTTTGGCTGATGAATTTATGGCTATCTTCCTAAAAGTCAATGCAGTCCAGATGAATGACAGCTGCAGGTTTGGTTGTGGACTCTCATCCCCACAGAGCCACACACCAGCTGTGTGGGTCTGATGCTCACAAGCTTCATCTCCCAAATCTGATCTCCAGGTCACCCAGGGCAGTCTTCCCAGGAACTTGTTAGAGCCACAGAGCCTCAGGCCACCCCCCAGATCGGCTGGACCAGTAACTGCCTGGTAACAGGATACTCAGGCGACCAGCATGCCCATTATGGTCTGAAAAGTTGTGCCCTAAACCCCATAGGTTGGTTTTATTAATGAAATAGAAGCCTGCTGGCCTTTCCATAGCATTGAGAGTAAATAATTTGGAAGCAGATGAAACACTCGGCCAGTGAAGTGTCTGTGGCACCAGAGGGCCAAAGACCGGAACCCCAGCACCCATGTGAAAGCTGGGCATGGTGGCAATGCCTGTAACCCCAATGCTGGAGATGGGGAGATGGGTGAATACCTGGGGCTCACTGGCTGCCAGCCTAGCCCAATCAGAAGCTCCAGGTTCTGTAAGAGACCTTGTCTCAAGAAATAAGGTCAAGGGTGATTAAAAAAGACACACCCAGCACTGACCTCTGACTTTCATATGAACATGTATACACACACACACACACACACACACACACACACACACACACACACATGCACACACATCACATACATACATACATACACATACACACACCACACACACATACATCACATATACACACCACACAAACACACACCACACACACACACACACACACCACATACATACATACACATACACACACCACACACATATACATCACATACACACACCACACACACACACCACACACACCACACACACACACACACACACACACACACACACCATAGGGTAAAAAGTTCAGGGTTGGGAATAAGTTTCTGCTTAGCCTATGTAGGTTACTGAGTTCCTGACCTAGCACCAAAATGAATGAATGAATGAATGAGTAAATACACCACTCAATGGATTTTTATAACAACTGATAGGAGTAACAGATAAATACACCAAATGATATACTTATATGTATGATAACTTCCTTTAAAAAAGTGAATAAATGTACTAATGAGCATGGTAAAACCTCATTTAATTGTCACTAATAAAAAGCACACCTCTCTAAAACAGCCCAAAGGCTGACATGGTCTAAAGAAAAAAACCTAAATTGTTCCATTTATGATTATTATAGAGTTGTAGACTTGAACGAATGCTTCATGTCCATGTTTTGCATTAAAAATGTCCACACAAATGAAAATGGAAAGAAAAAAGCCTTGTCATTATTAGTTTCTGTTTCCTGGTCCCATTTTCTGTCATTTGCCAAGCTTGCTTTCATCCTCTTGGAGGAAAAATAATATTGAATTCATATTTCCAATAATAACCCTCCCCTGCCAAAGGTATTTCTTTTGACTCATGAGGAAAATGTTCTTGCTAAATTAGGACTTAGTTCCTATGGCATTGTGGATTGGATACCTGTCTCATGGAACTGTGGTTTGAATGTCTGCCCATGGTACTGTGGTTTTTGTTTTGTTTTGAGACAGGGTTTCTCTGTGTATGTAGCTCAGGTTGTTCTGAAACTCAATTTGTAGACCAGCCTGGCCTAGAACTCACAGAGATCTGCCTACCTCTGCCTCCCGAGTGCTGGGATTAAGGATCTGAGCCACCATCACCTGGCTGGCACTGTGATTGGGATGAGTGTTCTATGGCACAGTAGTTGGGATGAGTACCCCACAGCACTGTGGTTGGGATAAGTGTCCTATGGTACTGTGGTTGGGATGATTGCTCCATGGCACTATGAATTGGATGAGTGTCCCATGACACTGTGGTTGGGATGAATGTCCCATTCACTGTGGATAAGATGAATGTCACATGGCGCTGTGATTTGGATGAGTCTCCCACAGAACTGAGGATTGGATGAGTGTCCCACAGTACTGTGGAGTGGATGAGTGTCACATGTACTTTGTATTGGATGAGTGCCTCATGACACTGTGATTGGGATGAATGACCCATGGCACTATGGTTGGGATGAATGACCCATGGCACTATGGTTAGGATGAATGTCCCAGGGCACTGTGGTTGGGATGATCATCCCGTGACATTATAAATTGAATGAATGCCCCATGGCACTGTGGTTGGGATGATTGCTCCATGGCACTACAGATTGGAAGAGTGTCCTATGGCACTGTGGTTGGGATGAATGTCCATGGTACTGTGGCTTGGAAGAGTGTCATGTTCCCTGTGGATTGGATGAGTGCCCCAAGACACTGAGGTTGGGATGATTGTCCCATGACACTATGGATGAGATGAGTGTCCCATGGCACTATGGTGGGGATGAGTGTCCCATGGCACTATAGATCGGAAGAATGTCTCTTGGCACTGTGGAATGGATAAATGTCCATGGTACTGTGGCTTGAAAGAGTGTCCCATGTACTATAGATTGGATGAGTGTCCCATGGCACTGTTGTTGGGATGAGTGTTCCATGGCACTGTGAATTGGATGAGTGTCTCATGGCAGTGGGATGAATGTCCCATGGTACTATGGACTGAATATTGTCCCATGGCATTGTGGTTGGGATGAATTCCCGTGGTACTGTGGATTGGATGAGTGTCCCACACACAGCTCTGTGGATTGGATGATTATCTCATGGCACTGTGGATTGGATGAATGTTTCACTGCACAGTGACCATGGCACTATAGTTGAGATGAGCGTCCCTTTTCCTATGTGTCTGAAGATTTGGTTACTAGTCCATTGTGGTGATATTGTGTTTCCCAATATATTGTAACCCTAATAAAGTTATCTGGGGTCAGAGAACAGAATAGTCACTAGATATAGAGGCCAGAAAATGGTGGCACACATACTTTCAATCCTAGCATTCCAAAGGCAGAGATCCATCTGGATCTCTGTGAGTTCAAAGCCACACTGGAAACCGCCAGGCATGGTGACACATGCCTTTAATTCCCAGGAAGTGATAGCAGGAAGCAGATTGGTATATAAGGTGTGAGGACCAGGAACTAGAGCCTGGTTAAGCTTTTAGGTTTTTAGCAGCAGTTCAGCTGAGATTCATTCTGGATGAGGACTCAGAGGCTTCCAGTCTGAGGAAATAGGATCAGCTGAGAAGTTGGTGAGGTGAGGTTAGCTGTGGCTTGTTCTGTCTCTCTTATCTTTCAGCCTTCACCCCAATACCTGGCTCTGGGTTTGTTTTTATTAATAAAACCTTTTAAGATTCATGTTACAGTCCATGGTGCTTCTGAGAAGTGAGGCCTAGTGGAAGGAAATATATCATTATTATATTTTATTATTATATTATATATAATTATTATATATTATTACATCATTAGGAGTATAATCATGAAGGGGATTCTGAGGCCCTTGTCTCTTCTTTCTCTATGCCTCCTACGTGCCATCAGAGGAGTGGTTTTTATCCAGCACATGCTCTCTTCAACTTAGTCCTCCAGAACAGTACACCAAAATAAACCTTTTCTCTCTGTAGCTTGCTTACCTCGGGTTATTTTGTTATACTAATATGAAGCTAAATGTCAGGTAACATCCAAGTACATTTTTTGGTAGAGGGAGATGTGCTTGACATATAATATAGAGGCCAGCAAAGCTGGAACACACCCTACAATAGACAGGACAGTTCCCCTCTCACATCTGGGGCCAACGTCAATAGTTCCAAGGTTGAGAAACTGCACCTGGGGAGGGGAAATGTAACTTAATCTCTTAAAGGGGTTAAGGCATGGAGAGCATGAACAGGTTGGAAACTGATGGAGAGGTCCCCAGCCTGAAGCTAAAAAAGCCAGAAGTGTCCAAGTTTCAGAAGGGTTTGTCACACTAAGGATGCTTCAGGCAGCAAGAAGCCCCCAGAGGATTCTTTCTGAAAAATTAAAGTAATACATGCTCTTAACTAGACAAGAAAGGATTGCTTAAAAAGCCCTTTAATTGGATGGTACCTCATTTCTTTTCTTTTTTATTTACTAGCCCATCTTTCTTAAATATCATATAATGCGTATGTGTTTGTCACAAATGCTACTTTTATACAAAAATGTTGTTAATTTTAATTCATTCAAGAAGTGATAATCATAAAAATGAAACCATAAAAGAACTTTGAGAAAAATGCATGTGATTATTTCATCAGATCCATGGGAGGGAGAAAGCCTCATGAGCACAGCAGCAAGTCCCCCCAGACAAAGGGGGCTGCCCTGGGCTGTAGTACATAAAAATTCAAATTACAAGGAAAGAAGAAGAGCCCAGTTGAGCATAAAATAATAGAAAAATTCATGAAGGAAATGATGGATCTTACTGCATTATTCTTCAATTGCCTATGCATTTTGTGCTAAATAAAATGAGAAGGCAAAGTGCTCTGTAAAAAAAAAAAAAAAAACCAAAAAACAAAGCCACCAAAAACTCTTGGCATCAAAGAACACTTAGAAAGCAGGCAGAGTGGTGTCAATAGTGACTCCAGCTCCCAGGGCTCCAGGGCTGAGTCAGGCAGAACCTGAGTTCAAGACCAGCCTGAGCTACAAGTGAGACCTGTTTCAAAAATATAAAACAAAACAGGTTGTGATAAGGATCAGCAGAAATATGGTGTGTGTGTGTGTGTGTGTGTGTGTGTGTGTGTGTGTGTGTGTGTGTGCATGTAAGTTCAATCCCCAGAACTCACAGTGACAGGAGAGAACTGACTTCCCCAAAAGTGTCCTCTTTCTATCTTCACACATATGCCATGGTGTGGCACACACATTCCCCCTCCCATTACACACCACACCACACCACACACACACACACACACTCTAAAATAACAAAAAACCATAATGCAACAATAAAAAAGAAATACAATAAGAAAAGCCCCAATAACACCCAAGTGTGAAGGACATGTGTTCTCCACGTGCACATGAGCACATGATCACAATAAAAGAGTTTAACGTGGCCCACCATCCAATAAATGAGAACCAGAATGAATTCCTAGTAACAGGCAGGTATTCAAGGAAAACCAACCACAGGACACTGGGTGACAGAGAAGCTAAAGTGAAAGCTTCGTCTGTTTGCCTTACTGTGTGTGCTATGACAACAATGTTCATGAAAACCTACTGAAAGCAGGAAAGGTTTGTCCTGGTCCATGGTTTCAGAGACTTCAGTCCCTTGTTATTTGGGCCTACCTCTGGGTGTTTGTGTGAGTGCATAGCATCTTGGCACAGGGCTTGCAGTAGAGGGAGAGCAGAGGCAGGAGGGAGGGTGGGAACCAAAGAGAGAGATTTGTGAGGTAGGAACAAGCCATGCTCTTCAAAGGTGTATGTTCCCCTCTCCTCCTTCCTTCATCTAGGCCCCATCCCCTTATAATCCTTGCAGCTATGAACTAATCGAGGTGCTAATTCACTTATGTTAGCATTCATCTGATACCATCTCACAAATGGTGCTACTAGGTGGGGCCCAAACTTGCCATACTTGAGCCTTTGGGGAGCATTCAAGACCAAGATTCTAAGTATGTTCTTAGTGAAGGAAAGACATTGGATAAGTTTTTGGAAAGCCATCTGATAACATGTGGCCAGAGTTTAGAAGACTCCCCTTAGCCTTTGGTCCACAGTTCTGTTTCTGGAAAGCTGTCCTGAGGAAACAAGCCATTATAATAACAGATTATGTGTAGCTGTTTGTCAATGGTACCATTATAGTAAGAACAACAAATAAGAAACAACCTATATGTTTTCCCTAACAACAAAAAAAAAAAAAATCAAATGGAGAGCTGATGAGATGGATCGGTGGTTAAGAGTATGTATTGTTCTTCCAGAGTACCTGAGTTTGATTCCTAGAACTCATGTTGGGTATAGTGGTTTGAATAGGAATGGTTCCCATAGACTCATGTGTTTGAATGCTTGGTCACCAGTGAGAGGCACTATTGGGACATGTGGCCTTATTGGAGGAAGTGTGTCACTGTGGGGAGGGCTTTGAGGTATTATATGCTTGAGTTGTGTCCAGTCTATTCCTCACAGTCTATTCCTGCTTCCTGCAGAACAAGATGTAAAACTCTCAGCTTCTTCTCCAGCATCATGTCTGCCTGTATGCAGCCATGTTCTGGCCATGATGATAATGGACTAAATCTCTGAACTGTAAGCCAGCCCCAATTAAATGTTTTTGTTTATAAGAATTGCCATGGTCATGGTGTCTCTTCACAGCAGTAGAAACCCTAACTAAGACAGAAGTTGGTACCAGGGACTGGGGTATTGCTGTGATAAGCCTGACCATGTTTTGTTTGGAGGAATTTGAACTTTAGTACTTTGGGTTAGGAAAGCAGTGGAATGCTTTAAGCACTGCTTAATGGGCCATACTAGTAGGAGCATGGAAGACAGTGGTGCTGAGGGTGATTTGAACGATGGGGCCTGGCTCAAGAGGTTTCAGAGGTGAAGAATGTTAGTATGTTGCCTGGAGATGGCTCTTTTGATATTCTGGCTAAGAATGTGGCTGCTTTTTGCCCTTGTCTGAAAAGTTTTTCTGAGGCTAAATTGAAGAGCTTTGAATTAATTCTGTTGGCAGAGGAAATTTCAAAACAACCTAAGATTGACTCAGTCGTATGGTTACTAGTATTCACTCTTACGAAGATTTGTAATGAAAAGGAGTAAGCTGAACAAGCAAAAATAGAAAATGCATAGATTGAGGAGAAAAGGGGCACCAGGAAGTGGAATGGAGCTAAATTCTATGTTTAAGGAGATAAACAGATTAAAGGGGGTGGTGATCTCAGGGCAAGACCCCACCCAGCTAAGCTTCCAATTTGTGAAATAGGATTAAAGAAAAACTCAGAGCCAGGTGTGGTGGTGCACGCCTTTAATCCCAGTACTCAGAAGACAGAGACAGGCAGAGCTCTGAGTTTGAGGCCAGCCTAGGCTACAGAGCAAGTTCCAGGACAGCCAAGCTTAGGCAGTGAAGGTAACCATTGAAAACAGAAAATCAGGTGAAGAGGTAATTGAATGAGGGGGCCAGGTTCCAGCACCAGCAAGTAGCAGAACTTGGCAGCTTTGGCCATGTGGTTCTGGTTTTACAGTTAAGGATAGAAGAAAAGGGGCTATGGAATCTCTCTACGTGACTAAGGAAAGTCATTGAGGCCAGGTGTGTGTCAGGGGTATCCCTGCATGGAGGCCCAGAGAGGCCATTATGTAAAGCTGTGAAGGTGAATCCACAAGATGTTGGAGATGCCAGAGCTGTGGGATGCTTGCCAAGAAGAGCTGCTGCTGTGGATGACTGATTGATAAATAAAACACTGATTGGCCAGTAGCCAGGCAAGAAGTATAGGCAGGACTAACAGAGAGGAGAATTGAGAGAACAGGAAGGCAAAGAGGAAGACACTGCCAGCCGCCGCCATGACAAGAAACATGTAAAGATACCGGTAAGCCACAAGCCATGTGGCAACTTATAGATTAATAGAAATGGGTTAATTTAAGATATAAGAACAGTTAGCAAGAAGTGTGCCACGGCCATACAGTTTGTAAGCAATATAAGTCTCTGTGTGTTTACTTGGTTGGGTCTGAGCAGCTGTGGGACTGACGGGTGAGAGAGATTTGTCCTGACCGTGGGCCAGGCAGGACCAGAAAAGCTCTAGCTACAAGCTGCTAACAGGGAGTAGAATCAGCCCAGAAATAAGTGTGTTGCAGTCAACAAAGGTGAAAGGAGTTGGAGATCTGAAAAGTTGGAGATCTGATGCCTCTTGCCTTCTTGGGCACCTTGCATTGACATCAGATATGGAGACGCAGAATTTGGAGTTTGCCCAGCTGGTTTTCGATCTTACTTTGGTCCAGTATTTTCTTACTATGCTCCTTTCCCTGCCTCTTGGAGAGGTAATGTATATCCTGTGCCATTGTATGCTGGAAGTATGAGATCTGCTTTTTTATTTTGATTTTACAGGGGATTGCAGTTAAGAGATTGCATGAATCTCAGAAAAGACTGAATTTTGGACTTGTAAACAGGATTGAGACTCTTATAGACTATGAGGGCTTTTGAAGTTGAACTGAATACATTTTGCCATTGTCTTATGCTTGTAAGCCTATGGGAGCCAGGAAGTGGAATATGATGGTTTGAATAGGAATGGCCCCCATAGACTCGGGTGTTTGAATGCTAGGCCCATAGGGAGTAGCTCTATTATGAGGTGTGACCTTGTTGGAGGAAGTGTGTTACTGGGGGGTGGGGGCAGGCTTTGAGGTCTCATGTGCTCAATCTATGCCCAGTATGGCTCACAGTCTCTTCCTGCTGCCTTCGAATCAAGATGTAGAACTTTCAGCTCCTTCTCCAGAACCATGTCTTCCTGCATGCTGCCATACTTCCTGCCATGATGATAGTGGACTAAATCTCTGAGCTGTAAGCCAGCCCCAATTAAATGTTTTCATTTATGAGGATTGCCATGTCATGGTGTCTCTTCACAGTAATAGAAACCCTAACTAAGACATTGGGTAACTCACAATCACCTATAACTCCAACTCCAGGGTATCTGATGCCTCTTGCCTTCTTGGGCACCTTGCATTCATGTGTACTCATCCTATAATATACATAATTAAAAATAAAAATGATTCTTCAAAAACAAAAGATGAAGTAAAATTACTTTAATATACCTTGTGGCACACTTACATGATTGATAATTTACATTTTGGGGTGAATATTTGGAAACACTCTTGTTATACCACTGAGAAAATAAGACAAAAATTTTTATTTTTAAGAAATTTGTTTTATTTATGGGTATCTGTGTGAGTGCTTTCAACTGATGAGCCATCTCTCTAGCTCCCAAAATATGTTGTTTTTTCTGATCTCAAACATCATATGAGTAATTGTGTGTGTATGTGTGTGTGTGTGTGTGTGTGCATCCATCATCATATCCACTCCCCAATATGTGCTCCTCTCTCCTTCTTGTGGGTCTCCTTCAACTCCCCAAAGAGTCTCCCTTCCACTTTCATGTCTTAAAAAAAATCTAGATTACATATATGAGAGAGAACATGATATTTGTCTTTCTGAGTTTGGCTTATTTCGCTTAAAATGATGATCTCTAGTTCCTTCTATTTTCCTGTCATGCTCCCATGACATTAATTTCCTTCTGTTTTATGGTTAAATAATACACCAGTGTACACACACACACACACACACACACACACACACACACACACACACACACTCGAGACCTCTCATTACATTTTCTGTAGCAGGTTTTCTTTTGGGCCACCAACCAGCTCCCAAATCATGACATGGAAGCTTATTATTAGTTAAGAATGCTCAGCATTATCTTAGCTCTTATTTAATCTGTTTTTCTTTATCTATGTTTGCCTCAGGGCCTTTTGCCTTTCTTTCTTTCTGTATGTCCTACTACCCTGCTTCTCGTGTCTGTCTGTCTGTCTGCTGCCTGGCTCCTGGCCCTGGGCGTGTCCCTGTCTTTCTCCCTTGTTCTTTTCTCCTTCCTCTCTCAAGCCTAGATTTCTCTTCCTACTTATTCTCTCTGCCTGCCAGTCCCACCTATCCCTTTTTCTGCCTAGCTATTAGCTGTTCAGCTTTTTATTAGACCAATCAAGTGCCTTAGGCAGGCAAGGTGAAACAGCAACACATCTTTACATAGTTAAACAAATGCAGAACAAACAAATGTAACACACCTTTACACAGTTAAAGTAATATTCCACAGCATAAACTAATGTAACATATCTTTACACAGTTAAATATTCCACAAGCATTGTCTTTATGACATGTGGATGGGCATTTAGGCTGATTCCCTAACTTGGCCTTTGTGAGTAATGCAGTGATAAACATGGATGTGCAGGTGTTCTGTGCTGTGCTGACTTAGGCTCCTTGGGGTGTGTACCTAGAGTGGCGTAGCTGGGTCATATGCAAGTTGTATTTTTAGCTTTCTGAGGAACCTCCACACTGATTCCCATAGTGGCTGCACCAGTTTACATTCCCATCAGCATTAAATAAGTCTTCCTCCCCATCCTCACTACACTTATTGTCACTTGTTCTTCTTGATGATAGTCATTCTGACACGAGGATGAGATGGAATCTCAATGTAGTTTTGATTTGCATTTTCCTGATGGCTAAGGATGCCGAACATAGTCTCCGTGAGCTATTGGGCCCGAGTCTCTTAGTAAAGGCAGCCAGCCCATCTTGTAAAAGTCTGCTAACTTTCACATTAGCTAGAGTGAGAAATGGACAGGTGGTAGGGGCAGGAAGCTTCTGCAGTGGCACTGATGGTGGAGAATGGCATCACATGGGCACTGAGAAGTGTGTCAATAGCACGACAGCGGCAGCAAAAGAAACGGAATGGTGAGGACTATAGGTGTGGCAGGGTGACACCCAGGCTGCACGGGGAAGTCCTTCTACATCAGTGGTTCTCAACCCTCCCAATGCTGTGACCTCATGTTGTGGTAACCCCCCCCCCACACACACACACCATAAAATTATTTTTGTTGCTATGTCACAATTGTAATTTTGCTATTGTATTGAATTGTAATGTAAATATCTGATACTCAGGGTATCTGATATTCGACCCCCAAAGTGGCTGCAACCCACAGGTTGAGAACCAGTGTTCTAAACTGTGAGACACTCTTCTCATTCTGAGAACCCTCGGAAACACACAAGAGGGAAGCATCTTTTCATTTGATACCTGGTGCTAGCCACCCAGTGGTTGACAGAAAATCTAGGGGCTAAAATTATATTATAAAGACCTCACCTAGCAGCCTTTGAATTTGAACGCAGTGGCTAACCTCTGGACTAGTTTAGAGTCTTTTGTTCATTCTGGCCAATAAATCTGAATGGTATTTATCGGTGACCCTTAGATGTCCTTTCTGGCTTTGGGGATATCTAAAAGAAAGAGAGAGACAGAGACAGAGAGACAGAGACAAAGAGAGGAAGAAATAAAGTTTCATGTGTTTAGTGGGTTTTCCCTCATGCTCCTTATGTGTGTTTAAGCTTCATAATGTTTCCCCACTGTATGTGTAAAAGAGAGAACTTGCCTGGGATTGGAACTCGGATCCTCCTTGCTCTAGTGAGGGTGACTAGCTGTCCTGATGGTAGGATTTCAGAGAGTTCCATAGAACCCATTAAGCTGCGAAAGCCAGTGTCAGGTTTCCTGGCTCGGGCCCCTCAGCTCAGACGCAGTAAACCAGGTCGTGAGTGTGTTCTGTGGATTGAAAGAGCCACACAGGACCCTTTGTTCACAAAGAGGCTCTGGAAAGGTCAATCGGGGACAGAAGTTGGAGCACAGGGCTGTGGGGTGGAGGGAGAAAGGCCCCAGGGTCCTTTCAGAACAAGAGTGGGGGACTTTTCCATCATGGAAGCCAGACAAAAACGGAGTTCTCCAACGCAGCGCCTTCCTGGGCTCTCTGTTTTCAACTTTGGCTTTTGTTCCCGTCTCCCTCTCCCCCCCTCCCTCAGGGCTCCATCTTTAGCAGCTCACTTTGTGTGTGTTTTTTTTTTAAACTTTGAATGTATGATTGTTATAACTTCTTTGCATTGATTTTCATTCTTTTCTTTCAAACCACATCTATTTTTGTCTTTTTATCTCAGCCTTGTTTTATGGGGATTTCAACAAAAGAATCATTTTATCTTAAGTGTCTAGTCTTTTAATTCTCTCTCCTCATCATATTTCTGCATTTTTATTATCCACATTAAACTTTTAATAGACTTATGTAAATGCAGATGTGCACAAGATGAAAAAAACCTCTTGCAACCCGAGTCTTAGAGGTAGCTGCTGCAAACGGCTGCGTGTCTGTCCACTCAGACTTTACTCTCCCATGAACGGATACACCACCTAAACACATTCACTGTTATAAAACAAGCTCATGCACGTTGCCTGTTCTTGTTCTCATTGCAAGCCTTACCTGCTTTGTTTTTATTTTTTTCTTTTCTCAGTAACGTGGACCAGAAGTCATCACTCTCGGCCTGGTAAGATGGTTCGGCAGGTGAAGGTATTGAAGTTCAAGGCCCGGGTTTCACAGTTGAAGGAAAGAGCTGACCTCCACAAGTTATCTGACCTTTACTTGTGCATGACCATGCACACACGCACACACACACACACACACACACACACACACACACACACACACACACAAAATAAAAATCATCACTCTAATTTATGATGCTATGATGATAGAACCCAGGACCTCAGACATGCTAGGTAAGGGCTTGATCACTGAGCTCATCCCCAGGGTTTCGGTATTGACTCCAAGTTTTACAGTTTGATTATTTGTACAGAGGGGAGATGGGCTGCCCCGTTGGGTGACATACTTTTTCTGTGTGGTTTCTCTGTATTTCCTCCTCACCCACTGATCTGATCTCATTTGGGCCATCAGAATGAAGCACCTGTTCTAAGAAAGAACATCCCAGCAGAGCTTTTGAGGTTCTGGGCAGAGGCCATGGTCTATATAACTAAGGCTTAGCTGCTTAGCCACATTGCCGTGCTGTCGGGGAGGTGGGGGTAGGTAGGTGAAGCTTCCTCAGCCTGGAGCAGACACGAAGGGTAGAAGACAACGTGGGAATGAGATACAGTGTGGATCTCTGAGATCGAAGGAGACAGAAGGACCATGCTGTAGGCCACATGTCTGTGCCCCCTGTTGTGGTGGGAATCTGAAGTGTCCCCATCAGGCTTACAGAGTGAATGCTTTTTTTCCCTAAGCTGGTGGTGGAGATGCTGTGGATCATTCAGGATATGAGACCTGGCTGATGTAAGTGGGTCACCAGCAGTGTGTCTTTGCTCCTGTGGAATAATCCTTCTGTGCACTGTGTGGATATATGTCGCTATGACTGATTTAATAAACAAGCTGAGTGGTCAATAGCTGAACAGGATAAAGTTAGGTGGGAAAGCCAAACAGAATGATGGGATGAGGAAGGGCGGAGTTAGAAGAGTTACCAGCCAGACAAAATGAGTCGGACATACAAAATGGGATAGAGGTAAAAGTCACGAGCCTCAGGACAGCATATAGATTAATAGAAATGGGTTAAGTTGCAAGAACTAGTTAGCAACAAGCCTGAACTATTGGCTGAGGATTTATAATTAATAATGAGATTCTCTTGTGGTTATTTGGGAAGTGGCTGCTGGGACAGGGAAACTCCGCCTACACTTTGCACATTATCCCTCCCCTGAGTCCCGCCTTGTTCTCTGCTATCTGTCCTTTTGTGATATAAACAGCTTTTCCAATGAATTCTTACTGCTGTGATCTGAGCTGCCCTGCCATGCATCTCTTTCCAGCCTCTGGGTGATGCTGACACCTCCCTTGTCCATAGTATGCAGCCCTGACCTAGTGTGACTTTCCTTAAACAAATACCCACAGAACCAAATAACTCAGGCTCCAGAGTAACTCAGTAGAAGAGATGGACTCAAGGTGTGCTTTTCCCTTTATGGACCTCTGCACCCATCATCCTTGGACCAGTCCTACAGATAGTACTAGAATCTAGAGGAATGCAAGATTTTAAGTGGTCAGGTGTGACAGTTCACCATGATTGTCAGGTTGATAGAGATGCCTTAGGGGATCAGTAGACACAGCTGTTTTGAACCCTTAAAGGTGTTTCCAGGGAGGCTTAAAACACAGGAGAGCAACTGAGTGGGGAAGGTCTGGTGCAGGTGTGGGCACCATCTATAGCCTGGTGTTCTAGGTGAAACAAAAGAAGAGGAAGAAGCCAGAGCAGGAGAATTCCATTCTCCCAGAGAGTCCATTGGTGCTGTCAGAGCCTGTGGACATCAGACTCTAACTTTTCTGGCCTTTCAATACGAATTCACACCAATGACTGTTCAGAGAGCTTCCAGGCCTTCAGGTTCCAACTGTGGTTACATCATCAGTCCCCACATTCTGGGGCATCAAGCTTCTTAGATTGAGTAGCTACTGGGTTCTTTGCAGGATATAGGTATAGAGTACTTCTATCGGATTACCCAGCCTAGAACCATGTAAGGCAAGCCAATACATCTTCACATGCATGCTATTGTTCTATTCCTTTAGAGAATAGTTAGTTGCTTAAACTATATACAAACCCTTGTTGGGTAACTGAATGTGGGGGTCATGAAAACTTTAGCAACTGTAAAAGGTTTCCGTATACTCAATGACCAAAAATGAATCAAGCCAAATCAACCAAACTTGTAATGAATCCTGGTGTTGCTGGCAGTGCTTGCCTGAGTAGCACCATGACTTCAGTGTCTGTTCTGAATACAGGAGCACTTTGTAGTGTGAATGCCATCACACCTCACAAGGGCAGCGAATGCTGCCCGAGTCACCTCAGCTCTGATTTCAGACTAGTTTATTTATGAATTGTGGTGTTCTACTGTACATGCAAAGCTTCAGCTCTTATAGGAACGCAACGATCTAATTATGGAAAACAGGCTTTCAATACTTTCCTGCCATTAGCATACAAGTATCAAATCCATATATCTCTGGAGTATATTGTGTTAGATTGTTTGATTTTTAGAAATTGCTGTTTGAATTGTTAACTTACATCCGTTAGAATTTTCTTTCTTTTGTTCTTTCTTTCTTTCTCTCTCTCTTCCTTCCTTCCTTCCTTCCTTTTTCTTTCTTTCTTTCTTTCTTTCTTTCTTTCTTTCTTTCTTTCTTTCTTTCTTTCTTTCTTTCTTTCTTTCTTTCTTTCTTTCAGACAGGGTTTCTCTGTGTATCCCTGGTTTTCCTGGAAATCTCTGTAGACCAGGCCGGCCTCGAACTCAGGGATCCACCTGCCTTTGCCTCCTGAGTGCTGGGATTATGTGCGCCACCACTGCTGGCTGAGTTAGAATTTGTCACACTTCCTTGACAACATACTTCTGCCATTGGCTCTATGCATTTATGGGAAGCAGGGCTTATAGCATAAATGATTACAAAATCAATGCTCAGTAATCCCTTAAACCTGGGGGAGATGCTTTGTCTTGCGATATCAAACATTCAGAAAAAAAAAAAAAAAAAAAAAAATGTCGCCGGGCGGTGGTGGCGCACGCCTTTAATCCCAGCACTCGGGAGGCAGAGCCAGGAGGATCTCTGTGAGTTCGAGGCCAGCCTGGTCTACCAAGTGAGTTCCAGGAAAGGCGCAAAGCTACACAGGGAAACCCTGTCTCGAAAAAACCAAAAAAAAAAAAAAAAAAAAAAAAAAGTAATTCTTTGTATAAGAAAACAAGCAATGTTTTCTTTAATAAATGGTAAAATTATATGCATACCAAAGAATTTTTTTTTTGTTTTGAGACAGGGTCTCATGAAGTTCAGCCTGGTCTCAAACTAGTTGTGTATCTGAGGATGACCTTGAATTCTTTTATTCATTTTTTTTTTTTGGTATGTGTGTGTGTGTGTGTGTGTGTTATATTTTTGGTTGTGAGCCTAGCCTTTAACGGCTGAGCTATCCCTCCAGCCTGTGTGTGTGTGTGTTATATGTGCATGTTGTGTATGGGTGCATGCCTATTTGCTTACACAGGCTAGAGGAGGATGTCAGGTGTTCTGTTTATCATAACTTTGAGACAGGGCCCGTCAGTGACCCTGGAACTAGGCAGGAGGTCAGCAAAATCCTCCTGTCTCCACCTCCCTCCCCAGGGTGCTAGTTAAAGGCAGCTGCAGCATGCCTGGCTTTTCACATGGGTTCTGGAGATTCAAACTCTGGTCCTCGAGTTTACAGAAAGTGCTGTTACCCACAGAGGCATTGCTTTAGTTCATGATGATGAATGCTTCAGTTTTCAAAATTACACTTAATTATTCCTTTGTGTGTGTAGGTGTGGGCATGTTATGGTCAACATGTGGAGGTCACTGGACTACTTGTACCTTGTCCTTCCACAGTGTGGGTCCCAGGACTCAGGTCATTAAGCTCTACAACAAGCACCTGCTTGCTGACTCTTGGGTCTCCTGTGTTCACCTCCCAAGTGTAATTACAGGTATGCTGTACATTTGTCCTTACAGAATTATTTTAAAATAAATTTCTTCATTGGTGATTATCAGTAAACATTTCATCTGCACACCCATTTTACGTACTTGTCTACTGGAAGTAGGGTTTTTTTGGGGGGTGGTTTTTCAAGACAGTTTCTCTGTGTAGCTCTAGCTGTCCTGGGACTCTCTCTGTAGCCCAGGCTGGCCTCTAACTCAGATATGTGCCTGCCTCTGCCTCTTTTGAGTGCTGGGATTAAAGGCGTATGCCACCACCCGGCAGTGGAGATAGTTTTTAAAGCTTCCAGGTGTAAAGCGGCTGCAAGTGGAAAGCACTGAGGAAGCCCTTATCTAGAGAACTCCACTGAATAGACCAGGTCTGAGTCCTGAGCCCACCAGAGATCTGAGGGTGGATGCAAGTCAGCCCTGGCAGAACCACGTGTCCCTAAAGTCCCCACTATCAACTTTGAACTGTGGTTTACTAGATGCATCTGACTTTCTCCATGGTGTACCAGTTCTCCAGCACTAGTAGAGTCTCCCACAGTGTGACTCAAAACTGACAGCATGTATAAGGACTTACAAGCTTAGTTTGTCTTGTCTCGGTCCCACAAGACTTCTACGCGCTGTAGCGTACTCAACTCCACGGGCCACAGGGCTTAAGGTGATTGTTGTTGTCTTAATGAAAGTTTCATTATGTAGGCATGATCAGTTAAATCATTAGCCATTGGTGACTAACTCAATCTCCAGCCTCTCCCCTTCCTGGAGGGGCTGAAAGTTCTAGCAAGCAGCCTCCATCTTGAAGCTATCTGGGGGCCTCTAAAAGACTCCTCATTAATTAGTATAATTTAGTGTGTTTAGAAGGGGTTTATGAATAATGAATAGAAATTCAACCCAGGGAATTTTAAGAGCTTAGGAGCTCTAGTGAGGGAAAGCGGGGATGAAGACTGAATTTGTATTATGTCACACTCCTTCAGTTGAAAACAAATAGAAGGGCCGTTGGTTGCACGGGGCCTAAAACAACGCATTCTGTGAGACAAACTTCCTGGGGGCATGCAATGGGCTACTTAGATAAACCCATAGACTCTGAGGTGTGGTTCCAGTTTCAAAGGTCCATCTGCTATGTGACCCTGGGAAAGTTGTGTAGTCCCAGCCATAAACTGAGGGCGCTATCAGCACTGACCCCACAGGGCCATTATGAAGACTGGGAGACGATGCGCATAGGTGAAGTTCCAAGCACAGCATCTATCATGTTGCAAGAGGTCACAAACACACCTTCTCCTTCCTGGGATGTGGGGAGGGTTGGTATACTCCCGACCTTAGCCCCAACCGCATGTGATAGAGCTCACCCTTCATGGTGGGGTACCCACTTCATCCTTAAAGCCTTCCAGCAGGGGCTCAAAGATGCCGTGTGGAGAATTCTTCTGGTTGGGTGCATGGTTCTAGGACTCAGTCCGGGAATAGTCTTCAGGCCTTCAGGATTACTCATTCTCCTTCTTCTCTTTCTCTTGCTCCTCTTCCTTCTTTTCCTCTTTTTCTTCTCATCTTATTCATCTTTCTTTTTCTTCCCTCTCTTCCTCCCATTCTCCTCTCTTCTTCCCCACTTCTCCTCTCACCCTCGTTTTCCTTCCTTCCTCCTTCTCTTTCTTCTTCCAGAGTCTTGCTATGCTGCCCAAGCTGACTTTGAACTAATGGGCTCAAGTGATTCTCCTGCCTCCAAGTCCTGAGTTGCTGGTGCGTACTACCAGTGCCTTTATGTCCCCAAAGTTGACAGGCATGGGGAAGAAGATTTGGAGGAAAGGATTCTTTGGGAATAGGTTTCTTTCTCCACATTAGTTGCATTTAGCTTTAAGTCAAAGAAGTGTATGAACTAGCCACGGACCCAGAGCACATAAGTATACAGAGGTTGGCTTGCTGGTTCCAGGTCTGGGAAGGATCTGCCTGTTAGACTCAGATTTGAAGATTCCACCTACCACGTCTCAATCCTGGGGGAGCTCCTCTCATTAAGGTGTACATCACTTGGTCCTAATCCCACTTAAGCAAATGCAGACATTTTGTGGATACTGAAGAGATTCAGGAAATATTATCTCTAAACATGCCACTTTGGACTTCAAACTGGGGCTACTTCAGGTAAAGGGCATTCTATGACATCTGACAGAAAATGAAGTGGGTCCTAGGAATACCCACCCACCTCTTCACTCTATTCCACTTAGTGGCAGCCACCTTATCCCCACGGACTACTGTCTCTGAGCAGCAAGGGGTGGGGTGGGACACAGGGAGTCACAAGGATCTTCTGAAGGGATGTTCTCCTTTAGTTTGGAAGGGTGGGTAAGACTAAAAATACCACCTTTGTGACATATTTACTCTGCTCTTGTTAATGCCCCAGAGAGATTGCCAAGAGTCACTATCACCAAACCTGTGATTAAACCATAATAACCACTTTCATGTTTATAAATTTTGTCCTTGATATCAGAGAGGAGTATTTTTAGGTTAGAACTTGAAGCTAACAAATCCCAAGGCGGGTGTGTGGATTTAAGCAAGCATCTCTCCTTAAGGCTTCCTTCCTCTCACAAGGCAACAGGGCAGGAAGGATCAAACCCAGAGATGCCACCTACCAGTGCCTCAGTCCAAGGGGAGCATCCCTTGGGTACAACTCCTTTGATGCTGATCCCATCCCACGGATAGTGATGGAGTTCAGGAGTTTCACCCCAAAACGTGCCACGTGGACTTCAAGCTGAGGGTGCTGTCAGAGAACAGTGTGTGTTAAGAGGGGTTTTCTAGCACTTCTTCACACACCTAAGGAAACTCACTTGCCATGAATGCCCTCTGCAGGGGGTTCTGTCAGCCTGGGAGCATGAAACCCATCCCAGGAAATGAGACTGGAGTTTGTCATTGGCCTGATGACTGTCACGAGTTCTCATCTGTTCTTCTGAAGACCTTTTCATCTTTCTTCTAAATAATTTACTTTCCCCTAAGCTGTTTTCCCCCATCAAGAGGATACACAAGATTTGAGATCTCATGGGGTTTGGGGGTGCTCACTGTCTTTCCTGTGATCCCTCTGTGCATGGAATTACATATATATATCCATATTATCCATTTTCTGGTTACTCTGTCTACTGCCAATTTATTTCAGAGTCAAGTATTAACCTCCAGAGGGCAGGGAAAATTTCCCTTTCTACCAATATCTTTTCTATCCTCCTATCCTCATAGGGCTACCCGTCCATCCATCCACCCATCCATCCATCCATCCATCCATCCACCCATCCATCCATCCATCCATCCATCCATTCATTTGTTCATTAATAAAGTCATTAAAATACACTTAATGAGCATTAGCTGTACTGGTCAGCTTTCTCACTGTGTAGCAAACACCCAAGGAAACCTACTTAAGAGGAGGAGAGACTTATTTTAGCTCATGGATTCCGTGATTTCTGTTTAGTTGGTCAGCTCCATTGCTTCTGGATCTGTCTGAGTTGACTTCCTATTGCTTCAATAAAACATTCTGATCAAAAGCAACTTGTGAGAAAAAGAGGTTTATTTCATTTTACACCTTAAAGTCCATAATCTATGGAACTCAAGACAGGAACCTGGGGCAGGAACTGAAACAGAGGCCATGGAGGAACACTGCTAATTGGCTTGCTCTCCATGGCTTGTTCAACAGGCTTTCTTATACACCCCAGGACCACTTTCTCAGGGACTGTCTCCAGTAGGCTGGGTCCTCCCACATCAATCATTAATTAAAAAAAAAATGCTCCACAGAGTTGTCCACAGGCCATGTGATGGAAGCCAATTCCTCAATTGAGGTTCACTCTCCAAAACAACTCTGGCTTGTGTCAAGTTAACAAAACTAGCTTGTACCATAGTGAGGTAAACCACCACAGTGGGAAGAATGTGTGAGATGCTTGCCTCGGGCATCCAGGAAGCAGAGAGAGGAGTGGAGGCAAGTGGAGGGAGAAAGATAGGTAGATGATAGATAGATAGATAGATAGATAGATAGATAGATAGATAGACAGATGATAGATAGATGATTGATAGATAGCTAGATATTTGATAGATAGATAAATGATAGTTAGCTAGCTAGCTAGATGATAGATAGATGATAGACAGACAGACAGATAGACACATATACACAGAGAAGAGTCTAAAGCATGATATTGCTCCTAAGAACATGCCTTCAGTGGCTACTTCCTTTAGCTAGGCCCTACCTCCTGAAGTTTTTATCATCTCCCAAAATAATGCTACACTTGAGCCTGTGGGGGGACACTTCCTATTCAAACTGTAACACGTATGACATACCGGGTGCTAGGGACAAGGGAGTGAACAAGTAGACACTGCCCCTGCTCTCACGGAGTTTACATTCTGGGGGTGGCAGTGACTGCCCACTGGTGGGACAGACTATAAATTAAAAACATGTACGGTGATGGGGATAAATAGGAAGGACCGATGGATAGGACCTAGGGTGGCAGGGCTACTTGGGATGGTGAAAACCCATCCCAAGAAGGAGCCAGTCACTGGAAGTGCCAAGCTTATGCTCTGTTGACTCAGGCCTTGACTATCCCTTCTTTCCCAACCCTTCTCATTGCTCCCAGTTCCAAGGTACTCAGGTTGACCCAGTAATCAGCTAAGACCATCTCCCCCGGAAGAAGATTCCTTCCTTTTGTAGATTTTTTCAAACGGAGGCTTGTCTTAGGCTCTTTTTCTGCTGTTGTGATAAAATACCCTAGTGAATGCAACTTTAGAGAGAGGGAGTTTATTCTTAAGGCTCATAATTCAAGGGTCTAGTCCATTATGATGGGCAGTCAAGACAGAGAGCTTGGGACAGGTGGGGACCTTAGGTCTTCAGCCAGGAAGTAGTAGCGCTCAGCTCACTTCCACCTCAGGGTCCCCACCCACAGGATGGTCCCATCCACAAAATGAAGCAACCTCTCACAGACTTTCTGAGGCTAGCTTTAATCCAGATAATCCCTCCCAGGTATGTATGCCTGGAGGCTTGCCTTCTAGGTGATTCTGGATCCTGTCAAGTTGACACACTAACCATCACGGGGCTGTTCATTCTCCATTTTATTCCAGGGCAGAGGTTGGAGAGTTGGAGCCCTTGATCCTAGTATATGTAAACACACCCACTCAGGTCCTACGATCACACTGCACCCACTCTCACGGCTGTCATTTACCTAATCCCGGATACTGCCCATTGTTCATTGCAAACTCTGGGAGTTGGTCCAGTGGTTTTTCCCTTTTAAACTAAATATGAATGACATTTGCATGATGCATTTAGTGCTTTAGCATCGTAGTCCTTTGACCTTCTTGCTTCTTTTGACTTTTACCTTCACCCTACCGCAGCCCTTTACACCGCTGGAGCCCAGGCCCAAGAGGACTCCACCTTAAAACCTCCACATGGATCTACGTCTCATTCTAAACAAACTGAATTCAGACCTCACTCAAACCACTTCTCGCCAAAGGAGCACAGGACAGGTTCTCCAAGAATCACGAGTGTTGCAGTTCACAGTGTCCAGCCTGAAGATGATGGCAAAGGAGTCGTGTCTAGGACAAAGGCCACATCATAAAATACACACGAAGATGCCCTAAAATGGTCTTTGTCATCTTCATCCCCAGAGTCTGCACCCAGAAGATCCTTGTCTCCACTTGGTCTTGGCCAGAAGGCAAAGAATCGATGGTCTCTTTCTTCCCTTTTCCCCCTACCCTGTATTTCTCAGTCACGGGTTCTCTCGCCTTTCCCCCTCTTCGCCTCTTTCCAACTTCTTTTCCTTCTTCTTCTCAAGTAGCCTCTGTGAGCTGGGCCAGTCTGTAATCATGGTCCCTTGAGGCTGAGTCAGGAGGATGTCAAGTTCAAGGCTTGCCTGGGCTGCTCTGCAGAGTGATTTCAAGGCCAGCCTGGGCAAATTTGTGAGAGTCTGTTTAGAAACAAATAAAAAATGGGGCATAGAGTTCAGGGGTAGAACATTTATCCAGAATGTGCAAGGCCCTAGGTTCAGGCCTCAGTGCTGCAACAAAGCACAATCAAGGCCTGTATCTTCAAAAACGCCTTCGAATAGGTGTCTGGGTTGGCTTCTACTGTTACAACAATAGGGTAACTTAACTTATAAGGAAGGAAGTTGTTTTGCTCACTGTTTTGGAGAACTACGGCAGGCTGGAGCATCTAGTAAGAGCCTGTGCTACATCCTGACCCGGCAGATACGTGGACAGGGAGTGGATGCAGACAGGAGAGAGGACACACGAGACTTGCTCCTCTTTCACAGTAACCCACTCTTTGAGGACCTATTCCAGTCCCATTCTTACAAGATGGAGAGAGAACTCCAGGAAGGACCCAACCCTTCAGAGTAGCATTAATCTCATCACAAGGGAGAGCCTGGAGGACCCAAATGTTTCTTTAGGGGCCCACTACCTTTCAACACTGTTAAACTGGAGACTCAGCTCAACATGAGGTTAGGAGGGGCCAAATCACATCCAAACCAAAGCAATGGGGCTGCGTCTTCATTTATTACCCATGGACAGAGCAAAGACTCCTCCTCCCCTGAGAGAACCGGGCACAAGCAGCCGTACATAGTAGTCACAGGTCTGCACTTATTATTCCTTTTCAGCCCTGTTGTCCTCGGTCCTTGCAAATCTTTTGTTCTCACGGTGCCCACGACAGCCATCCTTCAACTGTGCAGTACCCTCAGTGACTTACCCTCCCCCATTCCACCTGCCCATGTCTGGTGCCTCTCCCTGTCTCAGATTTCAATCATTTATTTCTCTTTCTATCATATTTATCAATTTACATCCTCCAGCCATCCCTGTAGCTAACCCTGGAGAAAAGTCACACAACTTGGAAATGGGCACCTTGTAGTCCTGTGGCAGCAGATGCTGGGCCCGGAGGGCTGCTCTTTAATCCCTCTGCTTATCTGCATCACCCATTTATTCCTTCTCCGGTAACCTAAACTAAGACCCAATATGCCCAAAGCCAAATGTGCTTGAATTTTCCAGTTATAAGAACTAAATTCCTTGTTTTCTTTCTTTTTGTTGTGGCTTATTTTATTTTGTTTGAATTAGGTTTCTTCCATTCCAAATAAAAAACGTCTGTTGAGTGTGCATGTGGTGTATACACACACACACACACACACACACACACACACACACACACACATATATGTATATATATGTAGCTGTATACTTATCTACATATACATATGTTTGTACATGTGTGTAGAAGCCAGAAGTTGATGTCACATATCTTTTTTATTGCTTTCCATCTTATTTTTTGACGGGATCTCTTCCATGAACCTGGACTTAGTAATTTGGCTAGGTTGGCCTGGCTAGGCTGGCCTGCCTGTGAACTCGCCCTGCCTTCCCAGAGCTGGGATTGCATATGGATGCCACTATGGCCAGCTTTTTACTTGGATGCTGGGATCCAAATTTGAGTCCTTGTGCCTGTGCAGTGGGAACTTTACCTAGTGAGGTGTCTCCCTAGCCTGAAACAAAAAAAAAACTTTTAATATTGTATTTATTTATTTTATGTGCATTGGTGTTTTGCCTGCACATTTGTCTGTGTGAGGGTGTTGGATCCCTGGAACTGGAGTTACAGACAGTTGTGAACTGCCACATAGGATTGAATTTGGGACCACTGGAAGAGCAGCCAGGGCTCTTAACTGCTGAGCCATCTCTCCAGCCCCTTCCTCTTTTTTTTTTTTTTTTTTTTTTTTTTGTTGTTGTTGTTGTTGTTGTTGTTGTTTTGTTTTTTGAGATAGAGTTTCCCTGTGCAGTCCTGGCTGTCCTGGAACTTGCTCTGTAGATCAGGATGGCCTTGAACTCACAGAGATCTGCCTGCCTCTGCCTCTGGAGGGCTGGGTAGTGCTTTACTACCATTTGGCTTAACAAAAGGAGTTAATGACCCTATGCTTTGAGAAAGTGCTCAGGGGAAGAGAAGGGAAAGAAAAAGTCCATTTTAAACAGTAGGTTGGGGAGAGCCCCACCCCGTTATGTGTATAAATGTTTTGTATGCATGTTCATCACATTCTTGCCATGTTCACAGAGGCCAAACAAGGGTGCCAGATACCCTGGACCTGGAGTTATAGACAGTTGGAAGAACAGCCAGTGCTCTTAACCTCTGAGTCACCTCTCAGGGCCCCCACCAAAAGAAGATTTTCTTGATTCAGTTTCTCCAGTCTTAAGATACAGAAGACAAGCCTGGCAGCCTGGGGAGAACAGGTAGGTCTCTCAGGGAAAGTTCCCGAAGGCAACTGAGGAGAGCAGCCCTGCCTCTCCCTGCTTTTGCTCCCGCTCCGCCTTAGGAAAGCAGAACTCCCAACGGTTTGAAATGGACAATCAGAAGCTGCTAACAGCTGCAGCCCCAGAACTTCAGTTCTTGGCAAAAGGAGCCTGACACAAAAGTATTTCTTTGTGGAAAATTATGCATTCATTGGGCTCATTTGAAACAAAATATGATTTGCATCTTAACTTCCTGTAAGAAGCTCAGCCCTGCTGCGGATTTCATAATGTCTGGTTTTGTTGGACCAGATTGGTGGGGCACATGCTTTTCCCAAACAGTTGAAATTCAAGCCCAGGTTTTTCTTATTTTAAATAGCAACAGCTGCTAAGCATGATAATTATCGTAGTTCATCAAAATAAACTCACTAAGTTGCTTCGGAATATTCCCCGGAGCCTCTCTCTCTCCTGGGGCTGGGGCCTCCTTAGGGCTGTCCAAGAAGGTGCAAAACTTGGATCTGTCAAATGCAGGGTACAAAGCTCCTAAGTCCTGGAGGGGGCTGGATGGACCATCCCAGGATAAAGAGAAAAAACATCACTTACGGGAGGCAGATCCAATGAGATGCTTGCTTCCCCAGAGCCGTGCTTTCTCTTTGAGCTGTGTGAGCAATTCAAGATGCTGAGGGTTGTCAGGATGCAGGGAGGGATGGAGGGAAACACTGGGTAGCAGCTAAGTGCTGTACAGAGAGAGTCCTGTATCCAATGTGGCATCCAGAGCTGCCCCTGACCCCTGTCCAAGGCCTGGCTCTATAGTTCAGGCTGGCCTGAAACCCAGGATCCTCCTGCCTTAGCCTCTGAAGTATTGGGATTACAGGGTGGACCACCATGCCCAGAGTGATCTTAAAGGGAATTCAGATCTTATATATTTCTTTAAGAAATTTAGAAATTACTCATGTGTATGTATTTGTGTGTGTGTGTGTGTAAACATACATGCAGAAGTCAAAGAACAGCTCCCTAGGATTGGTTCTCTTCTGCCATGTGGGTCTTGGGGCTTGAACTCAGGTCCTCAGGCTTGGCAGCAAGTTGTCTTAGGGTTTGTATGGCTGTGATGAAACACCATTGACCAAAATCAACTTGGGGAGGAAAGGATTTATTTCATTGTACACTTCCAGGTAATAATTCACCACTGAGGGAGTCAGGAAGAACTCGGAGGGCAGGCACCTGGAGGCAGGAGCCGACGCAGAGGCCATGGAGGGGCGCTGCTCACTGGCTTGCTGCTCGGAGCTTGCTCAGTTTGTTTTTTTTTTCTTTTCTTTTTTTTTTTTTTCATCCAACAAGAAGCCATAGCTTTATTCGTGATAGAAACAGTACAAATTTCAAACCAAGCTGTAGTTCCACTTTCGAAACACCAAAAAAAGGAAGGAGGGGGGTGGAGGCGGAGAATGGAAGTGTCCTTGCTGTCAAACAGTTACACTGTTAATTCCATAATAGCATTTATAGTATCATTACTGTCGTTTTTCAGGGCTCGGACTGCCTTTGCTCTTGACACATTTGCTTGTGACATGACCAATTCTATGTCCTTAACCTCCACACCTGTCTCATCAACCTCCTCACTCTCCTCTTGTACAGTCGGAGTCTGAGTATTTTCCTGAATGTTTGAAACAGCTTCACCTTGAACTTTGAACTTCTCAGCAGCTGCTAACTGTGCTTGCTGAGACAAATCTTCAATCTTGGCTTCTCCAAAAATTATGTAGGTGTCTGAAGCTGGGCTCTTGTAGACATCTGGTTTTGTGATGACAAAGAGGATATTTTTAGATTTCCGGATAGTGATTCTAGTAACCCCTGTAACCTGTCGAAGACCCAGTTTGGACATAGCAGCCTTCCTTGCCTTCTTCTCACTCCGACTCTGTTTTGTTTTACTGACAGGTTCTTCATTGATTTCAAGTTGCTGCAGCCAGCTGGGCTGGTTGTGTGGTTGTCTGTGTGGAGTCTTGTTCCTCGAGCTCTGGTACTGATTCATCACTGTGGGATTCTGTTCCTGACCCTGTCTCAGCCTGAGGCTGTGGCAGCTCCTGCTCTGTAGCAGGGACGGTCTCTGTGGCTTCACCAGGCATTTTGTGCGGAGAACGCGGAACAAGACGGGGGTGGAAAGAGAGCGAGCGAGAGCGTGACCCACGCCTGTGGCCTCAGTTTGTTTTCTTATATGCCCCAGGACCACGTGCCCAGGGGTGCCACTTGTCACAATCAGCTGGGCTCTCCCACATCAATCTTCAATCAAGAAAATGCCCTACAAACTTGCCAACAGATCAATCCTGTGGCAGCATTTTCTTGATTAAGATTCAGTTCTTCCCAGATGACCCTCCCTTGGGTCAAGCTGACAGAAAAACTAGGAAGTACCCTGAGTATAAGCATCGAGCACATAGTGAGAGTGTGTTCGTCTCTCTCTGCTCTTGGCTGTGGGTATGATGTGACTAGCTGTCTCGGGCTCCTCTCGCTGTGACTTCTCTGCAATGATGGACTATAACCTGGACTTGTGAGCTAGAACAAACCCTTACCTCCCCTAAGCTGCTTTTTGACAGGCTCGCGGCAGCAAAATGAGACCGGAGTAAGATGTGTGCCACCATGCTGCCTTGAGGCTGCAGGTCTGGTCTTTTAGTGCTTTGGTTTGTGTCGAGTACTTTCCGTGTCCCGAAGGGGTCCTGATGCAGTCAGATACTTTCCTCTTGTGCTTTGGCCTTGTGTCATTTCTCCAGCCCAATTCTGACCTCTCTATCCTCTTTCAAATGACCCCATTTTCTGTTATCTGAATATATCCCTCCTTCTAGGACTACCTATAGCTCCTGTTGCCACATTTTCACTCTGATCCTCTTTCCTCAGACTCATCCTTCAGGCCTCCAGAAAGACTTCTGTGACCACGAGGACTTGCACTTGTTACTTTCCTGTACAATGTATTGCCATTTCAGGCCAACTTGTATTTGTTCTTTGTCAGCCTCTGAGAGATGAGCTCCATGATTGCTGAGCCCCTCTGGGTGTTCCCCATTGTTGTCTTCCCAGGGCTTGGTACTCAGCAGGTGTCCACTAGAGATCTGTTGACTGAAGGAATGAGTCCATAGAGGACCACCCAATAAATATGGGTTGATTGAGTGAATGATCTCATTTCCTACATAGCATTATTTCAGATGATGCCTTGTCAGGGCCGGAGGTAAAATACCTTTTCCAAGGTTACATACAGTGGCAGAAGCTTGTAAAAAGGAAGAGTGGGTAGTTGGAGGAGGAGAATCCAGACATCCTTTTTTCAGACTATGGGTTTTGGGGGACTCTGCCATTACTCTAATTGGCAAGAATATGTAATTAGGTTTTAATTGTGGGCTTCAAAAAGGACTATTTTAAAACCACATCTGGGGTAGCCTTTGGTGAATCTGGCCTTCTGACCTTCAAAGCGGGTGATGGGAAGGTAGTTCTGCTGATTTGAAAACCAAGGGGGACCTTGTTACTTTGGGGTGGCATGCTGTTGGCATACCCCAAAGAGCTGGGGGTGGGAATGGAGCAGGTCTTAGAATCTCAGGGACTTCCCTGCTATTGACTCATCCCACTTGTCCGATGTGTCTCTGAGCTCTACACCCTGCACAGAAACCAGAAACTGTGTGACTCACACAGCGATGGTCTCCATAGCCGCCAGCCAACATGCCAGGGAAGGAAAGGATGCCAGTATTGGCCTCCTTTGCACAGCAGGTCTGGGAGCCGTGGTCAGCACTGAAAACCAAGGGCCCCTTCATTTAACTTTTCATCTGGATTTTAAAACAGCAATGGAAGTGATATATCAATTTACTATGCTGCTATGCACAGTTCCACAGGTTGGTGGCTTAAACAACAGAGGCTCACCTTCCTGCAGTTTTGGAGGCTGAAGATCACGATGGCAACCATTTGGCTTCCTCTGAGGCCTCTCTCCTTAGCTTGTAGAGGGCTGACTCTTACTGGGTCCTCACCTAGTCTTTCCTTCATGTGAGCTCCCATGGTATCTTGGTGTCCTAATGTCTTCTCATGAAGGCAGTAGTTTGGATGTATCAGGGGCACCAATAGTGGCTTCATTTTAACTTTACTATCGATTTGAAGGCATTTCTCTAAAACTTTTAAACAATACATTTATTTATTTTTGTGTGCATCTGTTTATGAAGGGGGCACAAGAGATGCTGGCCATGGCACACAGCTGGAGGTCAAAAACAGTTTTTAGGAGCCGATGCTTGTCTTCTCTCATGTGGGTCTCAAGGATCAAACTCAGGTCATCAGGCTTGACAGCAAGCACCTTTCCATAATGAGCCATCCTGCTGACCTAGAGGTGTTATCTTTAAATACCAAGACATTCTAAGGCAGTGGTTCTCAACCTTCCTAATGCTGTGACCCTTTAGTACAGTTCCTCATGTTGGGGTGACCCCCACCATAAAATTATCCTCATTGCTACTTCATAACTGTAATTTTGCTACTGTTATTGATTGTAACGTACATAACTGTATTTTCTGATGGTCTTTGGCCACGCCTGTGAAAGGGTTGTTCCACCCACAGGTTGAGAACTGCTGCTCTAAGGTCTTGTTTGGCCTTCAACATAGGAATTTGGAGGGAACATGATTCAGACAGGAACAGGGGACATTCACTGAGTGCTTGTGTATGTTAAAACCTCATGCCAATCATTTTATAAGCATCACCTCACACAACTTCCTTAAGGAGTTAATATTATACTAATAACCGCCTCAGTAAAATCAAGTAACTACAACAGAGAGGCCAAGGGAATTTCTAGAGTTGGCCCAGCAAGCCGCGCCAGTGCTCGGAGTCCAAGCTGGGTTTCTCCGGTTTTGAGTCGGCTCTCATCACCCTGTGCTGAGCTGCTGAGGTTACAATGTCGGCGTCTCAGTTCCTGCCTCCCGGAAATCCTGAACGTACACTGTTTGTTTTTGGATGCCACCTATCTATGTTTGATGTCTTATCTCTTTTCTCATAACTTTCATCTCTTTCTTCTCACATAAATATAGAGATTGCAGGAGATTTTCCTCCAGCTTCTCCTTTAACTCACTTCCTTGTTTGTTTTCCCTGTAACCAACCTGCTCTTTGCGGCTTCGGCTTGCATTAAACATTTAAGATCAGTTCTCTCCTGAAGGTCACTTTCCTACCCATGGCGTTTCTTCCCGTGGCAGTCTCTTCTGGCTTTCATAATACCTTTTTGCCCTATGAAAGTGGATAGTGGCTCGGTCCCGAAGAAATGATCAAAAAGACTGTCCCTAGACCTGCAGGGAGGAAGAGATGATGACCCCTTATGGAAATGACCTTGAACGAAACTCAAATATGAACCAAAACCTCTGGGAGAACTTTGAGCACACCTGCCCTTGGAGTGTGGGGTGGTCGGAGGACAACCTGTAGGAGCTGAGTTGGTTCTCTTTTTACCGTGTGGGTCTTGGGGGTTGAACTCCCTTCCTGGGGCCTGGCAGCAAGCACCCTTACTCACTGAGCAGTCTCACCAGTGTCCGATTAAAGTGACTAAAATGGTATTCTGGTTTGCTTTCTGTTGTTGGGATAAACACCACGGCCGTAAGCGGGAGCAAAGGGTTTATTTGGCTGACATTTCAACGTCAAGCCCATCCTCGAGGGAAGTCGGAGCACAAACTCAAGCAGAGACTGTGAAAGCTTTCCTGGCTTGTTTACTGGCTCACAATCAGCTAAACAACTTCTTCTCCTCTTCCTCCTTATAATAATAATGATTTTTTAATTTTTTTGAGTTCATAATATAATTACATCATTTCCCCCTTCCTTTTCTTTCCTCCAAACCCTCCTAAATACCCCACCCCTTGCTCACTTTAAAATTCATGGTCTCTTTTTCCTCAATTGTTGTAACACACACACACACACACACACACACACACACACACACACACACACTCCTAAATACAACCCACTAAGTCCATACAGTGTTACCTGTATGTATGTTTTCAGGGCTGACCACTTGGTAGTAGATAACCAGTTAATGTGTGCTCGTCCCTCTTTGCATTTCTTATGCCTATAGTGTTTTGTCTAGGACTGGGACCTCATGACCTTTCACCATTCCACATTAGCATGTCTATTAGAATCCTCCTTGTTCAGGTTACATTTAGGCAGCTGTGTTGGTAAGACTTGATGAGTGTAACAGCCAATTTTCCTATTTATTCATTTTTTTTTAGATTTACACATTTTATGTTATGGATATTTTGCTCCCATGTATTATCTGAGTACCACACAGATGCCTAGTGTCCAAGGAAGTTAAAGAGGGCATCAGATCCCCTTGACCTGGAGTTACGGATGGTTGTGAGCGACCATGTGGGTGCTGGGAATTGAAAACAGGCCCTTTGCAAGAACAAATGATCATAACCACTGAGCCATCTCTCCAGCCCAGTTCACTTTCTTATATGGGTTAGACCCACAAGGGACTAGGCCTTCCTTCATTAATTATCAATCAAGATTGGTCCAGAGGCCAATCTGATGGCAGCAATCATCAATTGAGGTTCCCTCTTCCTAGGCTTGTCAAGTGGACAACCAAAATCAGGCACCACAAATGGTATGTGTGTTGTTGTCTCATTTTTTAAGATGGTGAATTTTATTGTTTATGTATCTTACTATAATAATAAAAAAAAGCTGAAATAAAATTCCTTACAAGAATGGAAGAGTTTGGCAGCTAGGGGGTGCAGTAGTGTACAGGCTGCCCTGATGTGTTGATTGTTTCAAATTAAAGGGACTCGGAGGGAAGCAGATGCTGAGGAGGCTCAGCTTTGGTGTCTCCCTGTTCTTTTAAAGCCCAGCTCAGTCAAGGAAGAAAATCATTACCTCAGACTAAGCTCATTTCGCAGGAGGAAAGGCAGAAGTCTGTCAACACACTCCGACAGACTTGCGTCACGCACCATTGTCTTTTATTTCAGCCCCATTAAATACTCCTGAGAGATTCACTTATCTTCCATACTTCCATGTCCAGACTTGGTCCTGGCATGTTTTTCCAAGCTCACTGGATTCCCCAAAACGTAATTTACTCTCCCTCAAATGTTGCCTGGATTCGACTTTCCTCCTCTCAGAAGAGAAGCCTTAAGCTCTCTCTGGCCTTTTCTTTGAGACTCAAGATGTGTATATGATTCTCCCACTGTGATCTTTCCCTGTCCCTTTCTCTGTCGGAGCCAACCAATATATACACCTGGCCTCCTATTTACCGTCTAGTTGGTTCATTCCAGGAGGTTTTCTGAAGGTGAAGGACGAAAGACTTTTCCTTGTTCCTACTGGGATAGGAAAGAAATTGAGCACCATGCCAAGATTTAAGCCTTGGGACGAGAATTTAAGGCTCTGAATGACCTTGAACATGAAGCAGCAGCATGTTATCAGAGATGACTGGCACTGCCCTTCCTCAGCACTCTACCTGTCGGTTCTGCAGGAGGAAGGGCTGTCATATGGGGACTTTTTTTTTTTTTTTTTTTTTTTTTGTCTGCTCTGAAGTCCCAAACAGTCCAAAGGCCAAGATTTTGCATCTTTTCATACTGGGGAAGAAGACAGTGGGGGCTGATGAAGGTCGTGGAGCTAAGTGCTGTGGCCGCCATTAACATCCTTCCACCTGCTCCTGCCTTCTCCTCTCACCCCAGCTCCCAAAGGCCTCTGGCTTCCCCACCTGAGTGTTTGTTCAGATTCTTGGTCGACATTTTGTTGCTGCCTCTGGGTAAACATTCAAAAGCCTCCCAACCACACTGGTAAGTCTGCCCAACTCATGTACTCCTCTGAGTGGGGCTATCTCTGACTAAACAGAGGTCGGGCATTTTTCATGGCAGAATGAAGGCTGGTGGATCGTCCATTGCCATTGGTGAGGGGTTCAAGTCATTTTTTGGATACTTAATGAGACAGGCTCAAAGAGGACCCCAGTAACCCCAAAGGTTGTAGGTGTGGGGGATGATTTTCCGGCCCTGTCATCCCACGGAAGCCCACACACCCTTCAGACATCTGTCGAGTTGTTCCTGCTGGCCCTGGAATTTTCCCTTCAGCCCTTTTCTCTACTTGTCAGAACAAGACAATCTTTCTCGGGTGACATTTTACAACTCACCTGTTCTGATGAAGATATCTCTTGTTCTCACAATTAATTTTTTTCTCATCTGCATTTGGTTAGCATTGTGTACACATCTTTTATTCATGTACTCAATGAATATTTATTTACCGGTTCCGGCATGCTGGCCTGTTGTCAGGCAATGGAAATAGAGTGAGATATATAAGATGTTGATGTTTCTGCTACTTAACTCCCTACATTACAGACAGACCAAGGTGGCACCCTAACTAGGCTGTGACCCTGTGGTCACAGCAGTTGTTTTGGTCACCACCTTTCTATTCTTCATCCTTGCCTTTTTTTTTTTTTTTTTTTTTTTTTTTTTTTTTTTTGTCTGTGTGTGACTATGCTTGTTGGGTTTTGTAAACTTGACACAAACCTAGACATATGTGGGAAGAGGCCAACTCAACTGAGTAATTGCACTCATTCGATTGACCTGTTAGCAAGTCTGTACCATACTTTTTTGATTAATGGTTAATGTGAAAGTGCACAGACTGTTATTGGGGGTGCCACCCATAGCAGGTGATTCTGGATGTTATAAGAAAGCAGTGGTGGTGCACACCTTTAATCCCAGCACTCGGGAGACAGAGCCAGGAGGATCTCTGTGAGTCCGAGGCCAGCCTGGTCTACAGAGTGAGATCCAGGACAGGCTCCAAAACTACACAGAGAAACCCTGTCTCGAAAAACCAAAAAACGAAAAAAAAAGAAAGAAATCAGGTTGAACAAGCCATGAGGAGCAAGCCAGTTAAGTAGCACTCATCCATGACCTCTGCTTCTCTTCCTGCCTTCAGGTTCCTGTTTAGAGTTCCTGCCCTGACTTCCCTCAGTAATATATGACCTAAGAGTTGTTAGCTGAAATAAATTCATTCTCTCTCTCTCTCTCTCTCTCTCTCTCTCTCTCTCTCTCTCTCTCTAAGACAAGCTTTCTCTGTTTATCTCTGGCTGTCCTAGAATTTGCTCTGTAGACCAGGCTGGCCTTTACCTCCCAAGTGCTGGGATTAAGATGTGCACCACTACCCAGCTTACTTTTGGTTATTGTATTTATTCCCACAGTAGAAATCAAGCTAAGACATTGGTGGTGCTGAGGATCCAACTTCAGTCTTCATGCATAGTAAGCAAGCACTCTACCGTTGAGCTACATTACATTCCCAGCCCCTATTTTTCATTTTAGCAAACATATTGAAATATACACACAGGCTTTAACTAGGAAAATGGTAATCACTTGAGGAGTTGGTGATAGTCAATGGTAAGTGATAGTAGATTGTAAATGAAACCAGTAATAGGTTTTCTGCCCCCTGACAATAAGTTTTTCTGCTGATTCAGTAAGCCAGACCAACCTGGATTGAAAAAATATAACAACAGGTACATTGAGCAAGCAACTCCTGATGGGTTCTCTGGTCCCAGAGATTGAGGCTAGAGAAGTCATAAGCCTGAACTAGTGTAGGGAGATTTTATAGACTGTAGGTGTGGGGTGATGATATGTCAACCACAAGCTGGGTTTGTGCTCAAGTATGGTCAAAAGTGCTTAGGCAGGGACTTGGGCAGCTGGAGGCATCAGGAGAAGAAGTTGCAATAGTTACCAAGAATGTGGAACTGAGCTTTTTGCTGCCTTTCCTTTGTTTGGAGACTGAGCAGGCAGGCAGGATTTAGAGAGAAAAAGAGAAGGAATGTGGCTTCCTGAGCCATGCATGGGCAAGCCAGTGGCTCCAACTGAACCGCCAGTTATTAGTCATAAAGAAATGAAGCTGATTTCTTTAACCTTTGAATCTGAGGAGGGTTGACAACTCCCCTTGGAAGGAAATAATGTACAAACTGAGTTTGAGCCTTGCTTGTACTAGTCAGCTTTTCATGCTCTGACAAAACCCTGAGAGAAACCACTTGAAGAAGAAAACGCCCAACTTTGCTTCATAGTTTCAGAGGTTTTCAGCTCCTGGTCACTTGGTCTGTGTTACTTTGGGCTCTCAGTGAGGGAAAATATCATAGAGGGGAGTGCGTGGAAGAGTGGAGGTGTTCAGCTTGTGGTGGCTAGGAATGAGAGAAAAAAAGAGAGAGGGAGGAAGAGACAGACAGACATGAGGGACAAGACACATCCTTTGTAGGCATGCCCCCTGCTTCCTCCACTAAGACTGTGCCTCCTAGTAGTCCACTGAGCTGTTAGCTCTCCAACGGGTTAGTCCACTGAAGCGCTCAGTTAGCATTCTCATGTTCCAGTCAGTTCTCAGTAGTACCACCAGTTGGGGACCAAGCCTTCAACACATGAGTCTTTGGGAATATTTTATATCCAAACTATAACAGGCCTCAAGAGGGACACACACACACACACACACACACACACACACACACACACACACACACACAGTGCCGCCGCATCTTCTTCTCTTTCCAACTAGCTACCAAGTGAATATGACTGAATCAGACTGTTGCAAGATGAGAGACACACAGACCTACCATTGGCCTAGATGATAGGCAACTAGTTCCCCAAAGATAGTCTCCTGAGGATTTGGCTGCTAACTGCTAAGATCAACAGAATTACGAATGCAGCTGATCCCAGCCTAAATCACTATTGTGTGAATTGGGAGCTATGCATCAATGATGGTTACAAACCATTATATTTGGGTGGTAGTTCTGTCTCATAGCAAAATCAAACTGATACATGAAATCCCAGGGATTAGCAATAGCAGGCAGCCAGTGTTGTCTAGGGCCACAGAGACAGAGAAGTAGCACATACCTGAATCCTGGTATAATTAATCAGAGCCTCCCACAGAACAGGAACAAAGAGCAGGCACCCCGTGGAGCCCCAGCGGCACAGAGGAGATGGGGGAGGGGCTGTTGAGTGAGGCAAAGACAGAGGAAAGACCTTGGCTTCTGTCTTGGGGGAGCAAAACTGACAACTGGCTGGAGAAGGGCCTGGGGTGCAGCATCCTGAAGGTAGTGTCTCTGCAACATGAAGCCGAACAGGGGAAGGGCTAGGAGAAGATCCAAGTGTAAACAGGCCTAGGAACTGCACCACAGCTATTCACAGATGAGAGTATTGATAGAATGTGTGTCATCAGTTGTCTTCCCCATCACTCTACCTATCCCTTGATTCAGGTCACTCACGGAACTTAGAACGAGCCTGGCAACCAGCAAGCCCCAGGGATCCCCTAAGCCCTGTTTTCCAGCACTTGGCCTGTCAGTTGTGGTGGTCTGAATAAAAATGGTTCCCTGTGGCACTATTAGGAGGTGTGGTCTTGTTGGAGTAGGTGTGGCCTTGTTGGAGGAAGTGTGTCCCTGGGGGTGGGGTTTGGGGTTTCAGAAGCCCAAGCCAGGCCAGTGTCACTGTCTCTTCCTACTGTCTGCCAATCCAGATCCAGATGTAGAACTCTAGCTACCTCTCCAGCACCACATCTGCCTGCATGCCACCATGCTTCCTTCCATAACAATAATGGACTATAAACCTCTGAATGTAAGCCAGCCCCAATTAAATGTTTTCCTTTCTAAGAGTTGCCATGGTTATGGTGTCTCTTCACAGCAATAGAACTTGACTAAGTCCTCTCGGTGCAGACTGTACTAAGCTTTTCATGTTGGTCTTGGGGATCTGAACTCAGGTTCTCATGCTTGCAAAGTAAGCACTCTTACCCGGCCCCCAATGATAGAACTTTCAAAACAACAAACTGTATTCCCATTTTCATGCTTTATTCCCTATTCAGAAATTTAGCCCAAACTAAAAATGAATTCTGGCTATTGGAAAACTGATTGCAAGTGTCTCAACTTCTTAGAAGACCTTCAATCAAGTTGTATCAGTCTATTTACAAAACATCTCATCTGCCTTGGCCTGTCGAAAACATAAATAAAATAGCCCAGATGATGCTATGGTTGGTTCAAACAACATGCGAGACCCGACACATCATTTTTAGTTTTGATTCATTCAATAAAGATGAACGTCTTCCTGAATTCTAACTAAGCTCAAGGCAGGGGGACACCACAGACACAGAAGCACTTAGGCATACAGAAAATCATGGTATGATTCACATGTCAGTGAAGTAAGAGGAGGTGGGGATGGGTCCTAAGGATAAGTAAGAGTTTATAGGGGCAGATAGAAGAAAAGGAACAACTTTCAGGAAGAGGGTGCAGAAGTTCAGAGGTCAAACACAAGATGTTGCTTTAAGAAGTCACTGACTGCTGAAGTGTGGGATGGTTGAAGCACCGATTACGGAGGGGATGTCGAGACAAAGGGTTGCAGATGTGGAAGTGGCTAGGCAAGAGAGGCTTCCAATGTCATGTTGACAGTCAGCTGGGAGACGCTGACTTCGAAACATTATTAGATTTTTTAAAATAAACTCATGTGTGTCTGTTTTTAAAATTTCAGAATGATAGAAAGGGGGAAAAGATGATGATATCTGCTCTCTCCTCTCTTGAAAGTATCCAGGTCTGATAACTATGGTACTTGTCTCTCTCCTTCCCTCCCTCCTTCCCTCCCTCCCTCCCTCCCTCCGTCCATCCTTTCCTCCCTCCCTCCCCAACCCCTCCCTCCCTCCCTCCCTCCCTCCCTCCCTCCCTCCCTCCGTCCATCCTTTCCTCCCTCCCTCCCTAACCCCTCCCTTCCTCCCTCCCTCCATCCATCCTTTCCTCCTTCCCTTCCTCCCTTCATTCTGGAGACAGAAACCAGAGTCCTGCATTAAGAGGCTGGGCTAGACACACTTCTCTTACGTAGGTTGGTTGGTTTGCTTTTTTGATCTGGCTCAAACTGCAAAAATAGCACACTATATGTATGACTTCTCAGTTTGGTCTCTCTCCTTGATGTTATCTCTTGAGATGAATCAGATTGACCTTGTTTATTCACTCATTCTCTCTGGATGGATATTCAGGCTTTCTGTGTTTAGCAATGAGCAAAATACTGCAACATGGCATTGTAGGGGTTATTCTGGATATATTGGAGCTTTTATTATAGTAACATAGATGTATTAAGGTGGGGTTTCTGGACCATTAATATTGTAGTCAGGCATGGTGGTGCATACCTATAATCCCAGCACTCAAGAGTCTGAGGCAATAGGACTGTGAGTTCAAGGCCAACCAGGGCTAACATGAGAAAGCCTTGTCTCAAACTCCTCTCTGCCAAAGTGTTTGTGCTTTAAATTTTCACAGTTATCTCCAGATTGCTTTTCTAGCAGGTGTGGCAATCCCTACTTCTCAGAGCTGAACATTTTCATGCTTGTAAATTGGGCAAAAATCATTGGTGGAAAGGCTGATTAACATACCCTGAGCATCTTATTCTATGTTTATTGACAATTCGCAAGATTCTTTACAAAATTGCCTGCTTCTTTTTCTATTCAATTTCCTTTTTCTTATAGGTCAATAAAATATTAGTGTTAATGTTTATCTATATGATTTGTAAAAGTGTCTTTCCTCAACAGAGATAGCGTGTCATGTAGCCTGGCTGGCCTGGAACCTGTTATGCAGCTGTGGATGACCATAAACTTCAGATTGTTCTGCCTCCATCTTCTAAGTGCTGGGATTACAAGTGTACACTTGTAGCTAGAAGTTTCTCCAGTCCTGCCTGGGCCCTGCAGTCCCGTGGCCTGCTTATAAAATAATCAAACAGAGGCTTAATATTATTTATAACTGCTTGGCCATTAGCTCAGGCCTACCACTGACTAGCTCTTACATTTAAACTCAGCCCATTTCTGTTAATCTCTATGTTGCCACGTGTTCCGTGGCTTTACCTGTGTGCCATTACATGCTGCTCCCTGGACAGTGAACTGGTATCTCCTGACTCAGCCTTCCTCTTCCCAGAATTCTCCTTGTCTGCTTATCCCATCTATACTTGCTACTGGCCAATCAGTGTTTTATTAAACCAGTGGACAAAGGATTATTCTACAGCACACCCTAACATTTCTGAGGTGTGCATTCTTACAAAAGGTCTCTCACTTTGTATAACAAACACAATATTTGAACCTCTTTTTACCATTTTGTGTGTGTATGCATATGCATATGGGGTTGCATGTTTGTGTGTATGTGTGCACATCTCTGTGTACAGATATGGAGGACAGAAGTTGGTTACTTTCCACCCAGTGTTCTACGATAGGGTCTCTCATTGGTTGACTCCCGTGTCAACTGACTAAACTGGCTGGCCAGTGAGCCCTTGGGACCCTCCTGTCTCTATCTCCTCCATTACAGTTATGTGTCACCATACCTGGATTTTACATGGGTGCTAGGGATCCTAACTTGGGTCCTCAAGCTGACACACAAGCACATTACATGGTGGCCATCTTCTAGCACTCTTCCCTCCTCATTTTGGGGAGTGTTGGTAGTGCTGTGTTTTACACGTTAAGCAATTTGCTACTACAAGCTACATCCCCAGATCCTCATTTGTCATTTGATGTGATCTCTGGTATTGTCTTTATAACAAAAATAAGAACAAAAACAAAACAAAAAAAATCCCCAAATTTAGTACCTCACAGTTCCAGACTCTGGAAGACAGAGACCAAGGTGTGATGGGGCAAGGCAGCACAGAGGTTCCTCCATCTTGTATTCATGACAGGTTTAACTAGAATTTGATCTCCTTGATGGAGAATCCTGTGGAAAATTACCTAACTCTATTCTAGGAACCCAAAGTCAAGATGCCCCAGCTAACTTATCTGAGTTTCTGTTAAACTTCTTGCTTGTGGAGAACCCCTTCCCGCTAACTGCTTATCTCAGCTTCTGTCAAATTGTTTGTATGCTCGAAGTCCCCCCTACAGCTGTGGAGTGAGATGCCAGGACATGGTTTCTGCCTTCAAACACCCTGTACTCTGAATACTCAGTCCTACACTTGAGTGTAGTCGCAGCCATCTGGAATACAGACTTTTCAATTGGCTATAAACTGTGTCTGAGTGGTTATTCTTAAAACACTTTGGAGGCCCCAGCGAAATTCCCAGAGACTGGACCCAGACACATAGGGGCCTCAGTACCCCCAGGAGAGAGGAGGAATACACTGGCTGGAGAAGATTCTTAGGGGGTGCACACTCTGAGATGTTCCAGGGCCCCAAGGAAATCCTCTCTGACTGATCACTGCTAAGGGCTCCTGAGGCATCCTGATGCTACCATCCAAAAGAAAACGAAAAGGTAAATTGAAAGTCATTTGGTCTGAAGACCTCTGGAGGTTAGTTTACCCTGTAAGCGGCACCATCTAGCTAGGACACAAGTGGGGAGGTCGGATGCGACTCTAGACCCTGTGCCTGGGGTCTGTGTGAGACGCTACCAGACTATCCTGGTCTGTTTAGGTGTATGAATGTGTGGTGGCCACCCCCTTTGTCTTTGCTATGTGTCTTCCTATATGTCTGTGTTCCCCTGTGTGTCTCTCTGTGTTTCTGTCAGTTCTGTTGGTGGAGAAACAGATCTAAAGTGGAAAAGGGAGTGAGCTGTTTTGAGACCACAGGCACAACTGCCACCAAGGCAGCACATGATTTCCCACAGGCTCACAGGCCACGCCAGGCTGCCCATGTGCTACTGTAGTGGTGGCAACTGCGTCCCCCTCCAGGCTTTAGAGCTGTGCCCTCTTGGTGGGGATCCGAATCCTTTTGACCCAACCAGGCCACTCAGAGAAACCCCAAACTTCTGCCTGTTCTCTCAGGCCTGCTGCAGAGGTAAGCAAATCGTTCCTGGACCTACACAATCTGCCCCCTGCTCTAAGGGAACGGGGGAAGTAATTCACCAGTCCTACTGGTGGAAAAGTGAGTGTTCAACTCCTTCTCCGTTCATTGCTTATTTCCCCTTCTTTCTGCCAGTTCCTTTATAATTGGAGGACCCCAAACCCTTCATTTTTTGGAGAAGTCACAGGCCCTTACCAGCCTGTTGGAAACTGTTTTAAGGTAAGAGGGTATTGGATGCTTTTTTTCCCACAAAACATTATTGGGAAGATTAAAAGCAGTAGCCAGGAAGCCTACCACTAACTTAAGGTAACTCATGTCACTCAAGGACCTGGCGAATTGCCTGCTAGGCTTCTGGAAAGGCTCTGTGAGATATAATGGGTATTTACCCTCACAGGCCTAGATGCACCCCTAAAACAGTGAGCCACTAATATTGTCTTTGTCATGCAGTCAGTCCTAGGCATAGGAGAAAGCCCCAGAATTAGAGGGCTTTGAAAGGATGAATACATCTCAACTTTTGGAAATTGCTCAGAAAGTTTATAACAGCCAAGATTCAGCCTAAGACAGAGAAAGAAAGTGATCCCGTGTGGTGATTACTGCTCTTGGGAAAACCAGTAAGAGAGGAAATGGGAGAAATAAACCAGGAGAAGGGGTCCAGGGACTTGTCAGCATCATTTGATGGGGCCCTTAGTGCAGATCTGTTGGAGTTTAGACAAAAATATCCACAAAACACCGTGCTTCAGTGTGTAAATAGCCTCATCATAACTCTAACCACTGACAAGGAATGTAGACAGTTAACAGAAAGTGTTTTTTTTTTAGTGACCCTTCAAGCCCTGGGGTACTGAGTCTCAGCCAAGGAGGCTCAGCTGTGTGTCCCTCAGGCCATATACTTAGGCTACAACCTCTCGGAAGGAAATCAACCACTTTCCTATGACCATATTTCAGTCATCCTGCAAATCCCCACCCCACATTAACCTGGGTATAGTTGGATACTCCTAAGTATGGATAATGGGATTTTCTGAGACAGTCAAATGCCTCTATGCCAGCACTGGGGGGATATGCAGCCTTTGGAATGGACTGAGACTGAGTAGAGGGCCTTTAAAGCCTTGAAAAAGGCCCTGGTGTCTGCCCTATCCCTCCCAGATATTACTAAACCATTCCATTTATACATGGATGAGGTCAGAGGCATTGCCTAGGAAGTCTTCATGGAAACCTTGGGACCACGGAAATACCAGTGACATATCTGTCCAAAAGACTTGACCCAGTGGCAGCAGGATGGTTGGCATGTATAAGTCATAGCTGCCACTACTCTGCTGGTAAAAGAGGCTGACAAACTAACTTTAGGGCAAGAATTGTTCCTGAAAGCCCCCCACTCTGTTGAGATGCTCTTGAGGGGAGCACCCGAGAAATGGATGTTCAGTACCTAGGTGACCCAAAACTAAGCCTTGTTTCTGGATCAACCATACATTTGGTTCCACAAGACATCAGACATCAACCCTACCAGTCTCCTGCCAGCCTCCCCAGCATGACTGTTTTCAGGTGTCTAACTGTTCCAGTATATCAGGTTTGATCTGACCGACACAGTGTTGGTGACACCAAATGAGGTATTGTTCACAGATGGGAGCAATTTCTCTAAGATGGGCTCAGGTTTTCAGGGGCAGTGGTGGTGACCCAAGACTACTTGGACACAGAAGAACCTCAGCTCAATGAGCCGAGCTTCTGTAGCTTTGACTCAGGCACTCCACTGGGGAATTCTATTTCGAGGCTTGACAGAGGTAGTCCTACAGAACTGAAGGAGGCTAGACTTCCTTTAATGAGACAGGGAGGGGTTTGCATGGCTTTAGGAGAAACTTGCTGTTTCCATGTCAAACAGTCAATGATAATTAGGGGAAACCTTGCCACAGTCAGAGAAACTCTCAAAAAAAGGAAAGAAAGAAGACATAGATATTTGCTATCAGTCTTTGTTTACCTGGTCCCCATGGCTGATGACCTCAGCATTAGGCAGACCTTTGATTCTTACTCTGATCAGGCTAATGATGGGGACTTTGTATCCTCAACTACATGGTCAACTAAGCTATTGGTATCTAAGGCCAACTTTGACTTCCTCAAACAGGACAAGTTAATATTTGACTCATGCCTACATAATCAGTAGGGAATATGACATGGCAAGACAGTGCAGCGGTTCCTCCATCTTGTATTCTTGCTGAAGCCATTTTAGGTTTAACTAGAATTTGATCTCCTTGATGGAGAATCCCAATAAAATTACCCAACTGTATTCTAGGAACCCAAGGTCAAGATGCCCAGCTAACTTATTTTAGCTTCTATTAAACTGCATGATTGTGCTGAAGCCCCTCCAGCTAACCTCTTATCTCAGCTTCTGTCAAATTGCTTGCTTACACAAAGCACCCCCTACAGCTGTAGAATAAGATGCCAGGACAAGGTTTCTGCCTTCAAACACCTTGTGCTCTGGACACTCTGTGCGACACTTAGGACCCAAAGACATCTAGAATACAGACTTTCAATTGTCTATGAACTGTGTCTTAATGGTCATCTGTGGTGCACTCCTTCTAACAAAGGTATACCAGGGCTGGTGTCCTCTGAGACCTTTCTGATTGGCTTTTAACAGCTGTCTTTCCCCTCTGTCTTTGCTTGGTCTTCATCTCAGTGTGTGCCTGTGTCCATTCCTGTACATTTTTCATACCATGTTAGACAAGTGTAATTAATCTACACTTTTAAAATATTTTCTTCTCTCCATGATCTCTTTCTCTGTCTTTGAAATGGTGTTTCATTACTATTTCAGTAGCCCAGAGTAGCCTCAGTCCTCCAGGCTCAGCCTCCTAAGTTCTGGAATTAATCACACTTAACAGTTCAAGATTTTATTTTAAAAATGCATGTGTTGATATGTGTGGGGAGTATGTTGTTATGCCCAGATTGCAGGGACCCCCAAAAGACCACCACAGAGACCGAATCCCATATGTAAAAGCAAAGAGCCTTTATTTTCAAGCTCTGAGCTTGGTCTCTCTGTCTGTCTGATGAAGTGGTAAGAGCAGAGAGCCCTGAGCCCAGGTGGGGCAGAGGTTTTATCACAGCAGAGGTTGGGCTAAGGGGATTTCCAGGGTTCAGGACCCTGATTGGCTGACATTTGTCTAGGGGTATCTGTAAAAAGGAAATAAGTGTGTGTTAGACTCAGGGACATCTGGCCATTTTATCTAACCTTATCTAATGGTTGGAATGTTTGGGATGTCAGGTATTTCCCCTTAGATGTAGGCCCTTCCTGAGTGGGGTCAGCTTATGGCTTTTCCTGGGTCTGAGTGTTGCCTGCCAGTAAGCCTGTCACAGAAGCTGTTTTTGGGCCTCTAAGCCTGTCATGGCAGCTGTGTGGTCAAGCTGTTTTGGGCCCCTCACATATGTGTGTGTGTGCATGTTTTTGTGTGGGGGTGCACAGGCATGTGTATGTACATTTGTGTGGAGAACAGGAGGTGATGTCTGTGTTTTCCTCAGTTGTTTTTTTTTTTTTTTTAATCATTCTTTTTGAGTCAAGGTCTGTCATTGAGCCTGGAGTTCACTGATTAGCTAGTCTGGCTGGCCAGTGAGCTCCAGGGATCCATCTGCCTCTGACTCCCCAGGACTGAGATTACATGAGTGGTGGAGATCCAAACTTAGATCTTCATGCTTGTTTGGCAGGCACTTTATTGATTAAACCATTTCCCAGCTCTTCAATTATTTTCTCTTCCTCCTCCTTCCCCTGCTCCTTCTTTTTGGTGATGGAATCCAAATCTTACAAATATTAAGCTGTAATATTTTCTTGAGTATTCTGGTTTTTTGGTTTTGAGGCAAATTTTTGCTATGTAGCTCAGGCTGGCCTCGAATGTATAATTCCCCCTACCTCTGCCTCCCAGTGGTGTTATTACAGGTGTGCACTACCAAGCCTTGTTTTCCTTTGAAAATAAAAAGCCTTGAATGTCTCAGGCCCAGAACAGAGGAACAGATTTGCCCTTCCTCTGCCTTTTTGTTCTATCCAAACCCTCAAAGCTTTGGGAGGATGCTGCCCACATTGGTGAGGGTGGATCTTCCTTACTCAGTCTACTGATTCAAATGCTAATTTATTCCGGAAACACCCTCACAGACACACCCAGAGAGGATTACACAAGGCAGGAATACCAGGAAATGGGAAACAAGACTCTTTCAGAAGGTGCTTGTCACACTAGGAAATGCTATTTAGCAGACCAAATGAGGTCAGTACACACTAACATAGGACATGCCCATGACACACTTGCTAAGTAAAAACAGAAAGAGACAAAACCATGTATGGCATCATTTATGTCAAGGTGGGGGGGGAGCACATATAAGACCTAAACTTTTTAAAATAGTTATTCATAGAAAATATCTCGAACATGCCCAAAGATGATCACCATTAAATCTTGAATTTTTGATCACCTATATTGTTAATGTTTTAAAAAAGATAATGCATTCATGTTTCACACATTTAAAACTAATTTTCAAGGAATGAATAAAGTAGACCATTGTAGGTAAAGGAGGGAGATGATGGTGGTAGAGGAGATGGTACTAGGAGAGATGGAAAACAATGGAGTGGAGGGAGTGGTGTGTAGGAGGTAAAAGCCAAGAGGCTTCACAGCATGCAGAAAGGAAGGCATCCAGGATGACTTTAAGGTTTTGAGTCTAGGTGACTGGGTTTCAGTTGCTTAATTAGGGGGCACAGGTTTCAGAAGATCCAAGGTGGGGCAAGGTAACCGTCCAGACTCTCAACAACCTCCCTTATGCTTAAGGCAAGGCATATGGAGGAGAGATGTGATGCTTCATCTTCGTTAACCAAGTGACTGATTTTAGAATCACCATGGTAACACACCTCTGAGTCTATCTATGAGGATGTTCCCAGGGAGGTTTAACTGAGGATGGAAGACCCAACCCTGAAGATGGGCAGCAGCACCATCCCATGACCTGGGGGCTTGCACTGAATCAAAGGGAAAAAGCAAGTTGAGCACCAGCATTCATCCTGCTCTGCTTCCTGGCTAGGGAAGCAACATGACAAGTGTCTCACTCTTGCCGACATGATTATGGACTATGTCCCTTTTTATACTGTGACCCAAAATCAATCTTTCCTTCCTTAGGTTGCTTTTGTCAAGAATTGTTTTGTCTCAACAATGAGAAAACTAACCAGTATGGAAGAGAAAAAAAATTTCTACTCTGATAATCGAGTGTGGGGACTAAATGACAATGGATTAATGGGTGGAAATTATATGCACACGCACAGGATTGTCACCCAATGTGAGACTCAAGCAGCGTTTAAATGATTGAGGTTTCTATAGCACTGTGAGCTCTAGGAAAGAACAGACGCTCAGAGCTTGGGGGTAGGAACGAATATTAGAAGAGACAAGGGGAGTCCAGGCTGTCTTGTTTTTCAGTCAGTCCTTGATCTGCTGGGAGAAGCCTGTCTGGGGATGGCTGCTACCTTTCTTGTGAGTTAAGTTTATAAGATTTCCAGATAGGGGTATACAAGAATTTTCATTTTTGGAAGACTGCTCTTTAGGCAGATAGAGAAACTTCTGAAAGGAAATCCCCCTTATGTTCTGCGAGAAGAAAACGGGTGAGAGAGAGGAGAGAAGTTTGGAGAGAATGATACCAGACTCAGATCTGACTGCTCCCTGCTTGAACAGCAATACTCAGGAAGGTGGGAAGGCAATCAGGGTTACTCAAGGGCTTCTGGGAAGGTGAGGGAGGGGCTATTTTTGGCATAAAAAATTAAAAAAAAAGCTATTTTGAGAAACCCCTTCTTTCTCTCTCTCTCTCTCTCTCTCTCTCTCTCTCTCTCTCTCTCTCTCTCTCTCCCCCCTTCCCTCCATCCTTCCTTCCTTTCTTTTTCTTTCTTTCCTGTCCCCTAGCCAGTTGTGTCAGATTGTGACATCAAGCTCCACCAATGGGACAAGAAGTAGTCACCACCTACTACAGTGGGGTGGGGTGGGGTGGGGTGAGGGGTAAAGACAGAACAGAGGGGTAAAGGTCAAGCATGCTTGCTAGACTGGTTTGGGTCTCGGTGCACCTTTTTCCAAGAAGAATTGCCTTGAGTTTGTTCTTCTGTGTGACATCCAGATTATTTTTCTTTGTTTCCAACACTATCTTAAGGGAATCCAAGAACACGAAAAGGCTTTTACAGAAAGGGAAGTAAGTACAGTGAGACAATGGGCAGGAAGTCCTGTGCTGTTGGGCCAGAACATTCTAACTGGCCTCGACCTCTTGGGGTGGTTCCTGCACTTCTTTAGACAAACATATGGGTGAAAAAATTAAATTTGTATTAGTTCTTTGAGACTCTCATACAATGTATTTTGATCATATTCACCTCTCTCACAGCTACCCTCATACCCACCCACCCAACTTTGTGTTCCTTTAAAAAAAAAAAAACCGAATGAGAAAAAGGTGAAATGTAAAGGAAAGGACATGACTGAGCCTAGGTTGTGATGGAGGAGAAAGTTTATTATAAATAAAAGTGAGAGCATAGGTAGAGGCAGGTACATCTGGGAGAGTCCATAATGGATACACCCAGACTAAGCTGGGCCACAAGAGGAGAGGGGGAGGGAAAAGAGAGGGGAGAGAGGGGAAGTAGGTGCACCAGCCAGGAGGCCAAAGGTACAAAAGGGGCGGGTAACCAAAATGTCTGGATTATGTAGGGAAGAGCCTCTAGGGGAAGGGCAGCCCAGATCCTGGGCTGGAGAGCCCAGGGAAGAGGGTGGGGTATGTGAGCCATACCCTGTAACAAGTAGGGACTGAGGGATGCTGGGAGAACCTGGAGGCCAGGTCTGCTTTGATATGTTAAATAGGCACCTCAGCCCTTTGTGCTAGGCTTGAAACTTAACAAAAATAAAACAAAAACATTAAGTGTAATTTGTGCTATCCATGCATTCTTGAATCTGTGACTATACACTGCAGCATGCTTGACCTGGCAAGCCACACCCTTAAAGAAAACTCACTCTCTCTCTCTCTCTCTCTCTCTCTCTCTCTCTCTCCTCCTCAGGTAGGGGTGTGTCTTAGTTAGGGTTTCTATTGCTGCAAAGAGACACCATGACCTGGACAACTCTTATAAAGGAAAACATTTAATTAGGTGGCTTACAGTTTCAGAGGTTTCGTCCATTATCATCGAGGCAGGACACGGCAGCATGCAGGCAGATATGGTGCTGGAGAAAGAGCTGAGAGTGGAGAAGGAGCTACAACTTGATCCTGCAGGCAACATGGACGTGATCTGTCTTACTGGATGTTGCTTAAGCAAAGGAAATCTCAAAGCCCACCTCCACAGTGACACACTTCCTTCACCAAGGCCACACCCACTCCAGCAAGGCCACACCTCCTAATAGTGCCACACCCTTTGGAGGCCATTTTCTTTCAAACTGCCACAGGGTGGCTCTTCATGCCTACCCTTCCACATACAGCCTGTCCCCTACATGCTGGGATTTGGTCTGGCTTTAGCTTACTCAGGTCTTGCGCATGCTTCAAAACTTCTATTTCCCCGCTGTTATCCACCATTTCTCACTCTTGCACATTTCTGTTCCTTGTTCCACAATGATGCAATGCTCAGGGGAGCATTGGAGGGCAGGGGAGTGACACAGATGCATTTATGGCTGAGCATCCCAGTCTCTCATGCTCTTCACCTTGAACATGACCATGTGTCTCTGTTCTAAAAACCATCTACTGCACAAAGAAGCTTCTCTGGTGAGGATTGAGAGATGCATTAATCTATGGGTAAACAATAATAAGTCAACAGTTTAGGATTATGTCCATTTAGCAGTATAATAGTGGTAGATTCTCTCCTCCAGCCTATGACCTCTCTAGTTACAGGTTCTCAGCCTGCAACATACAGTTTTTCAGTAACTTCAACCTCTCAGTAATTTATACGCTTTGTGTTACTTGGTGCACAGGACTTGAATGAGGAGAGGCATTGCTCATGCTGATGTTATCTGAGAGTCATCAGATATTCTGGGTTATATTCTGTAACTCAGAAAGATCATGTAGCAGTCAACATCTTAATCTTTAGAATTTTGAGTATTGGGCAAAGTGAGGGGAAGCCAAAGAACAACTCAACAAGGAGTGGGTACTGGTAGACTCCCATTCTTCTTCAGTGCAAGGCATGTGCCATGAGAAACTGCTATACTTTGGGGCATTATTTTCTGGACATACACACGAGAGAGAGAGAGAGAGAGAGAGAGAGAGAGAGAGAGAGAGAGAGAGAGAGAGAGAGAGAGAGAACGATACCTGTTGGTTTGGGAATCTGGGTAAGAGATTAAGAGAAAGTTGAGAAATTGGGAAATGAACTACATGAATCCTTGCTTAGCATGCTCCCACCCACTCCCCCTTACTACAGAAGAATAATGTGTTGCAGTGAGCGCTTTAACGACAAACTCCACAGTCGTCCTCCTTGTCCAGTTAGCTGATGTGAACACCAGCCTAGAATGCCCTACTTGTTTAAAGTTAGTAAAACCAACACTACTCAAGTCAAGATTCTTTCTCCTACATTCTACTCTTTATCCCCACTGATGCCTTTTCTGCCTCATCAGACATCTGGTGTCAATGTGAAATGAACCAGGATTGAGATCCTAGCACCAAGAGAATGCTGCTCTTGTATTCTCTTCATGCTCTTGCATTTTCTTCATGCTTCATGTCCCCACCCTGCTACAACCAGGAGATGGAGCCAAGTGAGGGTGATGGCTGTCGCTACATAGGTTTAAACACCTCCTCCAATGTTTGCTCTCGGTTCAGCTGGAGATAGTTTGATAGATGGTGGGCGACTAAAGATGCTGTCGTCACCCATCAGAGGACACCAAATTCTGCCCATGCCTTGAATCACTGTAGTTTGAACCCACTACGCCCTTTGGAACCAATGAAAGTGACCACTAGGATTAACAAGGTGCTTTTGAGAATGTCCTTGGTGCTGGCCCCAGGTGGCATTGAACAGGTGAGAAAGAATATTAACAAATTAAATCCAAGGCTACACAGTGCTGTGGGATGGTCTTCCTGTATGCTGTAAATATGTGCTGCTACCATTGGTTAATAAAGAAACTGCTATGGCCTATAGCAAGGCAGAATATAGCCAGATGGGGAATCCCAAGCAGAAAGAGAAGAAGGCGGAGTCAGAGGAGATGCTGAGCACTGCTGGGGGAGCAAGATGTAATGGAACATGAAGCCATGTGGCAAAACATGGGGGGAGAGTGGGAGGAGGGAGGACAGGGGAATCCGTGGCTGATAATGTAAAATTAAATTAATTATAAAATTAAAAATATTTCTAAAAAATTAAAAGAAAAAAACCCATAGATTAATAGGAATGGGTTAATTTAAGATGAAAGACCTAGCTAGCAAGAAGCCTGAGCCATCGACCAAACAGTTTATAATTAATATAAGCCTTCGTGTGTTTATTTGGGACTGACTGGCTGCGGGACCAGGCAGGACAGAAACTTCCATCTACAACACAGTCTTCTTCTTGGATTATGAACCACCTCTGTGATGCTCACAGTATCCAGGAAAGTCCTACCAAGATGGCTTAATGTAATGAACAGGTTTAACCATGCACACTTGTGACATAAAATCCCTTCACATGGAAATTAATCTGTATTTTCATACCACCAATTTTTCCTTATCATTGTAATACCTTGTTACCACAGAACATTTAAATTCCCTTTCTACTTCTTCCACATACGTATAGCTGGGTTAGGGGAGAACTCCCCCAGATGTATTCACAGGCTCTAGCTTGGAGTCTCCTCCTATGATCAGAGAGGAGTTCTCACCCTCCCACCCCCTGCTCATCAAAACCATTTAGGAGACTTAAAAAAAAAATGCTGACTTCCATACCCCACTTTTGGCAGTCAGAATTCACCGGCCTTTGGCAGGGCCCAGGGGTCACCAGTGTTAAAGCTCACAGGATAAGTCTGATGGGTACCAGGGATAAGAAAGACTGACCTCTAGCCTGCACATGCCTCCAGGCTGACATTCAGCTCTTCAAACAGATTTTGTACAATTTTGAGTCTCTCTTGGCTCCAAATGTCTAAGCCAGTAGAACTTCCTGTGCTGACAGCTATGTTCTTATCAGACTGGAGAGAGTCTGTAAGGGGAAAAACAGAAGGAGGCTCTTATTCTCAGGTCCCAGCCCTCCATTTATAGGACTCTGGGTGAGCATCACCTTAAGTTTTGAGCTCTGGGTGCTTGCCTGTCTCATGCTAATCTTAGCTCTGGTTAATATAACACAAGTTTGTGGTATTTTTGTTTGTTTTGTTCTTTGTTAGGTCTCCTGCCCTGGGCTACCTCTCTTGGTCTGCTGCTCTTCTCCTGCTCTCCCTTCTCCTCTGTCCTCTCATGGCCTGGTTTATTCTGCTGGCCATGTTCAGTCTGGGCTCTTCCCTCTGCCTGCTTTCTCCCCTATATCTAAAAAAAAAAAAAAAAGAAAAAGAAAAAACTTCTTACTTTAGAAGTAGTTATGTCTTCCTTTTATTTTATTGTATTTTTTCACTCATATTTTGCTTTTTCTGAGACAGAACATTTCTGTGTAGCCTAGGCATGATGGCTAGTCTTGGTTGTTAACTTGATTACTGTCTTTTGAGTCTGGCTTGTTTTGTTTAATATGACGATATCATGTTACACTCACTTTCCTGTAAATGACATAATATCAATTTTCTTTCTGGCTGAATAATACCCCCATTGTACGTATACACACCACCTTTCCTTTGTCTGTTCATCCTCTGATTGGTCTCTTGGTTGGTTTCACATCTTGGCTATTATGAATAGTACTGCAATTAATTATGGATCTGCACCATGTGTCTGCACTACAAATGGTGTCTCTACACTATGATGACTTCAGTTCCTTTGGGCATGTACTCAGGAACACCTGTATGGAGGTGATACTGCCTTCCTGTTTTTGAAGAGAGGCATAAAAAGCCTCGTTGTGTTTATGTGTGAAGGACAGATGTGTGGAGTGCACATGGTGGCACCGAGAAATTACTGAACTAGACCACTCTGTGGGTAGAAAAAAAAAAGATTCAGTAGGTATCAAGTGCCAAACCATCTCTAGGGTGGGTAGACAGAGAGAAAAGCAAGCAGATTTTACGACAGTCAGCAGGGAGGGATCTGTGCTGATACAGACTGTCCCCACTGATCCAGAACCAGGTGCTGTTGCTAAAGTTTTCCTGCCTGGCCCACAGTCAGGACAAATCTCTCTCACCTGCCAGTCCCACAGCCATTCAGACCCGACCAAGTAAACACAGAGACTTATATTGATTACAAACTGTATGGCCGTGGCAGGCTTCTTGCTAACTGTTCTTACAGCTTAAATTAATCCATTTCTATTAATCTATACCTTGCCACGTGGCTCGTGGCTTACCGGCATCTTCACATGCTGTTTGTCATCGTGGTGGCTGGCAGTGTCTCTCTGACTCAGCCTTCCACTTCCCAGCTTTATTCTCCTCCTTGTTCCGCCTATACTTCCTGCCTAGCCAATGGCCAATCAGTGATTTATTTATTGACCAATCAGCAACACATTTGCAATACAGAACATCCCACAGCAAGGTGCCCTTGCCAAAGGTAACTGACCTTTGGGGGAAGCTTAAGGGAGGTTCCTGGAAGAGTAAGGGTGGTTCCTGCTGAACAGAAACCACTACTGCTGTGTGGGGGACCAGCCTCCAGGTAGCCCAGAGCTCGAGAGGAATCCATGGCCTTGGTGTAAGGTAAGACTTTTCTATCTGAGGGGGTTAGGAAAAAGGACACTCACACACTCTCTTGATGGTTTCCTTCTTCATTCACCAGCCTCTTCTGATGGACTGACTGGGCTGGACTCGGCTGGTTCTCTAACAGCTGTACAAAAGTGTATTTATAAATGGTTACATGAAGTATTTCCTCATACCAAGGTCTCTAACTTTAATTTACATGTCTCACTGAAGGAGACCTTCACAATACCTCTATGATTCTAGTCCTTCATTATGTATTGTGTGCAATACACAAATAATACAAGAGCCTGAGGTGTCTTGTGGCCAAAGTCATGGGATGGCCGCAAGGCCCCCTCAGCAAAACAATTGTTGTTTTCCACGAGGATTCTTCAAGGTCAAGGCACTCTAAAAAACATCTGTTCATTCTAATATCTATCCCATACAGTGATTCTGCTAAATTCCTACAGAGTACAGGTAACATATTTTTCATCTCCTTTACATGATTAAAGCCAATATTCCATATACATTAATGTTTAAGTAATTTATTATAGATTAACAGAACATGAGCAGACAGAGTATTTTTTCACAGCCAACTCTTTTGTTGGCAGGCTGCATATTGCAGTTACAAAGACAGGATCAATCATTTTACTGTTTATCTTGAAAGTTAATCTTATAAGGAATCATGAACCTAAACTTTTGTACATAAAAGACAATCAGTCAGCTGTACTTTAGATCTTTAGGGTGTATACCCATTTATCAATAGTTTCTTATATCAGGAGATTGAGGGCATGAATGAGTACAACAGGTTAATTATCACCTTTGATCATCAACCAACCTTAACAGTTGGACTACTTCATATTTTTGACCTCAGCTATGTTTCTTTGAGGACATTAGATGGTTTTCTGTTTTTTTTTTTTTTCATCTTAAAACTATTGTCACAGCATCTGATCTAACCTGAAGTTATTACAAGGCTTTGTTTAAGCTAATGATGCACACCAAAACCCGGTATTGCATCTTGTCAGCATTAAGAGAATTAGAGCCAGCCTGGCTCTCCGAGAATTCAATTGTTCTCCTTAATCATTAACCTGACTGAGTTGTGATCTAAAGCAGCTCCTTAGGTGGAACTCATAGACCCTAGCTGTGAAACATATCCATGTATATACTTTTATTCATCAAAGCTCTGTATAAGCTTTGATGAATAGCATTATTATTATCAATTAGCCGGTACAGCTTAGGGAGGAAGTCATCTTCATAATAATTTGCAGGTAAAAACACCCAGTAGAACAGGATGTTTCCATGAAATAAACACATTACCTTACAGGCAGTAGGGAATTCCCCCACACCCAATTCAACCATACCAGATACCAGATACCAGAAAAAGATATCAACAGCAAACATATACAGGCATGGCAGAAGCAAAAGACTTTCCAGGGTCTGTGGTCTCTGGGTGGGGGGCTTGCCTAAATGAGACTGACCCATCAGGGGGTCTTCTCCTGGTGGGCTGACACCTTGACCTTCAATTGCCACCTGCTGCTGCTCTGACATGGCCACAGACAAACCACCTTAAGAGATCTTCTTTCTAGTAAACAGAAACCTTTAGGATTGTTTACCCACGAATAATCTTTCTGTTTACCTGCCAAAGCCCTTCTGTTTAGGACAATGTCACCAGCACCACCATTGTGGGGTAAGAGGAACTTTGGACCTGGCCTCTAGAACACAAAGAAGCATTAAGTCTATCTGCACTATAAGTTTTTTCCTGGGGCAGCAGTCGAGAAAAGTCTGCGCCAAGTTGCTTGGAGGAGGAGGGATGAGAGGGAGGAATGAAACTGATAGAACATGTAACTCAGTGCCATGTGCACTTGAAATGTAGCTATTGAGACCAAGAAATTGTAATTTAAATTAAATTTAATTGCAATTAATTTCAGTTTTAACAGTAGCCTATGCTTGGCAGCTTATAGCTTAAAACAGCACAGATGGATGGTCAAGGCAGTAGAACAGCCTTTGTCCCTGTGCTGGTCCAAATTACAAATACATTGTGGAAATCAGTTTATACCCTTGGCAGTTAACGCTGTAAGTACTCATCAGCTCACTCGGGCAGCGTCCCAGTCCAGATCAGCATCCCACAACCCGACTAAGGCTTGCTTTCCTTTATGCACTGCACTCACTTTAAGGGCAGACAGAGATGAGGAGACCGGGAGACAACTCAGCAGGGACAGGGGGACTGTACCCGGCAAGGAGGACACAGCCCCAGCACAAAGTGCTCTCCTGACTCCCAAGACTCGCTCTGCACTTTTTCATGACCAGCACACCTTGCACCTGTGAAAGTTAATTTCTCCATAAAATGTTGTTTCCCCCAAATCACCAATCTTTTTTATTTTAGAATTTTAAATATTTTTAGTGAATGTATAAAACAATAGGGTTTTGACTTTTTTAGATACATTTACATCACTTCTCCAACTCTTTTCTTCACCTAAGCAGTTTCAGCTTTCATTAAAAAAAAATCTAGGTTGTTTTTAAATCTAGTTTGTGCACATGAGAGAAAATAGGTGATGTTTATCATTTTCCTCCAACTATCCTTTGTTTTTTCTCCCCGCCACATTCCATTCATTAAAAAAAAGATGTGTATGACCAGTGGTAGTGGTGTATGCCTTTAATCCCAGCACCTGGGAGGAAGAGGCTTGGCAGTTCTCTGTGAGTTTGAGACCAGCCTGGTCTGCATAGTGAATTCCAGAACAGCCAGAGCTACACAGAGAAATCCTATCTAGAAAAAACAAAAACAAACAAACAAACAAAATCCCATTTGTCATGTTTCTCAGAACAGGGAATATAGTGCATATACAGGTGGCCCAGTTAATTATGTTAAAACTCCTGGATGTCAGCTACCGGTGACAGAAATTAGTCAGGAAAATGAGGAGAGTTCATTCTCTTTTCTTGTCCCCTCCATTTCCTAGCTAAAGCTAGCTATCCTGCTCCAATGTGATGTCAATTTATGACTTTAACTTTCAGTACATCAAGCTCCTCTTTCTTTCCTTTTCTCTTTTGAGAGTGTCTTATGTAGCTCAGCTAGACTCAAATTTGCTATATAGCTGAGGATGACAGAGGATGCCCACAATGACTATTCTTGTTTGTCAACTTGACTACATCTAGAGTTAACTAAAATTCAAAAATGGAGGAAGAGCCACTTCTAAACTGGATTTGAGGCTGGAAGACACGCCTTTAATCTGTGCCACACCTTCTGCTGAAAGCCTATGTAAGGATGTGGAAGAAGGAAGCTTTTGCTCTTTGCCTGCTTACTCTCACCTTGCTAGCAAATCCATTTCTTCAGTGGCATTAGAGCCTACTTCTTTAGGATTCCTGTATCTACTGAAGACCAGTTGAGACATTGAGCCTCATGGACTGAGCAACTTCTGGATTCTTGGACTTTCTGTTCATAGCCAGACAGTGTTGGATTAGCTGGACCATAGCCTGTAAGTCATTCTAATAAATACTCTTTGTATATTTTTTATATTCTGTGTGTGTGTGTGTGTGTGTGTGTGTGTGTGTGTATGTGTGTTTAAAGAGAGATTCATTCTATAAGTTTTCTACCCTAGAGAGCCCTGACTAATATAATGAATGCCCTTGAATTTCCGATCTTGCATTCCACATCCCCAGTGGGATCTATATGTATTTCATACCATGCCCAATTTATTAGGTGCTGGATGGGAATCAAACCCAGGGCTTTTGCATACTACACAAGCAGTCTACCAATGGGATTACACAGGAGGCCCCAAACTGAGTAGTCTTTCTAAAAATCTAAAAATGAACATCATCTTATCTGATATGAATCATCATAAAATATAAACACTTAGAAAACCCAAATCTAGGGCCATTGAGATGGCTCAGCATGTACAGGAACCTGTTGCTACCCCTGGCAATCTGGGTTTGATACCCAGGACCTACATGGTGGAAAGTGAGAACCAGGTCCTAAACATTGTCCTCTGACCTTCACATCAGTGCTGAGGCATGCAAACACCTCCCAACACACACATACACACACACACATACACACACACACACACACACACACACACACACACTCAGTAAATAAATAAGTAAATTAAAAAATATTTGAAAAAGAAAACAAAAATTTTGGTATCATAAATTCAGTTAATTATTATCAGCACAAAATCACAGGTATGACTGGCACAGGTGTGATGGCACAGGTGTGATGGTACAGGTGTGATTGGCACAGGTGTGATGGCACAGGTGTGACAGCACAGGTGTGATTGGCACAGGTGTGATTGGCACAGGTGTGATGGTACAGGTGTGATTGGCACAGGTGTGATGGCACAGGTGTGATTGGCACAGGTGTGATGGCACAGGTATGACAGCACAGGTGTGATTGGCACAGGTGTGATTGGCACAGGTGTGATTGGCACAGGTGTGATGGCACAGGTGTGATTGGCACAGGTATGATGGCACAGGTCAGTAAGCTCAGCACTCAAGAGGCTGAAGCAGAAGCATCAAAGATTGAAGCCTGTGTGGGTTTCATTAATTAGCAACAACAACAACAACAAAACCTGAAAGAAAAACTAAAAAGAGTTGGGCTATATCGTAATGGCCTTAGGCCAGGGAAGAATATTTATTTATTATCTCAATATTTTTTCATGATCATTGGGATACATTGTACTTTCCTATTCGATGTTTTGATTAGTTTGACATCTGTATACCCTCTGAAATCATAGTCACATCAAGCTAACAAACCTTTTTGGGGGAGTTGGGGTTTGAGACAGGGATTCTCTGTGTAGCCCTGGAACTCCTTTTGTAGACCAGGCTGGCCTCAAACTCAGAGATCCACCTGCCTGACTCCTGAGTGCTGGGATTAGGAACAAAACATTAACACTTGGCCAAGTGAGATGGCTCAGTGAGTAAAAATGCTTGCTACATAAACCAGGCCTTCGATCTCCAGAGCCCAATCCAACTGAAAGTTGTTTTCTGACTTCCACACACGTACCAAGGCAGGTGCATGTCTCCTCTCTTTGATTCCACACAAATGATAAATAAATAAAGATTTAAAAATACTAATACTTGATAGTGTGAGTAAAAGAGAAATGAAAGTTTCTTGTTTTTCGGGTAACTGATGTAGAATAATGAAATCAGGGCTGGGGACAAAGCTCAGTGGGCAGTGTGTTGGCCAAGCATGCACCAAGTCCTGGGTTCAAGCACCATCTACATCCCAGGTTGTGCCAACGATCCCAGCACCTAGGAAGTAGAAGCTGGAAGATCAAAAGTTCAAGGTCTGGCCAGGTCTTGGTGTTGCACGCCTTTAATCCCAGCACTCGGGATGCAGGGGCAGGTGGAGCTCTGTGAGTTCAAGCCCAGCCAGGTCTCCAGAGTGAGTTCCAAGACAGCCAGGGCTACATAGTAAAATCCTGTCTGGAAAAAAAGTTCAAGGTCATCAGTGGCTCTAAAGCAAGTTGAAAAACAGCCCTGGCAACATGAGACCCTGTCTCAAAGACAAAGTCTGAAAAAATTGTAATAAAACGTGTTTTCTGTGTTGCTGGGAAGAGACCCAAAGGCCTTACATGTAAGCAAGCACTCTATAACTGACCTACATATCCAGCCAACTTCTCCCCTTTTGGACAATATTCCAGCCTGAAAAGGTTGTATACTGTGTGGTTCTCATTATGTGACATTTTAGAAAAGGCCAGACTATGAAACCAGTAAAAAGATCAGTAGCTGCAAGAGTTTGAGGGTGGTGGGAAGGATAGACTAAAGAGGTAGAGTATGGGGGACTTTGGGGCTGTAAAGGTGGACTATGTTAGCCTTGTACCTGTCAAGCCACAGAGTGGGGGCTGGTGATGAGGCTCAGTAGAACAGAGCCAAGTTGGTATAAACTATAGACTGTACAACACAGAGTAATGGGGATATAAATTATGGACTTTCGCTAATAATAATAATAGCAGTTCCTCAATTGTAACAAATATACCACACTAAAGCAAAATGGTAAAAAACAAAACAAGAAATATACACAAAAAGAGGAAATGTATGTGGCAGCTCTATGCTTCCCACTCAGAGCATCTGTAAACCCAGGAAGCTAAGTCTCTGAGGGAGAGTAGATCAGCTGCAGCATATCCTACTGACTGCAAGCTTCCCAGAGACACAGACTCCTCCTCGGGGGGCCGGAGAGAGGGCTCAGTGGTCAAAAGCACTGGCTGCTCTTCCAAAGAACCCAGGTTCAATTCCCAGCACCCACATGGCAGCTCACAACTGTCTGTAACTCCAAGATCTGACACCCCCACACAGACATACATGCAGGCAAAACACCAATGCATGTAAAATAAAAATAAGTAAGTTAAAAAAATTCCTCCTCTGGTTAGATCTGCCACCCCAGGTCATGGCTCATGGATCAGCTGCTGGATTTGGTAAAGGAATTAACTATAGTGTAGAGATGGCTTGAGATGTGCCATCTAGGCTGAGTGACTATCGGGATGACTTAATTGTCTTTCTTAGTTTTTCTTTCAAGAGGTGTAATTCTTGCCACAACCGTACACACTTACTCCTTTACCCCTTACCAAAGATGAAACACAGGCTCTTCCTCTCTGGCCCGATTTATTTATTTATTTATTTGAAACAGGGTCTCACTATGTAGCTCTGGTTAGCCTAGAAGACACTATGTAGACTAGGCTGGGCTGGAATTCACAGAGAACTGTCTGCCTCTGCCTCCCAAGTACATGGGTACCACCATACCCGACATTCACCCAGGTTTTTAAGAAAAAGCCACCCTGAAGTGGACCGTATAGCAAGAAAGTTTGAATGATCAAAGAAAGGTAAAGGAGGGAGAAGCTTATTACTTATAAAAATTAATCTGTAAGTGACTTATTTAAGCTGTGCTTCAGTCTCTGGGGTTATCCTTGATGGTTCCCTAACATCGTATTGCCACAGTCTTTCTATAGATAAATCAAAATGTATCTAATTATTTGAAAGTTTATTCACTGAGTATGTACAGTATCCTGATACTCTTTCAAGACTGGGAATATGGCAAAAATCAGGGTAAATCCATTTTCTTAACTGAGAGAATGGGAAAGACCAATGACCAAAAAAATAAACCCTGTCTCAAAAAACAAAACAAAACAAGTGTGTGTGTGTGTGTATGCTCGTGTATGTGTTTGTGCTTATGCATGTACAGCCCTGGCCGCCAAAGTTTCTGAACATGGTGAGACAGAACCCATGTATGCATGTGCAGCCAGTTATGAAATTTATTACTTACAGTTAAGCAACAGGAACCCACGGGGGTGGTGACTCGGGCAAGCTTCCAGGGTGGAAGGAGTCTAGACTCTGCTCACTTACATTCCAGCTGAAGGACTCTGGGAAGCAACACTGTCTGGATTTTGTTCCTGGGGTCAAGCCATGATTTGCTGTGAGTTTCTGGAGGTGGGGATGGTGACCGCAACACAGCTTGACCCAGCCAGCTTCTCCGGGGCTCTGAACGTCGCATTCCCAGCACGTGCTGCAGCTTTCTTGAGTTCAGGTCAAACAGGATGAGACCAGAATCTGTCAAAGGCCACCTGCAGACACTATCCTGTGAAGATTGCATTTGAGACACCAGGGAGAGGTTGGTCACCCGTAAGCTTGACTCTGCTAGAGGGTTCACTTTGCACACACAGCTGACATGTGGGTGCTGGCTGTTGGCACGTGGCCAGTGAATGAAAAAATGAAATAAAGTAAGGAGGCTTTTGTTGTAGGTTTAAGAAGAATGCAGGCAGAAAGAAGAGCCCAGACTAAACATGGTCAACAGTCTGAAATGGACCATGAGAGGAGAGAGAGAGGGAGGAGCCACAGACCAAGAGAGATGGCCCAGGCCAAGAGACCAAGAGACTGGCATAGCCAAAATGGCTGAATTATCTAGGTATCAGGCTAGGGGAAGGGAAGCGGAAGCCCAGCCCCGGGAGGGAGGAATTTAGGGTAGGGGGCGGGGTGAGGAGTGCTGGGAGGAGCCACAGGTACTGAGGGATGCTGGGAGAGCCATTTGCCCCGGGTTTCTGAGACCTAACAGCCACGATTTCTTTCGCATACACCCCTTCCTCGGGCAGCCTTCACTAAGCTTCTGGTGCTGTGAAGTCATTCTTTGGCACTGGAACTCCCTCAGCAGAGCATGGTGCTCCTTTCCAGAGCCCCAGCTTCTTTCCTCCCTGCTGCCTCCACTGTGCGCATGCCAGGTAGAATTGCTTGTGGCTTCCTTTCTCCTTTATGAAGGTGGGGTGACCCGAAGATACAGCTGCCTCTGCCACCCTTCTTTCCTTCCATTCCTGCCCTGGTGGTCCTCTTAAAACTAGTTTGTTGCACTGCGGAGATGGTTCAGTGGGTTAAGAGTTTGTCTTAAAAGCATGGAGACCTGGTGCTCAGATCCCCTAGGACACACGCAGAGGCCTGTGTTCCCAGCACTCAGGGGCAGACGCAGGAGATCCCAGGGACAGCTTGGTAGCTAGACTAACTGAACCGGTGAGTTCCCGGGTCAGCGGGACGCTGCCTCCACAAAGTGGAGAGTGATTGAGGAAGATAGGATCAACTTTGGGCCTACACACATGTGCACATACTTGTGACCACACACACACACACACACACACACACACACACACACACACAGGGAGGGATGGATAGAGGGAGGGAGGGAGGGAGGGAAGGAGAGAGGGAGGGAGGGAAGGAGAGAGGGAGGGAGAGTCTATTCAACTTCAAGTGTCTGATGCTTCCTTTGACATTCTAAACCAGTGTCTGCTCTCCACACACTAATCTGACACCACTTGACTAGTGAATGGATGCGCCTGAGATGCCAGTTTCAGAGTAAAATGGCTTTTTTAGTCCCCAAGGAGACCCTACACCCCAGTGTGTGACTTAGCTGCTTCCAAGTGCTAGAATGCCCGTGTTATGCTGGAGCTGGTAGAGATGGTGGTTAAATTTTTAGGATTTCTCTAAGCTGACTGTAAACACAGCCTTTATTAAAAATTAGACGATATAAGCTTGTGATCAGTTAAGTTACATTTTAAAAGATAACAATCAAAACTCGTTGCTTAACAGCTTTACATTTGGCCGTTTTCCACCCTGCTCTTGCAGTTTATAAACACAGTCGTTGCCTTCATCCATCACTCTGCCTTCTATACTTCCAGACTGCAGCCAGCTGAGGCCCCAAAATATTAATTGGAAAATCTATGTTTTGTGAAAGAGCATGTATTGACGTAACTTTTATTATTATTATTATATTTTGTTATATATTATTAAAGATTCTCCTGTCTTATTATTAGTTATTGTTAGTATCTTACTTTATATAAGTTACAGATTAAACTTTATCTAACTGGGGAGATGGCTCAGCATGTAAGAGCACTTGCTCAGCAAACTTGGGGACCTGCATTCAAATCGCAGAACCTGAGGAAAAAACTAAACATGGTCTCGGGTGTATTTGTAAGCTCACCGCTACAGGGGCAGGCTGCAGGGGCAGGCTGCAGGGGCAGGCTACAGGGCAGGCTGCAGGGGCAGGCTACAGGGGCAGGCTGCAGGGGCAGGCTGCAGGGGCAGGCTGGAAGATCGCCAGGGTTTCCTGGTGACCAATCTAGCTCTAGGTACAGTGAAGACACTTACCTCAAGGGAACAGGTGGAGAGTGACAGAGCAGGACATCTTTGTCCTCTGTACACTAATGGGTGAATGCAATCCCCTACACATGTGCATACCAACCACATATACTGCATACACACTCACACACAAAGCCCTTTATCATAAGAGTTATGTATGTGTAGGAGAAAGTGTGCACATAGTGTTCAGTAATATCCATGGCCTCAGGTGTTCACTTGGAGTCTTGGAGTATGCTCCCTGCATATGAAGGAAAGCTATTATACTATCTACGTAACACTATCTACATAACTATATAGCATATATTTACATAAATATTGCAGAAATACTATTTAACAAATGGCTTTATACCGAGCATCTCTCACATTTTTTAGCTTTGCATTCAGCAAACAGCTTGGTAGCCTGAAATTAGCCATAGCCAAGTATTTACACCATGGTCTCCAGCCAGTGTTTCAATTGGAGTTGGATTTACTGTTCTGTTGGTCAGATTCACAGATATCAGAAAGTGGTCCAAAAGCTTTGCTAATCAGATGAGCCCACAGCATGGGTTATATCTGCAGTGGCAGTCTTGTGAAGTGTATGGCACGTTGTCAAACTCCGACTGAATTGTAAATGTACCTTAGTGTTATGGTTGGATATGCCATGTGCCATGGGCTCATGTGTTAAAGCCTTGACTGTCTATTGAGCTTTGTGAATGGATCCTGGGGACTCGGACTTAATGGATTCATTCCTTGATATCATTCATAATATGATGGCATCACTGGGAGATATGGTCTGGTTGGAGAAAGTAGTTCACTGAGGGCATGCCCTGAAAAGATATACCTTGTACTGGGCCCTTATCTGTTCTCTCTTTCTTTGTCTCTGTCTGTCTGTTTCTCTCTTCCTGACCACCATGAGGTAAGTAGCCTCTTCCACAACATGCTTCTTACCATAGGCCCATAGCAACGGCGCCATCTGAGAGGCTCTGAATCTGTGAGCCAAAACAAGCCCTCCTCCTACTCAGTTGCTTAAGTCCGGTGTCTGTCATGGTGATAGAAGACTGGATAACACAGCTGCAGATACATGAGTGCAGCAAAACCCAGGGACAACATCCTGTAAGAATTCACTGGGTTAGTGTCATCGAAGATGAAAAGTAGTTTATACTTAGGAATTATTTCTAAGTTATCTGGTACATATACTTGATATGAGCCCAAAGTAAAACATGAATAGGTATGCATATGCATGCATGCTTTTCTCACCTCCTCAGTGCTGGCCCTTAGACATTTGCAGCACCACTGAGCCTGGATGTCTAAAAAGGACTTTGGCTAAAAGCAGTGCTGCCGTGGGGACAGCCCAGGCTCCCTGTCAGCTCAAATTCCCACTTGGCGAAAGCCCATTCCTACAGCAGAATCTGCACGGCTTCCGCATGGGACTTTGCCCAGAAGTGCAGTTGACAGAGGCTGTCACAGCAAGGCAGCCTCCCAGGAGCTGGCCACCCACGTGCTTACCTCCTGTGCATGCCCATTCCCTCTGCTGGATCACCTGACTGAGATGTGTCTCTATGCAGTAAAGATGGCCAGGGTCCTGGGCCTCTGCCTGGAGACTTGTCAAGGGATATCACCTCTAAGAAGATTGTGTGGCCTCCACCTGGAAATGAATACATCACTGGGCTCTTGCCAGTCCTGCTAGACTGTGACCTGTGGAGATGGTATGTGGATTTTAACTGCCCTAAGCATTTGTACTGCCTGTCATACACTGTGCCGTTTGCACAGAGGTCATGGCAAGTGGGAAAATGGTTAATAGACTAGGTTTTTGAGTAATAGCTGATCATCCTTTTCATCTGAGAGGAGTGGTTCCGAGTCTCTGGATATCCAAATCCATGAATATTCAAGTCCCTTATGTAAAATGATACCGTATTTGCATATACGTTTATTATTTAAATCATCTCTAGATTATTTATAATAGTTAGTGTGATATAAATGCTGCATAAATAGTTGTTTTACTACATTGTTTAGGGAATAATGACAGGATAAAAGGCTTGCATATTCAGAACAGAGGCAATTAAACAAAACATTCTCAATCCACGGCTGGTTGAATCTGTAGACGTTGAGGCCTGAGGATAGCCAGCTGTAGAGTATATAAGACAGTGCTACATGGGGGGAGAAAAGATAATCAGGAGGGAGGACATTCCGCTTTAAATTTGACCTTCCCCTATGAAGCTCGTGCGCTAGAGGCTTGATCATCAGCTGATGGCACTGGAGCTTCTAGAACCTGTAAGAAGGAGGGCCTGATGGAAGAAAGCGAGGTCACTGAGAAATTTTGGGGGGATATTAGGAACTGAAGTTTTCCTCTTCTCTCTCTTCACTTCCTGGCAACCATCTGGTGAGCAGCTAAGCTTCACCATGTACTCTTTGCTTTGGTGTTCAGCCTTGCCACAGACCAAGGGCAACGTGAGCAAACATCAACCTTTCTTCTTTTTAAGCTGATTTTCGCAGGCATTTTGTCACAGTGTTATCAAGCTAACAGGAGATGAAAAGTATGAAGGTGATGTTTGAGGAGGGGGGAGCTGAAGTCATGGGAATGACTTAGCAGGTCATCTGGAACGCCTAGAGGAAAGTGCTCCAGGCAAAGGGAACAACAAACCAACCGCTCCAAGGTAGGAGCTCACTGGAGGCGAGCTAGAAATAAGAGCGTGTGTGGCTGAAGACTCCTAAGACTTCCCACACACGTGAGCAGCCCAAATTTCTTCCTGCCCTCTGCCATCCTCTGAACGCTGAGGAGACCAAACCCTCCTCCATGCCGTTTCTCTCAGCTGCCATTTATTGACCACTTAGGAAGAGTCTTCGATGTGATGAAAAAAGCCCTTCCCTTGAAAGCTCCTCCCCTGCTTCTTGGCCTGGTGGTCCAGTGTATGTATCATCAGGGCACCACTCTCAGTGGCTTGCACTTGCCCCAGCAGCATGGGCTGGCCGGCCAGGCGGCTCTAAGGACCTCAGCCATCCCAGCACTGGGATGACAAATCCTCCATGCTATGCCTGGCTTTCTTTTATGTGGGTTCTGGGGATGGGACTTGGGCACAAATACCTTACCAGTTGAGCTGTTTTCAACACCTCCCTCTTCAGTTCTTTAACCTTGGATTCTGAGTTTCCAACCCATCCCACCAAGTCTCTTCAATTGCCCTCTACTCTTCGCTTACAGGCAGAGGATAACTCTAGCTCTGACATGGGGTATCTCACGCCTGTGGTATTAGCACTCAGGAGCCCGAGGCAGGACAGTTGTTACGAGTTTGCAGTTGGTATGAGCTGGGGATGGGGTAGAAGCAAAAGTGGATTCTGCATCCAGAATCTCTGTCCCAGTGAAATTTTCAGATCTCCCCCTGGCCTGCAACGTGTGCTGGGAGATGGAGTTTTGTCTTACGCATTTTGAGTTTGAGGCACCCAGAGGCCCATGAGCAGAGATCTACACAGCAGGTCACTGAGTGGCTAGGACTGTGGTCCAGAAGAGGGGATGGGGTGCAAACAGCTATGGAGGTCAGCACGGGTACTTGGTGAAGGCACACGTGTGAGGCTGGTGATTCCTAGCAGTAACTATACATTGAAGCTATATGGGGGCCTTAAGAACTATATCTAGACGGGGCTTCCTGCAGACTGAGGGCAGAGTCACTTTAAAAAACCTCCCTGTGGATGCTAACACACATTGGGGTTGAGGAACAATGAGCTACGCAACTCATTCTCAATATGTGGCACAGTGGACCCGGCCAGCAATCCTTAAGAAGCGTGGTTGTCTGCGTTCCATCCACAGGGGTTCAGACGGAATTGTTCTGGACACAGGCCTGAAGTTGGTATGTTTGTATGTGTTACTTTCAGGTTCGGAGATTGAACCACATGGTGTTTGGGGGCAGAACTCCGGTCCTTAGGTTTGTCCTTTCCCCACTGAGCTATGCTGCTAGCCCCTGGCCTTGAACTCTTGGAATCATGTAATCTTCCTGCCTTTGCTGCCCTCGAAGGAGCTAATACCAGAAGTACAAGCCTCCATACCTGGCTGGAGGGTTTGTTATTGTTTTTGAAACAGGGCCTCACTTCCTTGAAATATGGTCCTATTGTGTTGACAAGAAAACTCAGTCCACCGTCACAGAGTGTCTGAGTGATATGGCTGCAGCCACCCCTGGAAGAACAGGAATTTCTTCAGCCAGGCTGTGGGACTCTTGTGCTAAGGGTGTGCCCTGCTAGTCCCAGACTCCTTTCTAATTGGGAGCATTATTTCCATAGTGCAAGGGAACGCTTTCTGTTCTTTTCCAACAACCTGATTTGTATGGGTTTCACCAACCACAGTGTGCCCAGTTCCTCTGACCCTCAGCAATAATACCACCTTTAGAGGCAAGAAAGGGAGAGGCGTCCTCCAGACTCCATGGGATAAGACATGAGCCAGGCCGCCACTGAATGTCATGTGTCCAGCTTCATGGAAAAAAGAGGAAGGAGTAGTGTGTTGAGGGAGGTGGGGCAGGCTGGGGTATCAGGATTGTCCCGGTTCCTGGCTTCATTGTCCCAGAGACAGCCATGTCTTAGCCTTCCCAAAGTTTAGTTCCTTTGGTCAATACATTCCCTCTTTGCTTCTGTTGGTTGAAACTAGGCCACTTACAAAAATTTCAGGAGCCCTCACAATGTGAAGGCCCTGGTGGGGAACTACTGGATGGGAGTTTTAAGCAGCTCCTTTGAGAGTTCCAGGGGTGTGGCGGGGAGTCAGGGGGATGAGTCTGTTAATGGCTCATGGGAAGGTTTGGCCAAGTATGCACCTGGCCCTGGGCTCAAACTCCGGGTACCCATGGCTCCCAGGAGAGCTCCCAGGGCTGTTAGCCAAAAATGCAGCTTTGGCAGCAAAGGTATTTAGGACTTGGGGGAGAAATGAAAATGTAATCTTCTACATCAGAAGGGGGATAGTGTCTAACAGGTTGTGAATAATTCAGAGTTAATTACTAGGAAACTGCCTTCCTTTCTCTTTTTATTCTTTCTCCTGCCTGATGCTTAGGCTGCAGGTTTGGTAGATAATTTTGTTGCAGAAATTCTACTTGAGAAAGAGTGAGCCAAGTCCACGGCTTTCATCTTTCGGGGCTCGAAAGCTGGAGTGCTTGGGGTGCGGGCAGGAAGTTGCCACCCCCATTGTGGGGGACTATCTCCAGCTCCTGCAGACTACAAGGGAATGTGCCTAGCAGTACAGATGGGTGCCATTACCATGTTGGTGCTTTGGTATCTCATTCAGGGCCTCCTCACTGTCCCACGATCCCATTACACACCCACGACCATCAATTTCAAACCCCATGACTTGATTCAAAGCCTCAATACCCACTCTGTCATCCTCTCTGATACACTAAAAGCAAGCAAGCAAGAAACAAAAAACCAAACCACGGCATTATTGAGGTATAATTCCTGTAATATAAAAATCACCCCCCTTAAAGCGTGCAATGAAATGATTTTAGCATATTCACACAGTTGTAGAATGCCACCACTGCCTAACTTAGAGTGCTTTACCACCCCACAAAGAAGCCCCTTGTCCAGAAACAACCCCCTCTCCACTTACCTCTTCTTTACCAGCCGTGACAACCATTTAGCTGGTGTTTTAAAGTAGGATTTGGCTATTCTGGACATTTCATGTAAGTGGGATCATCTGGCACATAGTCTTTGTACCTGGAATCTGTCATGTAGCATGATGTCCCGAATTTAAAATCTAGGAGCAATTCATAAGGGTCTGCTTTTCCCACATTCTTGTAAACAGTTGCAATTACACAGGTGACTTCTGGGGAATCAGCACAGGATGTTTGGTTAGAAGGGCCCTACAGAAGTTGGAATCTGTGATACTCAGGTCCCTTATGTAAAGTTGTCCACCGTTTGTATTTCAGCTGTCCTATGGGGTGCCACACAAGAGCTCATTGTGATTTGAATTTGCATTTCCCTAGTGACTGATGACACTAACCATCTTTTTATTTGTTTACCCATCATTTATATGACATATTTGCCCAGGGTAGAGCACTTGCTTAGTATGCACAAGGCTCTAGAGATTCAGTCTTCGGAACTGTGAACAGCAAGAAAAACAAATTAATCTACTATTTAAAAATGGTTAGTTCTGTCTGCATGCAAGTAATTTTCAAATATTTTCTCTTATTCTCTTGGTTTTCTTCTCTCTCTTTCTTTTTAAAGACTTATTTTATTCCTTAATTATGTGTATATCTATGTATATACATGTGTGTATGTGTGCCCATGGAGGCCAGAAGAGGGGTCAGATCCACAGGACCTGGAATTACAGGTTGTTGTGAGCCACCCAACATGGGGGCTAGGAACAGAACCGGTCCTGAGTAAGAGCAGCAAGGGATCTTAGACCACTCCCCTGACCCCAGAACGTTCTTCAACCTCTTTCTTTTTGTGAGGGAGGTTCTCATTCTGTGACTCATACTGACTTAGAACTCACTACATAACCCAGGCTGGCCTGGAACTTGTGGCCATCCTCTTGTCTTAGCCTCTCAAGTGCTAGAATCACAAATACGAACCATCATACCTGGCTTTCTTCGCACTTCAACTTTTTTTTAAACAATTGTATTTGGTGTGTGTGTGTGTGTGTGTGTGTGTGTGTGTGTGTGTGTGTGTGTGTGTGTGAGTGTGTGTACTTTCATGTGTGCTCTATAGTACGCATGTGGAGGCCATAGGAGAAATTGCAGGAGCTGCTCTCTTGCCATGTGGGGGTGCTGGTGATTGAACTCAGGTTGCCAGATGTGGCAGCCAGCAGCTTTCCCAGATGAGCCATCTTGCTGGCTTCTCTTCACTTTTTTGATGGTGCCGATTTATATACAACATTGAGCACCTTGTGGTGCTCCGTTTATTTCTTATTTTCACTAGTGCTTTTGGTGTGATTTATTTATACATCTTCCTGTGGAGGTTTTACAGTGTCAGCTCTTACCCTTAAGGATGGTCGGTTTGGAATTTGTTTTGCGTGTGGTTTGAGGCAGTGGCTGTAAGGTGCAGCCTGTGCTCCCATGGTTAGCCCCACGGCCCCACTCCCTTGCTGTGTAACGATGACCCACTGTCACTGTTTCTTTGGACTTTGATATTCTATCTGTAAGACCAAAACCCAAATTCAGAATTCAGGGTTTTCTAGAGCAGTGGTTCTCAACCTGTGGGTTATGACCCTTTTGGCAAACCTCTGTCTACAATAATATTTACATTACGATCATCACAGTAGAAAGATTGCAGTTACGAAGTAGCAATGAAAGTAATTTTATGATACTTAACATGGCGGGGGAGATTCTATCATCACAAAAATAATCTTTTTGGTTGGAGGTCACCAAAACATGAGGAACTGTATCAGAGGGTGGCAGCATTAGGAAGGTTGAGGACCATTACTCTAGAGGAACAGAAATGATAGAATGGATTATATTAAAAAGAGCTTCATTAGATTGACTTACATGATAGATTTTGGGTAGTCCAACAATGATCAGTCTTCACGCTGGAGATGCTGAGAACCTGGTGGAATGCCTTAGCCGCTCCAAGTTGGCACTGATCTGGGGGTTCCTGGGGGAGCCAAAGCTTTTCAGTCTACATTGGCAGGCTGGAGAAGCTGGTTCTGAGCCCAGTGAAGGACTGTAGGAACACCACACCAGCAACTGACAGCAGCCGCCCAGTGGATGACCTCACCAGGGAGAAATGAAAGCAACGAGGCCAAAAGCAGAGCTTTCCCCTTGGACCTCCTTTTACATGGCTGCCATGGAAGGTACCACCCACATTTGGAGTGGATCTTCTGGCTTCAGATAACCTGATCGAGAAATCCCTCAGAGGTATGCAGAGGTATGCAGAGAAGACAGTTATCTCTTAGTTGATTCCATATCCAGTCAAGTTGATAATTAAGATTTCTCACCACATGTGGGTTTTTAAAACAAACTTTAAAATTAAAATATAGTTTACATAGAGTAAGATTTAAGTATCAGGAGTGTTCCCTTTGATGAATCTTAAATATTGCATACATCTGTATGATAGCCACCCTGAAGTGATATGAGACATCTCCATCTTCCCAGAAAGTTCATTTGTACCTGTCTAGTCAACCTAACTCCATCGCCATGGTCATGTGACCAGGACCTCATACAAATGCTGTAATGCAGTTGTTCTCTTTGTGACTGTCTTAGTTTGCTTTCTTCTGTTGTGGTAAAACACTGCCCCTAAACAGATTCGGGAGGAAAGGGTCTATTTCAGCTTATACATCCCAGGTCACGGCGCATTGAGAAAAGACGAGGCAGGAACCTGGAGGCAGGAACTGAAGCAGAGGCCATGGAGAAACACTGTTCACTGCATTACTTCTCATGGTTTTTTCAGTTTGCTTTCTTACACAACCCAGGACCATCTGCTCAGGGGTACGACTACCCATAATGGCCTGGGCCTTCTCATATCTAATATTAATCAAGAAAATGTCCCACAGGCTAGCCTACAAACCAGTCTTATGGAGGCATGTTCTCATTTGAGGTGATGGCTTTTCTCAGATGACTTTAGCTTCTAAAAGGTTGACAACAAATGAACAACCCAAATAACAACAGGACAGTGACGAGCTTCTTTTGTGCAATGTCTTTCTCTTTTGCACTTCATTTACACTTTTGTGGATGGTACCAGCGGTTAATTGCTTTGTATTACTGAGTAGTCTTCCATTGTCCATCTTCACCTTGATGGATATCTGTATCATCCCTTGTTTCAGGCTATTCTGATTAGTGTTGCTATGTGCCTTTGCACATGAGGCCTTCGCTGAAATGTTTTTGGTCAACCTTGGTAAGTTCCTGTGCCTGGAGTTACCGGGTCCTATGATGCACATAGGATCATTTAACTTGGTAAGGAAACTTCAAATATTAGTCATTTCAAATAGTGGTGCATGGCAGGTGCAGTTGCTCCAGGTGCTTGGTGCCATCTGGAGCTGTCACTCTGTGGACTGCAGCCATGCTGACAGCTGTGAGGAGATACCACACACTGATTTAATTGATTCTACCTTGGTGACTAACAAGAATGAGCACCATTTCATGCACTTGCTGACCATCTGTGCCTTCGCTTTCCTGATTGTTCACACTCTCACCCAAGAAAAATGTCAAGTTCTTCCGTTTTTATTGTGAATTTAGAGGAGCTCTTTGTATATTTTGGATACTGTTCCTTGGATAAAGTTAATGTGTTTTTGTTTTGTTTTATTTTAGTGTGTGCACATCGGTTTAGAGATGCAGATTCATGCGTGTTGAACTGCATGTTAGACACAGTACTTGGCATATAATAATTATTCAAACAGCAGAGGCCACAAGGGGATGACCCTCTACCCCCTGCCCATCCCCTCACAGCTGAACAACATCTCTTCCAATTTTAGGGTTTCCGTTCTACTTTCTCTCAGCAGAGATGATCTTGTTATAAATGATGCTCTTAAAAAAACAAAACAAAACAAACAAAACTCACCGGGTGGTGGTGGCGCACACCTTTAATCCCATCACTCGGGAGGCAGAGCCAGGTGGATCTCTGTAAGTTTGAGGCCAGCCTGGTCTACAGGGCAAGATCCAAGACAGGCACCAAAACTACACAGAGAAACCCTGTCTTGAACCCCCCCCCAAAAAAAAAAACCAACCAACTAACCAAACAAACAAAAAACCCTCTTGCTTTATTGTTTGATATAACATAGTTTAAACCTATATGTCTTCTGTTTAAATAATGTCAGGCAGGAAGAAAATAAAGGACTCCGTGCATAGTAACCTTTTCTTGTCTCTGAACATTTTAAGATTTTCTTTCTATTCCTTTCTTCCACTGGTCTTTTGTTGAGACAGTGTTTTGCTGTTGGTAGCCCAGGCAGACCTCCTGCCTCAGTTTCCTAAGCACTGGGATTATGGAAGTGCCCAATCACATCCAGCTCTGATTTTTCTGTTCATTCTTTTTGTTGTTGTTGTTACAGTGCTAGGGTGTAAATGGAGGTTTCCTGTCCCGATCATCCAGTCCCAAATAACGGACTCAGAGGCTGAATATGAATTATAAATGCTTGGCTGATAGCTCAGGCTTGTTACTAGCTAACTCGTACATTCAAATTAATCCATTTCTATTAATCTATGTATTGCCATGTGACTTGTGGGTTTAACCTGACCTCTAGCATGTCTTGCTTCCTGGGCAGCTGGCTAGTGTCTCATGACCCCACCCTCCTTCTTCCCATCATTCTCAGTTTGGTTTTCCTGCCTAACTTCCTGCCCAGCTACAGGCCTGTCAGCTTTTTATTAACCAACGGGAATAATACATATTCATAGTGTAGAAAAGGATTGTTCCACAGCCCTGGGATTGAACCCAGGTTATATATACAAGGCAAGAGGTCTACTACTGACTGAGCCATATTTCCAAACCACTTCTTGTTTATTATTATTATTATTATTATTATTATTATTATTATTATTAATTTATCATTCATAGGGTCATACTAAGTTTACGCAGGCTGGTCTCGAACTTTGGCAGACCTTGTACTTGTGATCCTCCTGTCTCAGCCTCCCTCCCAAGTAGCTGGGATTGTAGACCTGTGCCACCTGGCTCAGTGTCCTAGTCACTGTTTCATTGCTGTGGAGAGACACCATGACCATGGCAACTCTTATAAAGGAAACATTTAATTGGGTGGTTTACAGTTTCAGAGGTTTAGTCCATTATCATCACGGTGGGACCATAGTGGTACATGTGGTGCTGGAGTAGTGTCTGAGAGCTACAACCTAATGTAGGCAGAGGGTCGGAGTGGGGAAAGAGACTGGGTCTGGCATTGGCTTTTGAAATGTCAAAGCCCACCGCAAGTGACACACTTCCTCCAACAAGGCCATGCCTCCTAATCCTTCTAATCCTATCAAAGAGCTCCAATCCCTGGTGACTAAACATTCAAATGAATCTATTGGGGCGGGGCCGGGGGCATTCTTATTCAAGCTTATTATATTTAGCTATTTTCTCTTACTTCCTAATGCTATCAACCATTTGTACCATGATGTACCTAGATGTGGGACTTCTAAAACTCATCTTACTTACCAGTGCCTTTAACTGGTAAGTTTCATTTGCCAACTACAAGGGCTGGTTTAATTATTAGTTTTTTTCCTGTTAATCACCTTGGCAGTACAGTCAGTCATCCAGTCCTGTACAGTCAACCAATCCTAGATGGAAAAGTGTAATTACGTTTACAATGGCTGCATCTGTCCTGAGCATCTGCAGACTTTTTTCTTGTCCTTATTCCATAAATATTACAGTAGAGCAACTATTTAATAGCATCTGTGTTATATTAGGTATTGTAAGTCATCTACAGATGGCTTATAATATATAGGCAGTTGTACATTGGCTATATTCAAATGTTATGCCATTTTACACAAAGGACTCCAACCATCAATTATGCTATCTGCAGAGTCTTGGAGTTAAACTCCCAATGGTACCCAGGAAGGATGAAACTCCTGGACCTGTGAGCTGATCCTTCTTTCTAATACTCGTTGGCCTGAGTTTGGAGTCCCCACGCCTCCATGTTCCCACTTTCCCTGTGGATTCTCCATGTCTTGAGGAAATGGGTTCCTCTAGTTTTGTTTGTGTTTTGTGAGCTGACTGCTGCTCTGGCTTCGGCTTTGGCATACTGCTTCTGAGTGTTGTGGTAATACTGTGTTCCCCAAAATATTGTGCACCCTAATAAACTTATCTGGGGTCAGAGAACAGAACAGCCACTAGATATAGAGGCCAGAAAACGGTGGCACACACGCCTTTAATCCTAGCATTCCAGAGGCAGAGATCCATCTGGATCTCTGTGAGTTCAAAGCCACACTGGAAACAGCTAGGTGTGGTAACAAGAGCCTTTAATCCCAGGAAGTGATGGCAGGAAGCAGAAAGGTATTTAAGGCACGAGGACTAGGAACTAGGGCTCGTTAAGCTTTTAGGCTTTTGAGCAGCAGTTCAGCTGAGATCCATTTTGAGAGGACTCAGAAGCTTCCAGTCTGAGGAAACAGGATCAGCTGAGGAATTGGCAAGTTGGGGTGGCTGTGGCTTATTCTGCTTCTCTGATCTTCCAGCATTCACCCAAATACCTGGCTCCAGGTTTGTTTTTATTAATAAGAACTTTTAAGATTCCTGCTACAGAGTGTCTGATAGAACTTTCCTGCATTCCCATGAACTGATAAATTAGTTTCATGTGAGGTGGAGTAATGACAGCAGGATGCTTGTACAGAACCAGTCTCCAAGGGAACTCTCTAGCACATGGCCTAAGCAGCTACCTGGCTCACTGGAGATGCTCAGCTAGTCACCTGCAGAGTGAGGTGAAGGGACAGGTGCTAGGGAAGGAGGCTTCCGACACTGCAGTACTCGCTGGCTAGCTTATGTAATACCGGGCTCCCGAGGATGGGGTGTTGACTCTGGCTCCGTTGTGTACGCACTTGGTGACTCCAACTGAGTTACTTTACCTCCCTCAGCTTCACTTTCCTCATTCAGAAAACGGAGATAATATCTCCTGCCTGGTGGTCCTGCCCTGAGGGTTGCCGTCACAGTGAACACCAAGCACTCAGAACGGCCCTGGTGTACATATCAGAAAAGATTAAACTGGGTTGAAATTGCACAAAATATTTCGGATCCCAAACCGTGTTTGAGGCATGTGATCTGGTGCTCTTACCAGCTGTCCCTCCCGCCCCCAGCCCTTCCTCGTTCACCTGCCTCTTCCTACTCTCACGCTCCACCCCACCCACTCGTTCAAAAGTGCAAAGCCTTCCAAGCAACCCAGAAACCTGCCACCTAGTCTTCCCCTTAATGGGCCTTAATAAAAACCCTTAACTGAGCCTGTCATCACTGGAGGTAGGTGGTGAGTTAGCAATCAGCATTCTTTAGTTAATGGGCCTATATTTCTCTCAGGGCGCCCGTACCAATTAGGAGATGGAAACAAAATTTTAATCTCATTGCTTTATGGGCACAGTACATCTGTGGTTGAGATACCCTTGATGGATGAATTCGAGAAAACCATACCTGGCATGGCATCTCACAGTGACAGAGATATCATCCTATAAGTCAAACTTTAGATACACAAATACAGGGGCTGCTGAGATGGCTCTTTGGGCAAGGTACTTGCTGCAAAGCATGGTCACCTGAGTTCTTTTCCAGGGATTCACATGATGGAAGGAGAGAAAGAGAGCTGGCTCCTACAAGTTGTCCTCTGACCTCCATACCGTGTGTGTCAACACTCACGCATGCACACACACACACAGAGACATACACACATACACACACAGAGTAAAATAAAAAGGAAGCAATTTTTAGCTTCTTGAAAATATTATCTAACAGAGGCATGTGTGAGTGGGCACGTGTGTGTAGCTAATACATGTTTGGCATTATTATAACCTTTATGCATTTTTGCAGAATGTCTCCCTTCTCTGCCACCTCAGCCGTGTCTGCAAAATGACTGGGAGGAAACACAGCCCTTCCTCCTCAGACTGCAGTGGCCAGCATCCAGAGGATACTGTGCCCAGACGTCTGGGGTTGCCAAGGGTCCACTCCAGCTGGGTAGGAGCTCCTGGATGTCTCTCTGTGTCCTTGCACTATGAGGCCTCTTTTCGCTTTGTTTTTTAAATATTTCCCGAAGCTCTAATTGCTACACTTCCTCAAATGTTTTTTAATACAGGCAATCAGTGACTACTGCAATTAGGAGGGCCTAATTACCATCGGCATTCTTTTTCTTCTGAGAAACCACCATTGGAACAGTCACAAATAAACCTTAATGAAGACCAAAGATCTTTCCACAATCGAAAGCCACTTGTAATCATGATCTCTTATTGTCAAAGCCAGCAGGCAGAGGAGTCCTTTGAAGGACTATTGCATATGCAGCAGCAGCAGCAGCAGCAGCAGCAGCAGCAGCAGCAGCAGCTCTGGGGCCAGGACTTTATGGCTCTTCAGGGGACATAGGGGACTTGTATTTCACCTATTGTTGTATACTTTATTTGTCTGATGAAGTTGCTTAAGTCATACCTTTAGCGAAAGGTTCCTAAAGGGCTGGAGAGGTGGCTCAGTCGGTAAAGTGTTTGCCATGCAAGCGTGAAGACCTGAGTTCAATCCCTAGCACTGACAGAAAAGGCTGGGTGGGTACAGTGGGACATGCCTGGAATCTCACTGGGGAGTAGAGGTAGAAGGATCCCTGGGGCTCGCTAGCCAAAATAAGGTGGAGAGCAGCTGAAGAAGTCAACTTCTGGCCTCCAAATGCGTGTGTACTCACATGTGCACATGAACAACACACACACAAATAATTCCCAAGACATAGCGTGAGAGATCACCAAGAGCCAGAGAAGCACAGGCAAGGCTGTTGCTTGTTTGCTTCTGCTGCCTCTGAATTCACTATCGTGGGGATGAGCTGAAGCCAGCACCTCTGCACCTGCTCCACCACTGGGACCCTTCCGAGCACAGTGGTGCTCTTCGGCTTCTGCATGGTGCAGCTTACAGACCATCCCTTTTGCCAGGTGTAACCGGAGCTAGACAGGGCAGGGGACTCTGGAGTGTGGTCTAAGGGGAACCAAACTGACAGTAGAAAATACAGCTCTCATGGAAGCATGTTTATGCTGGCTAAATGTGGCTCATGGGATGGCATCCTCCAGCTGTGAGATGGTGCCTTTAGAAGAGTCGACACGCCAGCCACAGGACACTGGCACACCTTCCCCAGATGCATAGGAGGGAGATGGCATGTCCCTTCCTATCCCTGTCCCCATGCCCCTCGAGGTAAAAGAGCAAAACCTGATGATGTGCTTGTGTAGCCTCCTGGGAGGCTGAGCTAGGAGGGTCACTGGAGCCCAACGGGAATCTGGGGTTTAGAGTCAGTCTGGACAACAGTGAGAGGGCTCTCGTTCCTTTGCTGTCCCCTCAGTCTCAACTTCGCTCTAGTTGTTTAAAAAATGAGGGCTGGAGACGCAGCTCAGTGGTGTTTCCAGAAGTTCCAGGATGAGCTGTGGCTGTGGCTCAGTGGGAAGAGTACCTGCCTGGCATGCACAAAGCCTTGGGTTCCATTCCCAGCATGTCCTAAACCGGATGCGGTGGCAGACACCTGCAATCGTGGCCATAGAGAGCAGGAGGCAGGAAGATGAGAAGTTTGAGGTCATCTTCTCCTAGACAATGAGTTCAAGGCCAACTGTAATATATGGAGTCGTGGCGGTGCATGCCTTTAATCCCAGTACTTGGAGACAGAGGCAGGTGGATCTCTATTAGTTCGAGGCCAGTCTCGAACTGGTCTACAGAGCCAGTTCCAGGATAGGCTTCAGAAAGCTACACAGAGGGGCTGGAGAGATGGCTCAGCAGTTAAGAGTACTGGCTGTTCTTCCAGAGGTCCTGAGTTCAATTCCCAGCAACCACATGGTGGCTCACAACCATCTGTAATGAGATCTGGTGCCCTCTTCTGGCCTGCAGGCGTACACGCAGGCAGAACATTGTATACAAAAAATAAATAAATCTTTTAAAAAAAAGCTACACAGAGAAACCTCGTCTCAAAACAACAGCAACAAGAAAAGAAAAAAGAAAAAGAAAAACAATTATAAGTTGGAAAGTGAAAAGTCCTGGATGCAGGTTCAAGAGGGACGCTGAGACAAATTTTTTTTTGGGGGGGGCGGGTAAAAGTTGAGTAGAAAAGGTATTAATACCATGGACAAACAGACAGAGAAGAACAGGATGGGGAGAGCTTTGAAGAGAGTTCAGGATCCAGCACCAGAGACAGACAGTGTGGTAGTGGTTAGGGGAGGAGAGAGCGGGGAGAGAGGAAATCAGGGACCGTGTAGAAGAAGTAGGAGTCCCTTCTATATTAGTGGTTCTCAACCTGTGAGTCGCAACCCCTTTTGGGGTCAAATGACTCACAGGGGTTGCCTAGGACCATCGGAAAACACAGATATTTACATAATGATTCATAACAATAGCAAGACTGCAGTTATGGAGTAGCAATGAAAATAATTTTATGGTTGAGGGAGTTACTGCAACATGAGGAACTGTATTAAAGGGTCTTGGCATTAGGGATGTTGGGAACCACTGTCTTATATCTTCCTAGGGGTGGGAGTGTTTTCACAGCACAAGTTTGCTGGTAGACTCTCTGATTCCCAGGGAGGAGCAGGGCAGAGGGTGGGGACCAGAAACTGTAGTCATCACTACCCTCTTTGATGTAAACTTACTTCCCCAGGTGTGGTGGTTTGCACGAGAATGCCACCCGCCCCCATAGGCTCAGATATTTGAATACTTGGCCCATACTTGATGGGACTCTTTGGGAAGGATCAGGAGATGTGGCCTTGTTGGAAGAGATATGTCACTAGGGAGAGGGGAGCTTGCAGTTTCAAAAGACTCATGCCTTTCCCACTGTGCCCACTCTCTGCCTCCTGCTTGTGGATCAAGGTGTGAGTTCTCAGTTGCTGTTCCAACTGCCTATCCCTGTGCCTTGATCTGCCATCATAAACTAACCATATGAAACTTTATGCCCACTTAAACTCTCTCTTTTATAAGTCACCTTGGTTATGGTATTTTTTTACCACAATAGAAAAGTAAGCAAGACACCAGATGAGAGAGATCTGAGTACCTGTAAGTCTGTTAGCTCAGAACTCACAGGCAGTGCCTCAGTAGAGTGCCTACGGGTATCTGTGAGAGGTGAAGGGCTGCTGTAGATGCCTGAGCAGCATCTCGATTCTTACATTATATTCTTCCTTACCCCCCCCCCCCCTTAGACAGAGAGAGATGTCCCACTGTATGACCCTGACTGACCTGGAACTCATGTAGAACAGGCTGGCCTTGAACTCACAGAGCTCTGACTACCTCTGCCTCCAAAGTGCTGGGATTATAGGTGTGTGCCACCACACTGGATCCCTAACTTGACGTTCTTACAGAAAGTGACTGAGGAAGATAACCCCACGTTGACCTTGGACCTCCACATGCATACACACACACATACATTCGCATCTGCACATGCCTATACATTCATGAAGATGTATGAACATAACACATACACACACATACATCTGCACATACCTATATATTCATGAAGATGTATGAACATCACACACACACACACACACACACACACACACAGATGGACAGTAACTGGGTTTAGCGTGGTGATGACTATAAGCTGGTCATTAATAATCTTTTGAATGCGGTGTCCCCACAAATCTTGGAAATGTCTTAGTTACCCTTTAGTGTCTTCAGCCTTGAAATAGGCCAAGAGAGGTTATACAGGGTCAATCAACTGTGCATCTCTGATTTTTAGATGAACACTTAAACAGTGAACATGTCCAGCCAGGTGCAGAGTGAAGCAGGAGTGGGACGTAACATTTAAGGTGGCAAAGGGAACAGAAATCACAGGCACAGATGGCAAGCCTTTGTCTGGATTATAGTTGCCTACTAGATGCCCTCAGACCCAGGGGACGAGTCGGAGCAGTGGGCCAAAGCTACCTCTTAGTCCTTGCTGCGTACAGAAAGAGGAATCCTTTCCATTCAAGGGAACACAGGGGACAGACTTCCACAATAGGAACCTCCCCATGTGGGACCTTCCCAGCCCCTGGTAAACAGCTCTACAAAAGCTCTGGAGGGGAGGAGACCTGCCACACAGGAACCAGTGTGGACTCCATGCAGGTGTAAGTGATCTTGCCGAAATATGAGTTACTTCTGCCCAGTCTTGTGACAGGATTTTGAAGAATATGAAAGTGTTAACATTTCAGAAAGCCGATGCTGTCCAGGTCTAATATTAGTCACGAGGGAGTTTAATATTCCCACAGACCTGGAAGGAACTTGCTGTGTTAAACCTCTGCCTTTGTGTTCAAAGCAGACATTATCTTCTCAAGGTGGAATGGCCTCCCATTTACATAACGGTTTTCCTTTGTTCCCCCTGTTGTCCCAATTAATTGCCTTAGAATACCCGACCTCTATGATTTAGTCTATCTCTCACCAATAATGGTTTATGATCCACTTCCCTCTTGATATGTAAAATGTAGAGAAAGTTCAGGCACTTCAAAGGCTTCACAGGACTCCCCCAGGTCTGGATACTGACTGTGGGGTGCCAGAGACTGGATGAGCAGGGGGTATGGGAGGGATGTAACTTCCTTGCTTAATCAAAATGTCTCCTTATGTTATGTAGGGGTGGGGTTTGGGGGGGTGGTTTGAAAGGAAAGGTTGTAGGATGGGGGTGTTAAAAATCCTCTTGGGACGTCTCTTTCCTGAGATTTGGGGTGGAAACTGCCTAGGTAGAAACAAAAAAGGTTAAAAATAAAAGCAAAATCTCCACACTTAACCATCAGCCTGGGATCATTTGGAGCCTGGCCTTCGTGACCCAAGATGTCTTATGTAGAATGTCTGGAGCCTGAACTCCAGTGGCCCATGGCACCTTATACCAACTGGCCAGGCTCAAGAAAAACAGCCTTGTCTGTAAAATTTCCTATTTAACAAGATAACGAGAAGTCTGTCTGTTCCCTTAGCTATACACTAGTACAGGACCCATGCAATTAAACAAAGTAACATCCCCCTCAACTGCTGCAAAACAAACAAACAGACAAACAAACAATACAGATCCTTCCACCCCCTCTCAGTGACAGGCTGCTCTCTTTGGGAATGAGCCTGCTGCATGTTTTTCAATAAATTCTCTGCCCATGTCTTGGTAAGTTCTTTTACTGCTAGAGTCACCAGACTTCTCTATGTCATTTTACACAGTACCCGTGCCTTTGTGTTTAATAACACTATGTTTTTGTGGCTCAGTGATTCTTTCTTCTTCAAATGTGCGGAAAAGCCTTAAGAGAAAAGATTCTCTTTAGCTCGTGGTTAGGATTAGGATTTGGGACTCTCTAATATGTTCTTAACTATTTAGTGTGGTGAGGCAATGATACACAAGGTCCCTCACAGGTTGGTCCTGTTTAATCCACACATATTCAAGTTGCCCTTGTTCAAGGCTGGGGATATGTGTGAAAGATCCATGGGTCCCAACAGACTAGATATGGCCATTTGATCCTAAAAATCCAGAGGGAGGCCAGGTGGTAGTGTCACATGTCTTTAATCCCAGCACTTGGGAGACAGAGCCAGGCAGATCTCTGTGAGTTCGAGGCCAGCCTGGTCTACAGAGCAAGATCCAGGACACGCACCAAAACTACACAGAGAAATCCTGTCTCAAAAACAACAACAGCAGCAACAACAACAACAACAAAAAACCAAAAAACAAACAAACAAAAATCTAGGGGGAGAAAGTGATGGTGAGATGGGCGAAGGGTTTATTCTAGATGACCACACCGAGAGCAGGGTACCATCAGCCTCAACTCTTGGGAGTCTTGACAAGAGTTTCAGCACTGCATAGGGAAGGGACAAAAGCAGGAGTGATAGTAGGAAGCATGCACCGTTCTGCTTTAGTGAGCTCGTGATCTGGCTGACCCAGCTTGGTTGGATTGGTGGCTGGCTAGCTTAGGTTTTCTTCTGTTGGATCCTGCTGGCTCCAGAGAAGGAAGGGGTCCTTGCTAGTGTAGGCAACTGGGCTCTCATTAGGGGATGATGCTTTCCCCCTGTGGGGGTCACTTCCATCGCTCTCATAGGATGATTTCTGTCTCCTTCTGGGCTTGGGGATAGCTTCCATCCCATCATGGGATGGTTAATCTGCAAGATTCGTGGCTCCTCGGGGTTTACACTTGATATCTTTCTTCACCTTTAAAGGGAGCAGAGTAGCTCAACTTAGGGCTCATAAACCCGGTGTTGCCAGGCTTTAAATGACACCCCTTAAATCATTAACATGTCTGGATTCATGAAGCATGACTCAGAGTTTAAGGTAGCAGAGGAGGCAACTGCAGGCCCAAGAGTCAGTGCCTAGCCCCGACAACTCTCAGTTCCTCTTAAGCCACTGGATTTGATTGGTATTTCTGTTTTGTGATATACAGGGAAAAAATATCCCCCTACCTTCTTATATTCAATATATGGGCCCCCCAAATCAAGTTGATAAGAGATAGATGAACAGAAAAGAGGGGAAGCATGCAATTTTTACTTGCTGTTAGCATTTTAATTTCATCCCTGCACACAGGGGTCTCACAGAAGAGGACACAGAAACCCAAAGACATAGGCCTGAGAGTTTATGTACTGTTTTAATAAAGAGCAATACAATTGTGGAGAGCTGATGAGACAAAGGGAAAGAGGTTGGACTCCTGAGAGGTAAATTGTGGGAAGGTAACATGTGGAGGAGTCTAACCGGAGGTAAGTGTTGCTTCAGTGAAGCTTGTGTATGCAGGTTCAAGTTGGTGACATCCCCAGGATGAAGAGCTGCTTCATCTCTGGGACAGGAGAAATGGGGAGAGACACCCAGGGATTTATGCAGAGAGGGAGAGGGCAGAAAACTTTGCCTACTTCTGCTGTGTCTCAATTGTCTTCAGCTCAAAATAATCAACATGCCAAAGTGGTGTATTTGGAGTGGCCTCTGATCCTGTCCAGCACGGGAGTAAATCAAGGTACAGAAAGCCCCTGAAGTCATGGAGAAGGGATTTGAACGGATCTGTGCTTTAAGTTAGAATGATGAGCTGTGGCAGCAGGAGCTGACCTTGTTGTAATAAGGTAGTCACGGTCTACCACGACCATAGTTCTATACCCAGGATGCACAGCTCAGGATAAATAGTGTGAGGTGGAGCCGAAGAGAGGAAGAAGCAGAGGAGAGGACTTGAGGCAAATCAGCAACCTTCTATCAGGGGATCTGGGACTTGAGACCAGAGGGTTAAAAATCAGAGGAGAGTCAACCCAGAGGTGGGAATAAGATTTATGGCTGTATGGAAAGGAAGGGAGGGAAAAGAACATATATCAGTAAGGCCATAAGAGAATGTGTTGCAAAGAACTGCCATATGTGGTTGTGGGGGCTGGCTGGGTAAGTCTGAAATCTATGGGCAGGCTACTAGGAAGGGCAGAGTGGATGCTTTGAGAAGGAGTGGGTGTTTCTGCTCACAGGTGGAATTTATTTATTTAGCCTTTAAAGCCCTTCAACTGACTGCAGCAGGCCATTGAGCATAATCCCTTTTATTTAAAGTCAACTTTAGAATTAGTCACATCTGTGAAATTCCTTCATGGCAACATCTAGATAAGAGTTTGTGTGATTCATTTGGTCCTATAGGTCAGCCAAGTTGTGATGGTTCTTCTTGACTGTCAATTTGGTGGGATTTAGATCACTATGGAAACAAACCTCTGAGTATGTCTCTGGGGGCATTTCTAGATGATATTAATTAAGGAGGGAAGATCCACCCTGAACTGCAGGGTTTCTAAAGGAGCTGGAAGGCAAACTGAGTATCAGCATTCGTCCCTCTGCTTCCTGACCGTCTATACAAGGTGACCAGCTTCCTCACTCCCCTGACGTCATGCCTTTACTCACCTTGATGGACTGTACACGATGGCTCAAACTGAGCCAAAATTAGCCCTTCTTTAAGTCGGTTTTGTCATAGCAGTGAGTCAAGTGACTAACACATGCATTGAAATCGCTGCTGTGCTCAACACACACTTACCAAGGAGTTAATGTGTACCGCTCTTCCGAGAACTTACGTCCACAAACACATGAAGAAGTCAGCCCCGCTCCTTGTGTTAGGAAACTGTGCTGTCTTCTCATTAGTATTGGCTCTCCTCCCCTTCCCAGGCCTGTGGTGGCTTTCATGTTGCTGTATACTTCCCACTTGGTATGGCCATGTGATTTGTTTTGCTCAAGCATCAGGAGTAGAAACGTGCCAGAGCCTATCTTTTTGTCTCCTGGTCATTCTGCTGAGCCATGTTCAGATGGTCGCTTCTATCAGCTGTGGCCTCCTAGACTGGGCTGCCAGAGCAAAGCCCAGTGACTCCTGTTGGGTGCATGGTATGTGTTTTTAGCTACTAATCTTTAGAAGGTTGTTATGGTTAGGATTGGAAATGACCTTCATGGGCTTACATGTTGAAGGTTTGGTCCCCAGTAAAGCAGTGTTCGGTGGTGGGGGCCTTTAGAAGGACCTTGACCTAATCTGTGGGTTAATCTGATGGAATCATAGCTTGATGGACTGTGGGGAGGAGCCAGTGGAAACTTCAGGAGGTGGAGCCTAGTGAGGAAATGGTCACTATGGATGTGGCCTTGAAAGATGTATTTTGTCCCTGCCCACTGCTGCTTCCTGACCGTTGTGAGGTACGCAGCTTTGCTCTACAGTCATGTTCTGGCTCATCTACACCCAGGGACAGTGGAACCAGGGGACCGTGGACTGAAGCTCCAGAAACTGTGAGGCAAGAGCAATCTCCCTACTCTGTGTTGATTTTTCCCCTGAGTTATTTTGTTAATGTGATGGAAAGCTAATGAAGGTGTTGTTTATTTCTGCCAAATAACACATCATAGCTTGGTCATCCCATTTTATGGTTGAGGAGACTGAGGCAGAGAGAAATTAAGTAAACTAAGTCATATTACCAACCAGTGTGAGATCCAGGACTCAAACTCACCCTTTTAGCTTTCTGTCCTGAGCGCTGTAATCACTCAGATTGCTGTCTTTCCTAAGGCTTTGTTCTTTCAATTCCCTATCTGTAGACCAGTGCTGGTCAGCTGAGAGCGACTTCTGCCTCCTCCCTTCAAGAGACATTTGACAATGGCTGGAAAGATTTTTGGTTGTCACAAGCTGGTAGGAACAGAAGCCAGTGGCGTGTGTCACATCCTACCTTGAGCAGGGCTGCTCCCTGAGGGTGGCCCCAAGTGTCAATCATGCCGCTGCTGGAAAGCTAGGATAGACATCCACACTGAATTCCCTGTTGCTTGTTACCTACTGCTGCCCCCACTACCATGACTGGATCTTCCTCTCCTTCTCTCCTCCCACTCTCTTCCACCATCCTCCTCTTCCATCTTCCTTCTCTCCTCCTCCTCCTCTTCCTTCACTCCACCTCCTTCCACCCCCTCCTTCTTCCTTCCCCCTCCCCTCTTCCCCCCACTCTTCCTCCTCTTTTTTCTTCCTATTCCTGATGCTTAGCTTGCTGTCTCCTTTTTTTTTTTTTTTTTTTTTTGTTCAGCCTGGAACCTCAAGCCATGGAAAGGTGCTGTCCACATTGAGTGTGGGTTTTCTTCCTACCTCAGTTAACCCAATCTACAAATTCCCTCACAGATTACCATGCACACACAGCTTTCAGCTACTTGCAAGCAGTCACGTGGTCTGGGCTGTGGGAAGTTAGTTACTTAATGAATTGACAACGGTTGGGTGTGGTGCTGGGACTGGTCCTAGCTGACATTTGCCTAGCTGATCCGGAGGTGTGAGTGGTGATAGCTCCACATTTGCTGGTGACACTTAACTGTACCAGGTAGTGAAATGCCAGGCTGCTGCTGCCGAGCCGCAGGGAGAGCTCAGCAGGCTGCGTGAGTGGGCAGAGGAGTTGCCAGGGATGAGCTTCAGTGTGGGCAAGTGCAAGGTGCCGCGCTTGGCAGAAAATAATCCAAGCTATACTTAGAGGTTAGAATGGGAGGGGAAAATTATGAATCAAAGCTGAAGGGACTTCAGTGAGTGATTCCAAGCCTACCTGACTGTGAGACTCACCTGAGTGCTGGCGTGCTCTACAGGTAACCCAACTCCTGACTCAGGGGTACTTGCCCAGCAGTCTGGGCTTGGCTCTCTCAGGTCTGCTTTTAATTCTCTGCAAGTAAACGGAGCTGCATTTCCAGATTCCCAGAGTTTTTGAGAGTAGCATTTTTTTTTTTTTTTGGTCAAGTTCCCATTTCTCCCCTTTTGAGAACTTTTAATTTTAATATAAATTCTACCCACAGAAAAAGATTTATGAGCAGAGTTAGAGCTCCTATATACCCTCTGCTCAGATCCATCACCGGCTAGCATTTTGCCTGTGTTGCGTCTCTCTTCCATTTGCCAATTTAAAAATAAACACCCCACTGGTCAGGCTGATTAAGAATGAGTAGAATTTGGCCGAGCTATCCGTTGACAATGTCTAAAGTCCAGTCCCACTCTGAGGCCAATTAAAATTGCTGGGGTCATGGGGGCTGGGGACATAACTCAGTTGATAAAGTGTTTGCTGCACACATATAAAGATCTGTGTTCAGTCACTGGCACTCACATAAAAAGCTGGGCACGGAGGCTTGCTCTTGTAATCCCAGTACTGGGGAGGCAGGGACAGGTGATCCCTGGGGCTTGCTGGCCTGCCAGTCTGTGGCACTTAGTGATTTACAGATCAGTGTGAGATCCTGTCTTCACAAAGTGGCCAGTGCCTCAGAAATGGCTCTTGATGTTGATTTCTGCCCTCCACGTGCAGGCTCATCCCTCTGAGTGCACGTGTGCACCCCCATACAGGCACCCCTCTCCACACAAAAGAATAGCTGGGGTGGAGATCGGACTTTGGCAGTTTTGGAAGATGTATTTCTTTTTGTTTTATGTGTATGAGTGTTTGTCTGTATATGTGCTATACTACATGTGTATCTGGGGCTCATGGGAGTCAGAAGAGGGTGTTGGCTCCCCTAGAACTGAAGTTACAGACAGTTGTGAGCTGCCCTGTGAGTGCTGGGAACTGGACCTGGGTCCTCTTCCCCACTTAGCCATCCTTCAGCCCAAGACCTTTGTATCAGAAAAGAATTTTCTCCTGGTGATACTCAAGTGTAACTGAGGCTGAGAAGTACTAGCCTTAGTTCCTCAGAGTAGGTCCACTCCACCCATTACTGGCTTACAGGTGGAAACTTGAACCAGCTTTGCCCAGTATGAACAAAAAAGCAGAAGGTCTCCCTGAGTAATTCTGGGCAGGCTTTCTCCATTCTTAAAGACACACAGGGGAAGAGCAGGTCTTCCCTGCTGGGCATTGTGTCTGGATATTATGGGATATCACACCCGCCTGTGATGGAGCAGTATTAGATCTGACAGAAACAGCATAAGGAAGAAAGCTTTGTCTCCCAGCTGAAGGTGAGTCTGTGGTGGAGGTGATGGCATGGCAGCAGGAGACCATGGTCACCCTGAATCCACAGTCAGGAGGCAGCAGGAGGCCATGGTCATCCTGAATTCACAGTCAGAGAGCAGCAAGAGACCATGGTCACACCACATCCACAGTCAGGGAGCAGCAAGAGACCATGGTCATACTTCATTCATCCACAGTCAGGGAGTAGCAGGAGACCATGGTCATACCACATCCACAGTCAGGGAGTAGCAGGAGGCTATGGTCATACTTCATTCATCCACAGTCAGGAGGCAGCAGGAGGCCATGGTCATACTTCATTCATCCACAGTCAGGAGGCAGTAGGAGGCCGTATTCACACTTCATTCATCCACAGTCAGGGAGCAGCAGGAGGCCATGGTCATACTTCATTCATCCACATCAGGGAGCAGCAGGGGGCCATGGTCACACCTCATTCATCCACAGTTAGGAAGCAGGAGGCCATGGTCACACCTGATTCATCCACAGTCAGGAGGCCATGGTCACACCTCATTCATCCACAGTGAGGAGGCCATGGTCACACCTGATTCATCCACAGTCAGGAGGCCATGGTCACACCTCATTCATCCACAGTCAGGAGGCCATGGTCACACTTCATTCATCCACAGTCAGGAGGCCATGGTCACACCTCATTCATCCACAGTTAGGGAGCAGGAGGCCATGGTCACACCACATCCACAGTCAGGAGGCAACAGGAGGCTGTGGTCACACCACATCCACAGTCACACCGCATCCAGTCAGGAAGCAGAGAGAGACGAGTGCTGCTCAGGCCACTTTCTTCTTTTCACCCAGTCCAGGCTTCCTGGAGTGGGTCTTTCCACCTCAACTGACCCAACCTCAAACTTTCTCATAAACATGCCCAGGTGATTTTTCTCTTAGATGATCCTAAGAGACTCATAATACAATCAATAGTAACTGCCATAGAATAAAAATATGGGAAAAATGGGAAGATTTGGCCCTTGAATTTATTGTTAAGCTGCTGAATTAACTAGCCTCGTGGCTCTTCACCTAGATATTTGTTCTCAGGGAGGGTATGTTTTTCTTGTTTAAGTTGTATGGCAGAGATGACTGTTCCCTGCCAAAGATATGTGCATGGGTTATATGATGTAGTTACTACCCAGAAGCAGCTCTCTCCCTGTGGATGACATTTTCAGCATCCTTTCCTCTGGACTCTACACAGAACCACATGACTGGTTCTCACTAGTGGATGGGACATGAGGTATACAAGTTCCAGGCCAAGGTGGTGAAGTTTGAGTTCATGATCCTTTGGCTTCTCACCATCTCTCTGCCTTTTCCTTCCCATCTTCCAGGTGGTGATTGCCAGTGTGATTCCAGAGCTCAAGATGGCGGAACTACAAAACTAGTCCATGTGGCTCCCGAGTCACTGCGTGGTGTAGAGCCACCCAAGGGGAGCACTGAACCAGAGCCACCCAGGGGGAGCACTGGACCAGAGCCACCCAGGGGGAGCACTGGACCAGAGCCACCCAGGGGGAGCATTGGACCAGAGCCACCCAGGGGGAGCACTGGACCAGAGCCACCCAGGGGGAGCACTGGACCAGAAACACCTGTTCTGGTCTTTGTGGAACCAAGAGATGAAAGTCTATTGTGATTTTGGCGTTGATTTGCAAAAACGTAACCTAAGTCTCCCCGACAAGGGTAAGCTGACTAAGCAGGAGTTAGGTGTTGGCCACTGCCAGAAGCATTTCACCTCAGGCATCGGAAACAGGAAATGATCCTCAGGTCCAGATCACTGTCATTTTATACCTTTAACTTAATATTTTTTTGAGATAGGATCTTGGTATGTAGCCACAGTTGGCCTTGAACATGTGGTGATCCCCCTGCCTCTAGTATACTGGGAGTACAGGTGTACACCACCATGCCCAGACAGATTGCTGTCTTAAGATTGATTTGGAGGGCTGGGGACATAGCTTAGTATAGACTACTTGCCATGAAGTGCAAGGCTACAGTTTCAATCCTTAGCACCGCTTCCTTGAGTTCATTTTTTTTTCAAAGAAGTAGTTGATATGCAATGACTATTTCTCAAGAATGGCTTGCTGTAGCTTGGTGGCCTGGCCTCTTCACTGTCATTGTGACGACTTTGATTTTACCACTTCCCAAACCCTCAGACCCCAACACTTGGGTTCCAGTTCCCAGATCTCTCTCTGTCTTAGCCCTTTGTGGACTGAACTGACTTCGAGGCTGTGTTCTTCTGACTAGATGCCACTGGTCTGGCTTCCTAATGTCTCTAAGAGGGACTTAGCTGCCACACTATTGTTGGGTGTTCCTCAGTTCTAGAAGCTTCTAGAGATACCAATTCTGGTCAGTGTTCATTCAGTAATTAGAAGCAGAAACACATTCAGGCTTTCTCAAGGAGTAGGGGGACTGTGAAGGAGTTCAGAAAAAGTGCCCAGGGGTCTGAGAACAGGATATAGTTAGGAAATAAGGCAGCAAAGAAACCAAGAAACTAAGCCCATGCTGGCTCTGATTTCCCTTACAGAGCTTGCAGTATATTCTTTCTTCCCTCCCTCCCTCCCTCCCTCCCTCCCTCCCTTCCTCCCTCCCTCCCTCCTTCCCTTCTTTTCAGTGTTTGAGCCCCATCAGGCATTAGGCATGGAGGATACAGTAGAAAACAAGACAGGCCAAGAACTCTGATTTTATGGGAAACTTGTAAAAAATTAAGTAAATGAAATACAACACAACACTACAAAATATACAAAAATTGGAGTCGTCAAGGGAACAAGTATAGATTATAGTAAAGAATCACAGGCCATCTAACTTAGGGAGCTTGGTGAAGAATTCCTCTCTGAGGAAGTGAACAATGAGCTCAGCCCTGCAGGACAGCAAGAGGCCAGGCATTTAGAGAGGCGGAGAGTTCAGGCTGAGGGAGCAACAACTGCAGAGGCAAGAAATGCATGTAGCTTGATCAAGGACTGAAATAGGGAGATGGCAAGACTGGGGTGCAGGCTGCAATATGCACATTGTATGGAATATAGGTGAGCAGGTCAGTAGACTCTTGGAATGCAAGATCCTTCTGCACGTAGGAAAACGTAGATTTTATTTAAGCACAATTGAAACTTTGTAGGTTGATGTATGCTGTTCGTATGTCTCCAGCACAGTCTCATGTGCTTAAGGCTTGTTCCCCAACTGGTGGTCTAATAATTGAGAGGTCATTGGATCCTAAGGAGTCTAGCCTCATAATCAATTCCTTGATGGGTTCACAATACAATGACATATTGGAGGTGGTGGGGTTGTTGGAGGTGAAGCCTAACTGGAGGAAGCAGATGAACAGGGGACATGCCCTGCAAAGATGTGCTTTGTCCCCAGCCCTTTCCTGTGTTTCCTCCTTGCTTTCTGGATGCCAGGAGCTGGACAGCTCTGCTCCACTGTGCTGCCACCACAACGACATTCTGCCCCACTGTAGACCTGAAGCAATGGAGGAGCCGGACAACCTGGGACAGAAGTCTCCGAGACAAAGGCCCAGAGAAATCTTTCCTTCCTTAAGGTGCTGTCTCAGGCATTTTGTCCCAGGGATGAAAGGCTGATTGACACAGTTTTTCTCTTTACCACATTGTTCTTGATCATTTTAACTTGCCCTTAGCCCATGGTTAATGTTCTACCCCTCAGACCCTCTCAGATCCTTTCTGTTCTGTTCCCTATAGCCAATTAGCAGTTGCCTGCTGGGTGTTTAGTTAATACTCCCAGTGTAGATCATTTGATTAGTCCAGCTTATTTTTTGTAGTGCAGCCACAAATTCCAGGCCACTGGCCATCCAGTGAATGACTTATCAGGCCTTTGGTTAGGCACAGTCCTCTGATCCATCAGCTGCGGCTGTTCAGAACATCATGATGTCCACTTGCTATGACAAAGCAGTCTGTGAGCTAAGTGTGAAGGAGATGGACTCAAGAGATGATTGAGGAAAGTAGTATTTTCCTGGGAACATGTCTTACCAAACTTCTGAAAATCGAAAATGTGTGTCAGAGTTTCTGATATATCTTGGATTAAAGTGTGTGTGTGTGTGTGTGTGTGTGTGTGTGTGTGTGTGTGTGTGTGTGTGCATGCTTACCCATATGTTTGCATATGTGAAGTCAATGTGAAATCAACATTGGGTATCTTCCTTTATCACTTTCTATCTTTTATTTTTAAAAAGTAAAAAAAAAAAGAGGGGGGTGCTGGATTGATGGCTCAGAGGTTAGGAGCACTGGCTTCTCTTCCAGAGGTCCTGAGTTCAATTCCCAGCAACCACATGGTGGCTCATAACCATCTATAATGAGATCTGGTGTCCTCTTCTAGCATGCAGGCATACATGCAGACAGAGCACTGTATACATAATAAATGAATAAATCTTTTTACGAAAAGTAAAAAGTATGTGTGTGTGTGTGTGTGTGCGCGTGCATGCGCGTGTGTGCACGCATACACATACGCACGTGCATATGTTCGTGACAAGAGAGGTAGCAGGGTGGGAGGTTTTGCATGGGTGATGCATGCCATGGCACATGTGTGGAGGTCAGGACAACCTGCAGGAGTTGGCTCTCTCTTTTTATCACGTGGGTTCTGGAGAAGAAACTCAGGTCATCAGCCTTGGGAGCAAGCACCTCTACCCACTGAGCCAACTTGCTGGCCCTCTCTACTTGAGTTTTTGAGACAAGATCTGGAACTGAATGTCGAGCGTGCTGTTTCAGTTAGACTGGTTAGTTCACTAAGCCTGCAGGGTTTGCTTGCCTCTGTCCCTGGGGTACTGGGGTGACTGATGTATATGCCTGGCTTTTATATGGGTGCTGGGGATCTTAAGCCAGGTCTTCTTACTTATGAGCAAGCACTTTATCCATTGTACCTGATTAAACTCTCAAACCTCTGATTAAATGAATGCATTCAAGGTCTAAAGCCATAGTCCTTAACATGCCTATGAACTTGCATCCTCCAGAATGCCTACAAAGTCACATCCTCCAGAATGCCTAAGAACTTGCATCCTCCAGAATGCCTACGAACTCAAATCCTCTGGAATATCTACAAACTCACATCCTCTGGATTGTTTACAAACTCCGCATTCTCCAGAATGTCTAAGAACTTGCATCCTCCAGATGCCTCCAAACTGGCATCCTCCAGAATGCCTCCAAACTGGCACCCTCCAGAATGTCTGTGAACTCATATCCTCCAGAATGCCTATGAACTCGCATCCTCCAGAATGTCTGTGAACTCACACCCTCCAGAATGCCTATGAACTCGCATCCTCCAGACCCAGCTCCCCTTGCTGGTCTCACCTGATGCTGCTTTTCTTCCTAGTCTGTCACCAGGCTTCCTGGATTTTGTTTTATTTTTTATCCCCCTAAGCCCCTAGTCTCAGGGTGTTTGTACATACCACATTCCTACCCCTTACACACTTCTTTCCTTTTATTTGAATAACTAACTTTCAGGTCTGATCCTAGTATTTCTTTCTTTTCTTGACCCTCCTCTAACTTGGGGGACCCTGTTTATATCCCTCTGAACTTTGTTTGATATGCAGTTCTTTTATGGAGCTGGGAACCATTTTAAACAGTGCAGATTGCTATGCTCCCCGAACACTGTCTCCCTCACCAGACGGAGAGTGGTGTGAGGACAGAGGTCATAGCTGCTGAGATCATGACTGCTTCTGTGATCTAAGTCCTGAAGGAGCTGGACCCAGAGACAAATGAGGAAAGCAATATTTTCCTGGGAACATCTCTTACCAAATTTCTGAAAATAGGAAATATGGTTGGAGTTTCTGACGTAGCTTGGATTAGAATGTGTGTGTGGTGGGTGGCAGCTGCTTGATAAGTGCTGACTGATGGAATGGCCCAGCAGGCAAAGACACCCACTGTTAAGATGACCAAGTTCTGTCCGTGCAAGGAGGGCTAAGATTTAGTAATAAGGCAAGGAACTGGGAATCAGTGTGACGTAGCCATAGTACCATGACACAGTGGCCTTACCAGAGCTGGGGTGAGTGGATGTGAAGAGGAGGATCCTAGAGGAAAAGTGTAAACTTGAGAACAATATGAAGTATACTTTACTTTTTGTTATTATTATTATTATTATTATTATTATTATTATTATTATTTTGTTTTGTTTTTTTGAGACAAGGTTTCTCTGTGTAGTTTTTGTGCCTGTCCTGGATCTCACTCTGTAGACCAGGCTAGCCTTGAACTCACACAAGATCCGCCTAGCTCTGCCTCCTGAGTGCTGGGATTAAGGGCACGCACCACCATGGCCCGGCCTTGTTATTTTTTGAAGCAGGGTCTTGTTATATAGCCCAAGATTGTCTCATACTCACAATCCTCCTGCTTCCACCTACCCCTTGCTTAGAGTGGAAGTGTGTGCCATCACACTTGAAGAATGGCTTATGTTTGAATGGATGGTGTGGTACTTCAATTTCTTTTCCAAATGACTTCTGACTATGAACTCAACCCTCCTAATAAACCCATTGAGTCCTGTTTTTACTTTATCGATTGGTCAGGTGGTTAATTGGTTATAGTGATGGGGATTCGACTCAGGGCCTTGTGGGTTCAGACATGTCAGCTACAGCTGCACAGTGTGGTGCTTAAGTACCAGGTCATGCAAGCTTCCCCTCTAGAAAGGGCAAAATATCTGTTCTCAAGGTAGGGAGAGAGGACTATGCACTAAAAAATGGACAAGAAGCTCAGGGTTCTGGTTTTCAGTGTGGGGCAAGAATTATGCTGGTCTAGAAATGGCGAGTTGGGGTAAGGAGCCAGACTTAGTGGAGGAGATGAAGTATGCCATCATGGAGCAACCAGAAAACCTCTGTGATGGCTGTTGCACAGGCTGTGGGGTCAGGCAGGCATGGATTATGCTTCTACACTGCTATGTATTTTTAAGTTTCAACTCTATCCAATGGCTTAATAATAACTGCCTCAAAGGTTAGGACTCAACTCATCACTCAAAATAAGTGATGTTTGTAATATGGTACTTAACATGGAAGGTAGAGGATTGGTAAAGGGGAAGTTGTGTGGTGTGCTGTGCTCTGTGTGTGTGTGTGTGCTTGCACATGTGTGGGAGAGTTCATGCACATGTGTGTGCATACATGTAGAAGCCAGAGAACAACCTCTGATGTTGTTTCTCAGGAGTCATTCACCTTGTCTTTTTAAGACAAGATTTCTCATTGGACTGGGGCTTGCCAGTTGGCTAGGCTGACTGGCTAGCGAACTCCAGGAATCCTCCTGTCTTCCAGGCTTGTTGGTGAGGACCGCTGCACATGGAGTTTTTCCATGAGTTCTGGAGCTTGAACTGTGGTGAACACTTCACTGACAGAGCCATTTCCTCAGCCCTTCTCATGGGGTTTTGATGACGAGGGTTGACCAGAATCCTGACTACAACCTGGGAGGCTACTAGTGTGAATTTGGTGCTAGTCAGCTAGGCAGACTTCAGTAAAGGTCTCCCGAGGCTCATCCGTGGTGCCAAATCCTTGCAGGGAGCAGCCTGGTTGTTCAAAGGTCTTTTCAGGAGTAAGGTGCCCATATCTCTCCTCCAGCTCTCTGGCCTTTGCATAATAGCTTTACGTTGATGTTCAGGGCCAGCCCCCAGCTGGTGAACCATTGACCTAGATTCCCGAATCTTGACTAACTGGTGGTTCCTGCGGTGGCCTGAAGCTGCTGTTACCTCCTCACAGTGTATGTCACCCAGTCACCAGATCCTTTCCTCCCAAGGATCTGTCCACAGCCGGTTTGTGGAGGGAGGCCACAGCATCGCACCACCAAGTGAGACCTGCTCCTCTTTCTCTTTCCTGTTCCTGCTGAGTAAGCCAAGGGAAGAGGCAGCTTCCTAAGCTAGACTCTCCTTACCGCTCCCGACACTTCGGCGATATGCTTTTGATGAAGGGTAGCTGCAGGGCCAGCAACAGCTAGAAGGCAGCATCACTATTTTATTTTTATCTGTTACCATTTGCTTATTTGAATTAATTCCACTTTCCTCTTTCTAGTAGATAAACCATATAGAATTGCCTCCCAAAAATCTGTTTATGGAAAGAAAAACCGAGTGTATTTAAAGAAAAAAAAAACTTAGGTATGTAATTGTTGATGTGTTATGGGGATAGGAACCATCTCATAAAACTAGTGCTTAGATGGCTGAGGCTTAGAAAATGCGGGCAGTGGTGGCACACGCCTTTAATCCCAGCACTCGAGAGGCAGAGGCAGGCAGATCTCTGTGAGTTCGAGGCCAGCCTGGTCTACAGAGTGAGTTCCAGGAAAGGTGCAAAGCTACACAGAGAAACCCTGTCTCGAAAAACCAAAAAAAAAAAAAAAAAAAGAAAAGAAAAAAGAAAATGCTGGTAGAGTAGGGACTCCTGCTTCATGTAGGAAGCAGAGGCTGGATGCAGATGTGCTTATTAGTGCCTAAGATACCTTACATACCCCGAGTCTCTATTTCCTCATCTACTCAAACGGAGAGAGTGATTTCTAAAACACGAGGTTATTTTGATGATTAAAAAGACAATTGGAGGTGCATGTCAGCTGCATACAACAGCTGCTGAGCATTAAACAAAACGCATTGTTCCCAGTGTGCACTATCTTAAACACGTATTTATTTACTGGGGGTAGGGGTGCACGTGCATGTGAGGTCAGTGAGCAGCTTGCACAGTTGTGCTCTCCTTTTACCAAGCGGGTCCTGGGATCGAACTCTGGTTAGCAGGCTTGGCGGCAGCGCGTTTACCCGCTAGGCCACTTCCCCATCCCATCCCGCTCATAGTGGGCACTCATAATGAAGTCACAGAGTCAGCGGGGACTTTTCGTCACACCGTAGGACTGAATCTTGGCAAGTTACACGCCCTCTCTTGCTTTGCTTATTGCTCCATGGTAGTATTAGCAATATCATCTTAATGTGGCTCCCGGGAGGATCAACTTTTTTCTCTTTAAACATATATATGACCCTGGATGACTGGGCTGGGATGTGTGAGCACTTAGGACAGTGGCCCTGGCTCCCGCTGGGGCTGAATTCTAGGTGAGTAAGTGCTGTAGAATTGTGAAGGCCTGGATATGTGCCAAAAATTCTCCCTGACACCATTATTGGTAGAGGGGACATGACATTCATGCTTTGAAGAATTAGTCGTTTAGCTGTGCCCCCACTGTTTTCTCTTAAGCCAGCTCCCCAGAGCCAGCATAAGGACACTCTTCCCTCCCTTCATATAGAATCACTTCCGTCGGCTTTTATAATGTTGCCTAGGAACAGTGTGGTATGCCAGGGCCCCTTCAAATTCACGCGCTGAAGCCGTAAATCCCAGTGTGACGGCATATGAGAGGGAGACCTTGGGAAGCACCTTAGAATTAGTGAGCTTGTGAGAATGCCCTACCCACCCCATGACGCCATGAGTAGTTCGTAAGAATAGAAGACATGTTTGCCCCCTGCTGCATGAGGACACAACAAGAAGGTAGCTGTCTGCAAGCTAGGATGGAGGTTCTTGCCTGGAGCCAAATACACAACCACCTTGACCTTGGATGTCTCAGCCTCTAGAGCAGTGGTTCTCAGCCTTCCTAATGCTATGACCCTTTAATACAGTTCCTCATGCTGTGGTGACCCCCAACCATAACATTATTTTTGTTGCTACTTCATAACTGTAATTTTGCCACTGTTATGGATCGTAATGCAAATATCTGATATGGTCTGCAGGATGGTCTTAGCCCCTGTGAAAAAGTCGTTCAACCCCTAAGGAGTCGCGACCCACAAGTTGAGAACCACTGATCTAGAGCTATGAGGAAATAAATACCTGCTTTTTAAGCTAGTCCAAAGTATTTTGTTATGGCAGTATAAACTAACCACTAATACAATTCTCACCCTACTTGGAATCTATGTATAAAATAAAATCTAAAAAAATCTGTCTATCTATCTATCTATCTATCTATCTATCTATCTATCTATCTAGTTCCTAGGCTGGGGATTTTGATAGCATCCTCAGCTAGAATGCACAGTTCTCAGCACCACATAAACTGGGTGTGGTAGTGCGTGCCTGCCTGTAATCTCAGAACTGCAGTTCTGAGAGTCTCAGAAGTGGAGGCAAGAAGGTTAGGAAGTTCAAAGTCATCCTCAGTTGCACAGCAAATTTGGGGCATGCTTGGGCTACATGGGACCCAGTCTCAAAATGATACACAAATGCATACATGCATTCTTCGTAAGTCACTAATGATTCCACGTACAGACGTTATTTGAGCTTCACAATTCTCCTTCAGATGAGGAGACTAGGTTTGAAGGTCAGAATTAGATCTTGAATGGCCACCATTTGCTCTCTTCTGAGGAGCCTCCAGGGGATGAGTGGCAGGAAAAAAAAGGCTACAGAGAAGATCTCACTGGCCTCAGTGAAATGGGAGAACCCTTACTGATGACTAGAGAGAGGATGAGAAAAGTGTGGTTTCTGAGAGAGACATGAGCCTTGCTGGTGGCCGGAAGAGCAAATTTGTGTAGGAAATACCCAGAAAACAAAACAAGACAAAATACCCCCAGCTCCGTTGGTTACAAGGCAAAAACCTTTAATAACACGAGTGCTTATTACATTAACTGCTTCAGGGCACTGACATCTTTGATTTCTGGTCATGTTTTTCTAACACTTAAAGGTGAATGCCTCTATCAGGGCCACCTGTGTGGTGGGTTTCCCGAGAGTTTGTGTGGGTGGACAATGGGGACAGCTATGCATACAACTGATGGGGCTTTGGAAGTTCCCCCCGCTGCTATGACCGCACCTTCGACTTTCAGTCAAGTCCTTTCCCAAGGAGGGAAGAATGTTGTGATCCTTCCAGCAAAGAAGGAAAAAAGAAAAAGAAAGAAAGAAAGGAAGAAAACACCTGGCACAGATACACAGAGAGGGGTAACATTAAGGGACCAGGGAGAAAAGTTAGAGGAAGTGGATGGGTTAAGGTCTGGGGGATAAGGGACCAATGTGGGAGGAGTTGAGTCCATTTGGTTTCGTTCTTTGTAAGAAATGATACCATCACGAGGACCATGCCATGCAACCTTAGAGACATCTGTGTACACTTCCCCCAAGGCTGTGCTGGGCGGCGGGGCAGAGGTCAGAGGTCAGCTCAGACAGGCGTAGTACGTCTGTTGGCTGGATTGTTATGCAGCGACTCTTTGAACTCTTTGGGTGTGGAATTGTGGAACTGTAGAAAAGCATGGTCCCGGTCAGAGTTGAGGAGGGTCCCCATGGTAAGCTTAGAGGGGTCCCGGGAGAGGGTGAACATGGAGATGTCAGTGGAAGGGATGGTGTGGAAGCCTTTGCTGATGGGAGACAGGTCTCGGGATCTAGGCTCAGTGGAGCGAGAACTTGACCGTCTTCGGAATCTATACCTGTAGGGTGGTAGGCGGGCAAATGTAGACTTCTTCAGGAGCTCCGAATGGGATCTGGCACGCAACTGCTGATGCTTCTCAATATAGATGTGCACAGCGACCACACCCACAATTTCCGCGATGATGAAAGAGAAGGCTCCGAAATAGAAGGACCAGCCGTAGGAGTAGCTCTTTTTAGAGTCCCTCTGCCCGGGGTCTCCAGCATTGGCTGATATATAAACTATGATGCCGATGATGTTGCTTAGCCCTGAGAGAAAGGGAAAAGAAAACACGGATTTTATAAAGCCTCGGAGGCAACGGCCATTTTTAGTTTTGAAATACTGATAGAACGTGTGGAGGTAACAGGGAGAGGAGGCAATGGATTACGGCCAGGAAATCCCACAGCTGAGCTCTTCCTGCAAGGGTTGTCTCTTGGGAAATGACGAATTCTGGTGCTCAGTCCTGGGCAGGACATTGTCAGTTAAAGAAGACATTGTCTGTTCATAGCGAGTACCGTAGAACCCAGAAATGCGTCCATTTCCCCCTTGAAATAACCCATTCCATCACCACTTGACGGTGACACTAACTCGCAAGGATGGCAAGATGAACAAGCTACAGGTCCTTGACCTTGAATTTCCCGCCAGTACCTGGAGAGACTGACATGTAAATGCAGTTAGAGTATAATACAGCAAGGACCCTATCAGGGATGCATGTGAGGTGACTCAGGAGCAAAGGAAAGACAAGTGCCTTGCTTTGAAGACCAGGTGGCATTTGACCGGGATCCTGATAACTGACAGGAGATGTGAGGCTGTGGACTATGAAGTGGGAGCGAGGGGACGAGAGAAGGACTTGCAAGGGCATAGCTTGGATGCTGGTGAGGCTGGTAGCGTCTTGAGCACCAGGGAGGACCAGCTAGCGAGTCGGGCATGTCAGATCTGTGGAACTGGAAATGCTGATGAGATACCCGGCGGACACACACAATGCGGAGCTGTAGTTGGGAGGTTACTGATCCTCTGGAGGAAGAAGGATGGTCACTTAACAAGTCTTTTTTTTTGGGGGTGGGTGGGTGGGAGGGGTGTCAATGAATGCCCTGTCCTTCTCAAGATATCCCCAACGTTATACAACTACAGGGTTATTGGAAGTTCTGTCTAGAGGCTGCAGAGATAGCTTGCTGCTCTTCCAGAGGATCTGAGTTCAGTTCCTAGCACCCATTTCTGGTGGCTTATAACTGCCTGTAAGTCCAGCTCTAGGGGATCCCACCTCCTCTTCTGGGCTCTGCAGGCACCCCTCCCCCCAATGCGTACACACAAATAAAAATAAACCTTAAAATATAACATAAAGCTTTGCCTAGCAGAGTTGCTTCAGTGCTGCTGTTCCGATTGGCTGGTGCACAGGTGTGAGAGCTTACAAATATTTGCATATGACTCTGGTCATAGTTCATCTAGGACTTGCCCCTAGCAAGGAACGGTCAAGTTTCGCCTCTGCCCTATGTTTTCTTCTGGCCTTTCCTGGCACAGGCTCTCCCAGGTAGGCAGCAAGTTCTAACCTGATACCTCTGATATGGGAGATGACAGATGTGGCTCTGTCAGGCTGCAAGGACCACCGCAGGATGAAAAACGGCTTCTCTTCCCCCAGTGTCAACTTGCCTGGATGATTAGTGGAAGACACATTCTTTTATATTAAAATGAACACGGATATAAGGAGGAGAAAGCAGAATTCGTATGAATTTTTCAGTGAAATGGGAAACTGACTTCAAAGGCACTTCAGCTCACTGATGCTTCGACTGATACCCTGAGTGCCCAGGGCCATGTTCTCTTTCTGCCCTGTGACAGCAGGGAAATATGGGTGACAAAGTTTAGAAAGTCCTAGAAAAGAGGGCTTTGCTGGGGGCAGTGTAGGAAAGTTCACAGAGAGGCTCAAATGTCAAACTAGCTTAAAGAGGCAGGAGTGAGTTGTCAGTCATTCACAGGACATTTATTATGAGCCGGACACTGGACAGAATCTTTAGTGACTTGGTTTATTAATTTAATGGTGATGGTACCCAGGGCTTCCAACATGCTAGGCAAGTGCAATACTACTTAGTTAGCTACATGCCCCTCGCTACACAGACTCTTTCCTTCATTGGTTCAATGAATCATTGCAATATGTCTGCTTTGAAATAGAGGGGTCCCTTTAATAGACAGGGAAACAACACTGATTAGTAAATTTCCATGTCAACATAAACTAGGAAATGGTAAAAGCAGAATTTGAACCCAGGACTCTTAGCCATGGTGGGCTGAGATTTCAGTAATGAGGTATAGACAATAAGCTTTGTAATCAAACTGTAAGCTCCTTGAGAACAAGGACAAAACACTTGCGTATCGCTCTTGCTCCAGCTCCAGCTTCTAGCCCAGAGCTTGACTCAAAGCAAGAACACAGGGTATGTTTGTTGAATGAATGGATGAATGGAGTTGATACACACATTAAACCCACAAAGCACATTACAATTGCTTTGTGTTGAGCCACACTGGGTGCTAGCCACGGTTCTAGGCTCAGTTATGTGTACCAGTTCATCTAATCCTTTAAACAGCCTCCAGAGGAAAGATCATTATTACCCCAACTTTTAGGTGGGGAAACTGAGACACAGAGCAGCTTAGTGACTTGCCTGATGCTATCCGACTAGACTATGGAAGAGGGAAGATTAGCACTGGGCAGCCTGACTTCAGAGCTCATACACTTGGACCTTGTTATAGGCCCAGGACACAGTAAGTGCTCAATAAAAGGTTGTAATAAAACCATAAACTTTAGCACCATAAAGGACCTGGAGGAGCAGGTCTTCCAAAACTATTATTTTATAGGTGGAGAATTTGAGGCTCATGGGATCCAGAGGAAGACGAGTGGAGAGGTCTAATCCTAGACAAGTATCCCCTCAGGGCTCTCATGGTCCCCTGCATCTAACTTATCTGTCATCCCTTACAATACTCCGGCGAAAAGCAAGTAGCGGATGACACTCTTTCTTAGCAATCCCCTGGAGGAACAAAATAATGATCTTATCTCGTTCTTTGGAAACTGTCACACCAACACAACACTGGTGCAGATTCTCCTGGTTGAGGTCAGCCAGAGCCAGGACAGGGCTCCCAGTGGGAGGAACATTCCTAGAAGCCAGTTAAGCCTCTGGGTTTTCCAGTTAACATCTGTCACCACAGAACATGGTCAGAAGCCATAGCTACCTCCAGCTGACCTCATCTCCCCAGGGCAAGGACACTGCTTTCTCCCTGGTCTGTAACTTGAATGGGTTCTCTGAGGGTTAGAGTGAGGTGCTGTCTCTCTTACTCACTCTGTAGAAGGAGAAACCGTCGGGGGTGGGGTGGGGGGAAGAGCACTGCAAGGTATGATAGGGGACCAGGATGCTGGGCTCCATGCTTGACAATGTGTTCTTACTGCTTTCCCAATAGGAGAAAATAACATTGTAAACGTGCACACCCTGTGCCCTTGCACCAGCTCTGCGAAATGGGAACCATTGCGGTTTGCCATGTTGGAGGTGAGGAAGCCAAGTTACCAGGATGTTGGTGAGAGTTCCCAAGGCCACACAAATTTCAAAGTGTCACTTATCTGCAGTCATCTTTGGTCTGGAAATAGTGCAAGGAAATTCCAGAAAGAAGTAATTCATGTTAATATTAAATAACCTTGTTATAGTTTATTATGAGTCTTCTATTTTATTATTTATTAAGTTCTTACTATACCTTAATGTGTAAGTTACACTTTCATATGTATGTTTTTACAGAGTAAGTATAGTATTATAGGATTTGGTACTAGTCTTTGGTTTTAGCATCCACTAGGGTTTTTGGAAGGTATCTCTTGTGTGTAAGAGAGAACCACTGTACCACAGAGTTGAAGGTCACCACCAAAGCCATCTTCCTCTACCCATGCCAGGGTGGTTAATAGTAACTGTCAACTTGACAGTATATCTAAGAAGCACACCTGAGTGTATCTGCAAGGGATTTTCTAGGCTGTATTAATTAAGGTGGGAAGACCTAGAGTGGAATGGTTCTTCTGTGTGCTGTGAATATGTGTTGCTCTCATTGGTTGATAATAATGCTGTTTGGCCAATGGTGAGGCAGAATAAGGTTAGGTGGTAGAATCAAACTGAAGATGAAGGAGAAGAGTGGAGTCAAAAGTCACCAGCAGATGCAGAGAGATCAAGATGGGCATGCTGTACTGAGAAAAGGTACCAAGCCTTGTGGCAAAGTATAGATAAGAAATATGGGTTAATTTAAGTGTATGAATTAGCTAGTAGCAAGCCTGAGCAATTGGCCAAACATTTATAATTAATATAAGCCTCTGTGTAATAATTTGTGAAGTGACCACCAGGTACAATCAGGCATACTGACAGAAAGCTTGCCTCTGTTTACAAAGACCCACCCTAACTACGGATATCACCATCCCGTGGTCTGGGGTCCTGGATTGAATAAAAGGAAGAGAGCAAGCTAAGTACCAGCTCATCACTCCCTGCTTCCTGAATGTTGGCACAGTGTGACCAGCAGTCTCACATTCCTGCTGCCATACTTTCCTCACAGTGACAGACTGTACCCTCACACTGTGAACCTGAAGAAACCTTTTCTTCTCTAGGCAGCTTTTGTCGGGCACTCGGTCACAGCAACGGGAGAGATGATGAATAATGAATAAACTTGCCGTGTTCTCTGCTTTCCTAAAACCTTCCATCCAGTTGGCATTGACCTGCCTGGAGCGGGAAGTGTTGGGAAAAGAGGGCAGAGGAAGTGTGGAATCCCAGAAGAAGGAGAGGAAGATGGGGAGGGGAGGTGGTGGGTGAGAGAAGGCAGAGAACTTGGACATGTTTGGGAAGGGAGTCCCTTGTCTCCTGGCCACCCTGCACTTCCTGCTACTCAGAGCTGCTGTAGATGGATGACAGGTCTTCCCTGAGGTGTTCCATCCAGGGATGCTTGGGAGGATATGGGGACTTTAAAGGTTGTGAACAGCAGTTGACCGGCAAGTAGTCGTCTCCAAGCTCTTCTCAACCCTTCTCCTCCCCTCTAGCTCCTCTCTCCTGCTTCCCCCTTCTCTCTCTTTCTCTTTTCTTCTCTTGCCTCTCCTTCTTTCCCTCTTCCCTCCTTCTCTCTCTTTGCAGTTTCACAATGTAACCCAGACTGACTGGAATTAGTGACTCAGCATCCATGGTGTTGGTTTTCTAGGCATGCACCACCATGCTTGGCTGCAGTTCAGTGAGTCTGTCTCTCTGTCCCTTTGTCTCAATAGACCCACACGTCCTGTCCTCTCCGTGTGTTTCCTTTGTGCTGGCTTTGGCTAGAGTCTGGGTCTCTTAAGTGTGTAATGGAATCTTCAGCTGTACACAAGCTGAACGTTTACTGTTGGTGTGGCTCTTGCTCTGGTTTGTTTTCTGGGGAGATCTCAAGGTCTAGGCAAGATGCTCACCTGCAGAGACGAAGAAGATGCCCGCGCTGAGGATGACGCTATGCCTGCTGCGGTGGAACTCGCTGGCAGCCACGCAGAGCCCCCCGAAGAACAGCAGCGTGACACTGAGGATGGGAAAGACGCTGGAGGCCCTCACAGCCCCTGCGGAGAGAAGGAGAGAAGTTTCCACCTATGCTCCAGCCAGTCCCAGGACTCGCCTGCTGTGGTTGTGGGGTGTCTGTGAACCAGACAGTGTAGAACTGGAGAAAAGTCCACATCCCATGGGGGTGTGAGACCAGTGCCAGCCACTCAGGAACCTGTGTTTGGTAGGCCCATCACTTGGTGGCCAACATCTTGAAAGTCTAAGCAATTTTTACTAGTAATGTGTATTGTAAATTATATCTAGGTGCTTGGAGCACAGGGCCCCACTTTCAATCATCATCTTCTCAAAGTGCCCTCTTCCCAGACCTCCTGGGGTGGAGTGTCAGTCCTCTCCAGCCTCAGCCTAGTAACTAGGTCACCCTTTGTCTCTGATGAGGGTCTGGTAGTGAACACAGGGAGAATCAGACTTAGCTGCAAGCCCCAGATCCTTGGGTGAGGTTTCACTTACTTTGAGGGTATCCCTGTGCCCAACAGAGGGCAACATTAAACAATAATTAAAAACAAACAATGGCAATCAAAACCTGACCATGGAGGGGCTGGTGGGGGGCAGTATTGGTTGAAAATCTTTTGGGTCTGTATCTTGAGCCTGGAACCCAGGGTCTTCATTTTATACTGGGACCTGCAAATTATACAGGCAGTCTTGAATGCAGGGATTCCTGTCAGCCCATTTGCAGCTCATCAAAATGCAGAATCTTAAACACCTGGATTTGCATAGTAAAGAGCCTGGCAATACCCATTCAAAACTCATTTAGTCACAGAATGATTAAATGAATTTATGTATTCACTCAAGAAATATTTATTAAGCGCCTACTAGATGCCAGGCACCCTGCCAGGTGCCAGGGAAGCAGCAGCAGAAACACTTAAGGACCATAAAGGCACAGCATTGTCCTTGGAAGAGATGCTAGTCAGAAGACCCCCGAGTCTCTGCTGTGAACCTGGTGGCTTCCTGGATCCTGGAGAGGCCTGAAGCTCCCATGGCAGGAGTCAGTGTGATCCTAGCTGGAAGAAGGGCCTACACGATCTAATTCTCAACTTACAGTGTGTTGCATCCTGATGAACTTCAGGATGACGAAAATACGGTAAATGCAGCAGGCATTTCCTACAGGGATGGGCAAACCTCATAGTGACACAGTACACCACAGAGTACTGGCCATCTCCCATCAGCTGGCAGGCTGACTGGGAGCCCCGATGGCTGCTGCCACACACGGTGAGAGAATCATTCCACATATTGAGGGCTTTCCAACCACTGTCGGGTTTGCAGATCCCAAGGTGAAATGCCTTCAGTCAGGGACTGGCTGTATTTTCTGGCATTGGCGGGGCACGGGAGAGCTGTTAGGACACCCTGTATTTCACATTACAGAAAGGAGCAAGCACCTCTGTAAGGCTAGTGGTTGGTTTGCTCTAAGCTAATCTGCATGCATGCATTTTTAATGGTTTGTTTGTTCTAACTCTTTCCGCCCAGGTAGCACCTGGAGGAGTAAAAAAAGCTGACTGGTGAATGTTCGGGTCCAGATGTCCAGAAAGATGATAACTGACGGAGGCGTGGACATCCCAGGAATGTGGAGACTACCTGGCCAGAGGGACAAGCTTGGGCACTCATGATGGACTGTCTCATTCTCAACAGCAGTACTGGCTTGAGAAGAGGTGTGAAGGTGGGGTCTTCTCAGGCCCCCCGAGCAAAACTCTCCTTAATTATTCAGTAACAGGCAGCACCAGCTTTGTCTGGTTGCAGTAGAGTCAGGCCTGGATATAGAGCCTGAATGGACTCTGTGCTCATCCATATATAAAAAAGCCGCGGGCCCCATCCTCATGGGGCTTATGCGGTAGTGGAGACCACACACAGGGCCACACACACAGTTTGCAGGGCCTTGTGCAAAGTGAAAATATGAGGCATCTTGTTGCAAAACTGTTTAAAAATTCAAGATGGCTACAGCAGTGCAGTGAGGAGGATTTTTCATGGGTTGGGCCCTGAATGATTGACAGGACTGCAGGGATCCAGGTGGGAGCTGGCATGGCTTGGACTAGTGCAGCGAACCGTGGAAGGTAAGTGATTGAATTCAGGCAATATTTTCTACGTGGAAATATTAACTGATGGCTCTGGTACGAGCTGTGAGAAGAAGATTCATGAACACCTGCCGGCTTGCTCTCAGTGAGGACTGAATGGTGGTACCCTTACTGTCGCCTGCCAGCCAGAGGAGCAGAATAGGGATGGGACAGGCAGGGCTATAGCTTATTTTGGCCCTGAGAGGTTCAGAGCTGAGTTCATGTCCCTCACAGTCACATGACTGAGCTCCAGCCACTTCCATTGTTCAGACCTAAAAGTCAAAACTCTTTCAAGAGGCTGTGGCCAGTTTGGGTTGGTTGTGTGTTTAGTGGTAATTGGGTTAAGGGGCAGGGCACAGAGGAGTGGGGGCTTCTGTATTTGCTTCAAGATGTCTCAAGCTAGAGGCCTGGGCAGTCGGGGGTCCTGGATAGCTGTGTCCTTCCCAACCCTCTGCTACCACAGTGACATTTTAGGAGGGCGTTCAAACTGCCTGAAAAACTGGTTGAAAGAAGAGGCATGGGTGTGGGGGTGGGGGTTGACTGTCCTGGACTCTGGAAGGACCAGATTGGACCAGTCTCCCCTGAGCTTGTGGCCTGCTCTGGCTGTCTTTGCTACTGCCCTGGGTTGTGTTGAGGGCTAAGAGAAGGATAAGCTGGAAATCGAGTGGGTTTTTTGTGTTGTTTGTTTTGCTTTGGTATGCTGAGTAATTTGATTTAAAGCAAATGAACCAGCTTTTAAAAACAGGCCCAGTGTCAAGGTCGCTCTGACCTTGTGTCATTCTCCCCAGCCTAGCTTCATGGCCCTGCTTCAAGTCCTAGCAGAGGCTTCCTGTGAATTCTCTTATCTGCCTGAATTCTGCATCCACCAAAGAGGAAGCAATTACTCTAGTCCCTTCGCTGAGTTTCTATTACCTAAACTCATTTCACAGGAAGACTGCAGTCTGCTGACACACCTGGACAGACGTCTGTTCGCCACCCATGGCTGCCTCTACTTCCATTCCACAGAGAATCATTTATAACTCACTGTGTGTGTTCTGGTGTCAGAGTTTGTTCTGGGCCACTGCGCATTTAATAGGTCTATTGGGTTTGAGGAAAAGTCATCTACTTTGCCCATTCCTCCTTCCCCGATGGAATAAAGGAGTCTGTAGGTTTCTAAGTCATGTTACATCGGCACTCATGCTTCAGTGACCTTCCAACATGATATGATTTCCTTCCTTTCTTCCACTTCCACACATTTGTAAGCCTCGTCTCCAATTGAGAGTACTTATTATCAGTCCATTCCAGGAAAACTTCAGAAGGTGCAGTGGAGGTGGGTTCCTCTTCACCTTAATACTCAGAGGAGGGAGAGAGGATCTTCGTGGTAATTTTGGTCCTCAGGTAGAATATGATCCCAGGGAAGCTGGCTCTGGCATCCTGAGTGTTAGGGATAGATTACTGGACCCAGTCTTGGGAGTAATTCATCAAATAATTTCTAAAAATTTCCATGTTTGATGAATGGGTTTGCAGCTGGATTTTTGGCCTGGATATCACTGAAAATTGTGTGTGTTTATGTGTGTGTGTGTATGTGTGTGTGTTGGTCAGAAGATAGTTTGTAGGAGTCAGTTTTTTCCTTCCACCATGTGGGTTCTGAGATGGATCACAGGTTGTCAAGCTGGGAGCCAGGCGCCTTTAATCTCTGAGCCATTTTGTCAGTCTGTGAATCAACCTTTAAAGAGACCATTTACATTGTGAATTGGTAGGGTTTGCTTGAATATTCAATGTAATGAGTTTATTTGATTAAAAGATTTTTTTAATTAAAAAAAATGATTAACCTTTGAAATGTGCCCCAAGGACATGCTCCCAACATTGGAAGTTATAAGGTTGATTATAAAAGTGTATATTTGGATTGGCCTGGTGGCATAGGCCTGTTATCCACACTATTAAGGAGGTTGATGCAGGAGGAACGTAAGTTTAAGCCCTGACTGGGCTACAAGGTTAGTTCAAGGCCAGCCAGGGTAAATTAATGAGATCCTGTCAAAGAAAGCAAGAAAGCAAGAAAGGAAGGAAGGAAGGAAGAAAGAAAGAGGGAAGGAAAGAAAGAGGGAAGGAAAGAAAGAAAGAAAGAAAGAAAAAAGGCTAAGGGAAGCAGAGGCAGGAGGATCTCTGTGAGTTCGATGCTAGCCTGGTCTACAGAGTGAGTTCCAGGACAGTCAAGGCTACTCAGACAAACTCTGTCTTGCAAAGCAACAAACAAATTAGGCCTCCCCCTACACACACCCCAAGTGTGAAACATGTATGTTGTATATGTGGAAGAAGGGCTGTGACTGAAGCCAGAAAGGGAGCAGGTCTTCAAAGCCGGCTTGGTACAGAAAGGATCTCTAAGACAGGAAACTGAGCTTCCTCTGGCAGAACGGTGGGTAATGACCGTTAACTGCAATACACACCTTAGAGATGCCTCTGACTCCTGTAAAGCCGGCTCAGTCTAGGAATGAACATCAACCAATCAGATTTGCCCTCATTTGCATGGTGAGGAATGCAGGGCAGGACCCTGAGTGATAGTGGCTTACCCTGCCCCTATCCAGATGAATGATGGCAGCTCCAAAATGAAGAGCCCACCCCCAGCACAAGCAGCCAGCATCTTACGCCAACAGTTGTTCTCTTACTGTCGTGTCTGCAGCATACTAAATAAACTTGTCATTTTCTGCTCTGGTCTAAAGAGTGTCGTGTGTGTGTGTGTGTGTGTGTGTGTGTGTGTGTGTGTGTGTGTGTGTGTGTATGTGTCCTGCTCCTAATGGTGGGGCTGTGACTCGAACTGGGAGCCGAAATAAACCCTCTTGCCTACGTTGCTTTTGAATCAGGATAGTTCATCATAGCAACAGGAAAAGAGACTAAGGCAGCCAGAGATTCTGAAATTCCTGGCAAGGAACCTGTGTGCTTACAAGGGCCCATGCTTAAATTTCTCCTGGTTCTGTGGCTGCTGCTGAAGCTGCTGTCGGGAGCCTTGCAGAGAATGGAGCAAAGGACCAGAGGCCTCTCCCCAGAAAGGGGAGGGACATGGTCAGAAAAACGATCAGGCTCTCCAGAGAATTTAAAATCAGTTTTGTGAGTTGAAGAGTGAAAGCCACAGTTCTGTTTAGTCTCCAATAGGGCAGGTATAAAACTGTTTCTTCCAAGCAGGAAAGAGAAACACAGATAAAATAGGCATCCAGGAAAATCCCATTGGTATTGACTTCAAAGCTATTGCTTTTGGAGGGAGTTCAGTTCTCTCCCTCCCTCCTGCCTGCCCCTTCCTTCCCCCCTACTTCCTTTTTTCCTCTCTTCCACTCTCCCCATACCCCTGGGTTGAATGCTAAGCACGTATGCTACCCACTTTGGCCCCAAGATACTTGATCTCTGAGTCACAATCAAAACCTGAAGAAGATAATTTCTTGGAGGTTTCATTTATAACCTCAGTTTTTTAAAAAATCACCTTAAACTTAACATTCCTAAATAGCAAATTAGATACTGCTTTGGAATTTTCCTTCTGCTTGAACTTGATACCCGTTGTTAATAACATGGCAGTAATATCTCAAGCTAAGCTCCCCTGTGCCTGGACCAGTGTAAGGCTTCATCTGCATCCGACTCTGCTTTTTCTAATTCCATGAGACAGACCAGAGATGACATACACCACCTCATGATTATCCGTGGGGTTCAGGGCTGAATATACTACACATTCTCTCATTTAATTTTTATGACCTTGTCAGATTGATGACATAATTTCCATTTCAAAACAGATGAAGAAAGTTAAGATATTGAAATAGCTTGCCCCAGGACCAACCTCGCTGGAAAGGAGTCAAACAGGGTCAAAGCTTGGCCTATCACATCCCAGCCCTACATGGCACTCCTGTGCTGTGCTTACAACAGCCCATGCCTCATCCAGGTTACTGACCTTGGAAAATTCCTGCAGAGACACTGTCCCTGTCCCAATAGGATTGGAATTGCAGAGCAGTCAAAGGAGAGGTGAAGTCTGGCTTGTATTTATCATGCCAGGCCTTGCCCTTGGGGACCTCACCCATTAGCACCTCACCCATTAGCACCTCACCCATTAGCACCTTGCCCATTAGCACCTCAAATCACCCACTGGAGAAGGTGAAAACGACCGAGCTGAAGAAAATTCCTTAGATTTTCTTCTAAGGAGACTAAAAAGAACCTTTCAATTCTGATACACCTGCTCTTTCTCCTTTCTATTTCTAGCTCATTGAAATGAAAGAAACTTCGACATCAGAGCCTTGGGAATGTATGTCTGCACTTTGAGTTGGATAATGAGGAGACTTGTGCTCACAGGTAAGTGGGTGATGGCAGGGGACCCTCTCCTTCCCCCCAGGGAGACTGGAGAGGTAGGGGAACTTACGTAGAAGATATTCTGCTGTGTCCTGTTCGTAGTCTGCATCTTCTGGGAAGTGATCAATTTTCTTGCACACGCCTCGGAAAGCCCCTGTGAAAACAAACAGGGCCCTGAGCCAAGGGAAGAGTATTACCAGGCCCAGGCTGGGCGGTCAACTCCATGTTGCATATACTTTCCTGGTTATCAGAAGCTGTGCATAGAGGCCCAACAGCTGGTTTAAGAAGGGTGTAAAAAAGAAACTAGTTGCTGTAGTTTGGATCTTGAATGTCCTTGGGAGACCCATGCATTAAAAGATAGACCTGAAGTTAGGAATAGAGTTCAGTGGTAGTGCGCTTTCCTAGCATGTCAAATTTTCAGCACATGCATAGACATGCACAGACACACAGACAGACACACACACAGACAGACACACAGACACACACACACACACACACACACACACACACACACACACACACACACACACCTCTGCCATTGGCAGGAGGTGCTAGAACTTGGGAGCTCAGAGAGAGGAAGCTAGGTTGTTGGGTGCATGCCTTAGAAGGAGATGTTAGGAGCTTTGTTTCCTGTGTACCACAAAGAAAGCAGCATTGCTCCCCCATGTCTTACCCAACATGAGCCCCCATGTTCTGTCTTACCAAAAGCCTCAAACAGCAGGGCCTATTAACCGGAAACCTCAGAATCAATGTCCTCCAATAAATTTCTTTTCTGTAAGAGTTAATTTATGCCAGGCATTGTGGTACATACCTATGATTCCAACTACATGGGAAGTAGAAACAGTAGGGTTACAGGTTCAAGACCTGCCTGGGATATGTGACAAGCTCAAGGCTAACTTGGGAAACTGGGCAAGACCTCCTCTCAAAATGAAAATAGAAAATAAGGTAAGGGAGGCAGCACAGTGATAGAGCACTTGCCCATCATGCTCAAGGCCTAGATACACACACACACACACACACACACACACACACACACACACACACACACTCACAGAGTTTGTCTCAGGTATTTGTCACAGTGACCCACAGCTAAAATATTAGCAGAGACAACAGATAATAAATACATTCAATAAAAACTAAGAGGCTGAAATACTCCACGTTTCAGATATTGCATGCTGTTGCCATCTTAGAAAGACAAAGAACTAGGAAGCGTTAGAGCTTGGTGTGAGGGTTTCTCCTATCCTGCCTTGGTGAGGAAAAAGGGAGGCAGAACTGAAGCATTGGATTTATCGTCCCATTTGACAGATGAGCAAGTGCGAGTTTCACTTTCAGTCACTTAGGCAAGCAAAGAGCCAGCATTCCAATCTGGACATTTAGGAATAGTCTCCTGTCTCCAACCCGCCAATTGTGACCAAAGGTCCTTCCAGTCCTCTCTTCCGTCCCAAGATCACAGTCACCCTCCTCTTACCCTGGTGCAGCTCATTCAGATCCACAGAGACGCTGTCAGCATCCTGCTTTCTTTCTTTCTCCAACATAAACTTGACTCAACTCATTGTGTGTGTTTGATAATCGTTGTGGGTGTTTATTAACTAGCCAATTAACCAATCTCTGGGGCAGTTAATGACTCTGTCAGTTCTTATAAATGACAAACAGTATTCAGAATGTCTCACAGCACAGTAGGAAATTATGCTTGTGTTTCCTCTTCCCTGTCTGCAAAGACAGAGGCAGGGAGGTGAGGGGCGGTGTAGTGTAGAGCCAAGAGGGAAGGTGGAGCATCAGACAGAGCTAGGCATGCTTCTCAGCAGCCACTGAAAATGAGAAATGACCATCTATGAAATATATATATGCATATATAGTTCTTGTGAAGCTTGGGCATGTAACCATAATAGTGGTCACTTATTAAGTGTTTCTGAGGTGGAAAGATGGCTTAGTGGGGATGGTACTTGCTGCTAACCATGAGGATGTGTGCTCAGTTCCCCGATACCCACAAATACCGAGTATGGTGGTGATGATGTCTGCCTGTAATTAAAGTGCTGGGAGGGAGGGACTGGAGCATCCCCAAGGCTTACTGAACAGATAGTCTAGATGACTTAGTGAGAGACCCTGTCTCCAAAAATTAGGTGGAGGGCTGGCAGATTGGCACAGTAGATAAATGTGTCTGCTGCACAATTCCAATGATTTGCATTTAATTCCTAGAGCCCACATCAAGGTGGAAGGAAAGAGCAGGCTTTATAAAGTTGTCCTCTGACCTCCACACATGTTCTGTGGTATGTACACGCACACGTATGCACACAAACACTAATTAAAAAACAAATGGGCTGGGCATGGTGTTACATGTCTTTAATTTCAGCACTCTGAAGGTAGAGACAGGCAGACCTCTGTGAATTCAAGGCCAGCTTGGTCTACATAGTAAGTTCCAGGCCAGGCTACCCAGAGCTACACAATAATACCCAATAATACTGTGTCTTTAAAAAAAAAAAAAAGAAAGAACAGAAAAGAAGTAATTAAAGAAGACACTCAGCATTGACCTCTGACCTCCACACTCATAAACATGTGCACACATATACCCACACACCAACTCATACCGTTGTACACATCCACTAAAATGAAAGCGTTTCCAGTGGGCCAGGCACATGGATGAAGCCCACCACCCTTTGAGGCAAGGCTGTTAATACTGATATTTCTGATGGGGCACTGAGGACAACAAAGGCATCCTGGCTGGTGAGGCTTCAAAGCCTGAGGTTTCACCATTAGATTATGAACACCCATCACTGTTGTGTCTACTATTCTTGTTCCCATGATTATCTTAACAACACTAAGAGGGCTTTCCATTTCACTCCTTACTGTTCACTGTGAGTAGGCTCCAAGCCAGCAGCATTTCACAGTCATTGCGAAGAGACATGTCGACTGTACCTTTGGTTCTGATTCTTTGCCCACTAGGCAAAGAATAGACTCAGAATCCAGAAAAGGATCCAGGGGAGAGGACTCAGGAAATTCTTGGAAAGAAAAACAAGCAATAACCTTTCTCTGAACCCTGAAAAAAAGAGTTTTAATTTTACTTTTGTATTTCAGAGCTTCGCTCTCATGTTCCTGTTTGTGGAGTGTATTATGTCTTGACATAGGTCCTAAAGACCCATGCATCAGGCTTCAGGGTGTTGAGTCATGGGGGCTCTAAGTTTATTAGAGGATTAATCTTCTGATGGGTTTATAGTGGAACAGACTGTAGAGGTTCTGGAAATGGTAAGAGATGGAGGAAGTGGGTCTTTGGAGGTACGCATGCCCAAAGGCTGTGTCTTGTCCTAAGCTCCATCCCTCTATCATTTCTTCTTGTTTGTAACAACCCTATACTGTCAAATGAGTAGCCTGCTCTGCCATCATGATTCGTCATCCCAAGCCTAAAAGCAGTGGGTCCAGCTGACCGCAGACTGGAGCCTTTCAAACTGTGAGCTAAAGGGAACATGTCTCAAGCATCTTGTCCCAGCAATGGATAGTGACCAACACTGGAGTTAGGAAGATGGCTTGGTGGGTACAGTGTTGGCTGCACAAGTGTGGAGACCTGAGTTTAGATTTCTAGCACCCATGAAAAAATCAGGTGTGGCATCATGTATCTGTTACCTCAGTGCTAGGGTGAGGGCAGGTCCCGGGACCTTGCTGGGCAGCCAGGCTAGCAAGCTCTGGTTCACTGAGAGATCCTGCCTCAAAAATGAGGTGGAATGCAATAGAGGAAGACACATAAAGTTGTCTACTGGCCTCTACACATGCATGCCAACACACACACACACACACACACACACACACACACCACTCACGCGCACACACAAAGTGGATCAACACAAATTGACGGGATAATGTCATAATAAGTAATACCTTTTGCACACTTACTATATCTCATGAACCACTTGTAGTGTCTTACATGCTTGCTAATCTATAGTTCTCAAGATACACCATTTTTTTGTGATCAGTTTTACAGAAGAAAAACCTGAAAAGGGCAAGTGTACTGTCTTACCGATTCCCAAGTTGAAAGTCCTAAGAACTGCTGTGACTCCTGCTTTCTTCAGTGGTTTTAGAAGTGGGAGCACAGATGACTTAGTGACAGTTTTGTGGTCATCCCTTGCTATCAATAGTGACAATGGGGTGCGCCAGTGACTCTCTTACCACCTAAGCTTCTTCCATGAAACAGGTCAGGGACCCCTGGGCAGAGCAAGGGCCTTTGAGAGTGACCTCACCTCACTGTGGGCTGTTTTCTATGTTCCACAGAAGATTACATAGGAAGAGAAGGGTCAGGGGAAGACAGAATGTGGAGTCTCCTAAAACAGACTACTCAGGATCACTGTGATGATTAGTAGGTGCAGGGATGTCTCCATTGGCTCACGAAACTGGCCACTCCAAGTGAGTTGGGCAGCATGAGACTGGTACTTAGAATCAGGAAGCACTAGGCTCTTGGGTACACACTAGCCAGATTTGTGTGCATATGTGTGTATACACATGCATATATACGTGTATATGTGTGTGCACATGCATATATGTGTGTGTGTGCCTACATATGAATGCAAGTGAGCCCGCACATATGTGTATGTGTATCCTCAGTTGCTGTTCACTTAAAAAAAGATTTTATTTTATTTAAAAATCATGTGTGTCTGCAAGTGGGTATATGCCTGTGAGTGCAGGTGCCCCTAGAAGCCAGAGGTCTTGGATTCCTTGGAGCTGGAGTTATAGGTTATGAGATGTCTGACGTGGGTGCTGAGAACCAAACTCTAGTTCATTCTTAACTCCTGAGTCAATCTCCCCAGTCCCCACTTTTTTTTTTTTTTTTTTTGAGACAGGGTTTCTCATTGGCCTGGAGGCTCAGGCTGACAGGCCAGCAAACATCCAGGTCCTCTTGTCCCTCCATCTTAGTGCCTATATTACAAGCATGTGGCACCACCTAGCCTGGCTTTTTCATATGTGTTCTGGGGATCGAACTCAGATTTTCATGTTTGTCCGCCATGTAATGTATCAACTAAGCTATCTCTTTAGCTCTAGTATCCAGGGGTTTATATTTTAATTTTATGTGTACGGGTGTTTTGTCTACATGCGTGTCTGTGTACCACTTATGTGTCTGGTGCCCGAGGAGACCAGAAGAGAGCATCAGATCCCCTGGGACAGGAGTTGCTGATGGTTGTGAGTTGTCTTGTGCCTTGTGGATCTTGGGAATTGAACCTGGGTCCTCTGGAAAAGCATCCAGTTCTTTTAACTGCAGAACCACCTCTCTAACCCTGGCAGCTAGCTTTTAAAGGCCCAAAGTGGTCCACTACCTGATTTCCTATGATTTATCAGCCAGGAATGTAGAGCCTGTCCTGGAACTCACTCTGTAGACCAGGCTGGCCTCGAACTCACAGAGATCCACCTGCCTCTGCCTCCCGAGTGCTGGCATTAAAGGCGTGCGCCACCACCGCCCGGCAAAAGAAGAATATTATTTTATAACATGTAGTGAATAAAGTTTTACTGAAACACAGCCATGCCTGTTTGTCTACACAGTTCCAATGCTGCCTCTCGTGCCACTGTGGCAGACATCAGTATTTGTGACAGGCAGCACAGCAGGAAATAGTTACTTTCCATCTCTCTAAGAAAGATTCTGCTAAGCTCTTCCTGGTCCAGTAACTTCTGCTCTCTCAGGGGAAAGGTGGAAATTAAACGTGAGTTTGGGCTTTTATAGGGTGTAGGGTGTGTGTGTGTGTGTGTGTGTGTGTGTGTGTGTGTGTGTATGCATGCGTGTGTGCGTGAGTGTGCATGTGTGCATGCGTGCGTGTGTGTGTGTGTGTGTGTGTGTGTGTGTGTGTGTGTGTGTGTATGTTCTTGTGTGTGTCTATGTGGAAGCCAGAGGACAATGGGTGACCTCATCTCCACCAGGGTCTGTTACTGAACCTAGAACCAGGCTGGAGACGAGCAAGCCCCAGTGGTCCCCCTGTGTCTGCTGTCCCTTCATCACTGGGTAACAGGTACATATGGCTACACTGGGCCCGTGTTGTGTACCGGGGATTCAAGTGGGGGTCCTCAGGCTTGTGCAGAAGGCACTCTCCCTTGCCCACCAGGCCTTTGAGAAATTTGAGTAAAAAAAATTTTGTTTTATAATTTTGGGTTTTTTGTTTTCCTTTAACATGTATTATTTAAGTGTGTATTGTGCTCTATTAAAAACTAAATGTATTTGCTGCAATTTAAAACTCAGGATGTTTCACATGAACATCAGATTTTCAGATTTTCTTTAAAAATGAGTTCCTTGTCACTTCCATGTGACAACCAATCCTTGTAGGCAGACATGAGCTTGGGCATGAGTCCATCAGTTGGCCAGAATCCCCATTTGGCTCAATGGCACATCTATATCCCTGCAGACATATAATCCTGCTATCTCTGAAGGCAAGCATTCTGAATAAGAGGCCTGTCTTTGGAGTCATATCTTGGTATCAACTTCAGATCAATCATTCACTAGTTGTAGTACTCAGTGAATTACCTCTCCTGCCTCTGAAGAGATGATAAAAGTGATGTCATGGAGTTGTCCTGAGGTTGTCCTGATGCAGTCACAGTACCAATCAGGCAAATGCATAAAGCATTTAGTGCAGCTCCTGGCTCACAGCAAGAACTCAATAAATCAGACCAATTACTCTCATTGGTTTTGGTAAATATTTTTAGGATGAGAGGAGACAGATTGGTGACATGGTGTGACTTTAAAAAGCAAAGCATTATAAAAGAAGACAATGTCAAGGATTTCCCTAAGGAAGACTCCACACTGATCAGAAAGCTGTTGACACCCCAAGTCAACTGCTTGCTATAAAGTGAACTTGGCCATTCGGATCAGTAGCATATTGCTAGCTCCAGAAATAACTACCAGTTAACATCTTTATATCTCTTCCATGCTTTTTTTTTTTTTTTTGCCTCCCGTGCTTTTATACAGAAGATTCAACAGGGTTGGGACCATATACTCTTCTTTACTTACATTTTCCTGTGGATATTTCCCCATATCAGTAAAACTCTTCGAGACTGTTTTGCTATGTAGTCAGTCTGGTCTTGAAATTGTGATCATCCTGCCTCAGCCTTCTGAGTGCTAGAATTTCAGGGATGTGGTTTTCAAACCATTCTCGTCAAGAATAAAGATATTTGTACTCTTGTACCCTCCCTTAGCTATGAGACTATTGAAACAATGGATCCCAAGGAAATGGGATCTCCCCAGGAGTCTCCTGTTGGGAGAGGGACAAAGCTGGGCCCTGGTGTCAGCCAGAGGAGGAGCTTGTCTCCTTAAACAGACTTTATGCAGTTCTGTAATTTGTCAGGCTACCTGACAGGGGAAACTGGAGCTGCCACAAGGATAGGTTGCTGATGGTTGGGAGCGCACTACTAGGACCGCTCTGATATGCAGATCTCTTACCCTCCATTTAAGCCTAAACCTCCTGTCAGGACCCCAGAGACAGGCTAGGGAGGGTCGCTGGACCTCTTTATGCGTTCCTCTCCTCAGTGTGCACACTGAATAGATCTTTCTCTGCTTTCCACTGCTACTTGTCTCTTTAATGGCCTACCAAGGACAGCTGGCTGAGCCTAGCTTGTTCCGACTGCTGGTGCCCAGGCTCTGTCACCATGCACAGCACTATATTAATAAACCTTTTTTAGAAAAGGAAGAAAAAGGGTGAGTGTGGTTTACCTACATACTGCAAACAAATGGGACCTAGAAATATTGGAAACATTCAGATTGTAAAGATCAAGTCAGGATGCAGACTCAACACTATCCTAGCTCAGCTTCAAGCTGAAGCTCTGAGGCAGAGATGCTTCAAAGAGGGTGAAGTGAACCAAGTAGAGGACCATGGGTGTTGGTCTGGGGACTGATCTGGTGGCTAAGGATGAGAGCTGAGGGGACTCCAGCACCCAGGCAGTTGGAAGACCTGGGGTGTGAGAGTCAGTGGATCACAGGATCCTGGGAAGAAGTTTGGAGTAGAAGGAGAGATTTCTTCAGCTGTTGAGGTGTCACCATGGAGACTGGTTTTTACAGTGATTAAAGTTTCATTCTCAGGGGAGAATTATTCCAGTAGCTTGACTTTGAATAGACAACGGGGTCTTTCCTTCCCAGGAAGGAAAGCATATTATCTCATATCTCAGACTGTGTTCTTAGACCATCATCATCATCATCGTCATCATCATCATCATCATCATTATCATCCTTCTCTCTCTCTCTCTCTCTCTGGTTTTTCAAGACAGGGTTTCTCTGTGTAGTTTTGGAGCCTGTCCTGGAACTCACTTTGTAGACCAGGCTGGCCTCGAACTTACAGAGATCTGCCTGCCTCTGCCTCCCAAGTGCTGGGATTAAAGGCATGTGCTACCACTGCCCGGCCATCATGTCTCTTTAAGGGCAGGTCCTTGAAGCAGTCCCACTAAAATCAAGAATAGGAGAAGGATGCTTGTCATTGTCTCTGTTGGTTACCACAGCTCCATGGACTCTACTCGGCACAAAGACTGAGCTATGAGCAATGGGAGAAAAATGGAATAAAGGCACCATTTTCCCAGGTGACAGAATTAGCCTATTCAGGAAGCTGAAAGCAATTTTCTCAGAAAAAAAGTTGGAATGAATGAAAGGGCTCAGAAAGGTGGGCTTTTTGTTTTTAAACAAGATATCAAGCCATACAACAAAGCTATAATAATTAAGTCCTTGTTGTACTCATGTTGAACATTTATTAGAATAATTCTTAAATGCACAAACATCCTAAAAATAAGCAGCATATTATCTCATATTTAGATAATCTCTGTTAAATTAAAAGAATATATGTGACATATGGTTCAAATGGTATAGAAAGGATTCAGAGTAAGCAACTCCCCCTCCTCACAAATGCACATACAATTATCTCCCTGGTAACTCAGTAAAATGATTTTTGTTAACTGAATGCTGAGTGAAATCATATCTAGGCTGATATTTGAAGGTTAATTAGAAGCTAATCAGAGGAGGTGGTTCCTTCAAGCAGGGGGGATCTGGTGTGATGATGACAGAATCCAGGAGGGAGGACCTGTTTGGGGTCCAGAGTCACTGCAGGTTGCAGGGTCAGCCGAGGTTGGTCTGCAGAATAGACCCAGAGAGCATGGCGAGAGAGGAGGAAAGAGCAGGTGAGAGTCTGGGGAGGGGCTGTGTATGAGAACTGGGCTACAGAGACTGGTTTCAGGCGATTCTCTGTGGTCAAGACAAAGAGGATGCTGGTCCTCAGACCAGAGAGCCTCACTGAGGATCTTAACCAGTCAGCTAGTGGACAAGATGGTGGGATTTTGATAAATGGGCCCAGCATTAAGTTGCCTCCCAGCACTTATCCTTTTATGTATAGATTTGTGCAGCTTTCACCTCTCATTGCAGTGGACAGTGGTGAGTGCTGAGACACACAACTAGTCAAAGTGCATTATCACCCTTACTTCCTGCTCCTCTTTTTTTTCTGGTGGTCCTTTTTCCTTTTCCCAAGTATAGATTCTGCACATGAGAGAAAATATGCCATTTGTCTTTCTGAGTCGGGCTTATTTTGCTTAACGTGATGGTTTCCAGTTCCATCCACGCCTTAGGGTTACTATTCCTATGATGAAACACCATGACCAAAGAAACTTGGGGAGGAAAGGGTTTACTTGGCTCACACTTCCATATCACTGTTCATTATTGAAGGAAGTCATGGCAGGAACTCAAGCAGGGCAGGAACCTGGAGACAGGACCTGATGCAAAGATCATAGAGGAGTGCTGCTTACTGGTTTGCTTCTCATGGCTCGCTCAGCCTGCTTTCTTATAGAAACCAGGACCACCAACCCAGAGATGGCACCACCAACAATGGGCTGGGCCCTCCCATATCAAAATCACTAATTAAGAAAGTGATCTCATGGAGGCATTTTCTCAATTGAGGGTCTCTCCTTTCAGATAACTCTAATTTACATCAAGATGACATAAAACTAGCCAGCACAATCAATTTTCTTGAAAATGACATAGTTTTTTTATGTCTAATTAAAATTCATCTATATATATCTGAGTTGAATATTACACACACACATATGTGTTGCTGGGAATCAAACCCAGAGTCTTGTACACACAAGGCAAGTGTTTTACCACTACATTACATCCTTGGTATGATGGTAGTTCTGTATTTGGTGGGGGCAAATGGTGGCAACTCTGGGTAAGGTGGTGGGCAGTTGGTGACAATCATGGGTAAGGTCACAGTGTTGGTGGCAACCCTGAATACGGTGGTAGAAGAGGACTGGACCTTAGACCTAGATGGAGAAGAAACCAGTTATCTGAAGATTCAGAAAAGGCCCTTTCAGCTAAGAGACTGCAAAGGCAGAGGCTGAGTAGTAGAGTGGACACCTCAGTTTGAGAAGGGAGGCCAGTGTGGACAGAGGACTAGTGTGTCAATTTCAGTGGGCCCACCAGCTGCCCTTCCAGCTGTTTCTCTATCACTGATCTCTGGAATACCCAGGAGGCTGGGTTGTATGTGGACCATGATCAACCCTAGCTCTTCCTTGGGGTTAGGAGCACCCAGTAGAGGCATCCTGAAGGATGTGCATGATCCTGGGTGGCTCCCAAACATGCCAGGATAGGAAGTAGCTTGGAAGATGGGGCATTTGTATTTTTGAGTCTTAAAGATCTTGTCAGCTATCTCCAAAGAAAGTATTGGTTCAAATCACTTGAGCTCAACATGGGGATCAAAGTTCCCATTCTGAGAGTTTTCTTCCAGATTCCAGCAATGTGGCCTCAGCTTGAACCTGGGAAATGTCCATCAGTAGTCACAAAGAGGCATAAGCTGCAATCTGTAGAAACAAGTCAGGTTCCTGCAGTCTGGGGCATGTATATTTTGACCTGGGGGGGCAGAGCTTATAGAGCAGAAGGAACACAAGCTTTGGTATTCTCAGATGCTGCCACGTTCTAACTCACCAATTAGATGCTCTTATACAATGGACTGAATGTTTGTATTTCTCCCAAACGTCTATGTCAAAAATCTTAATCTCCAGTATGATGTTATGACGAGGCAGGGTCTTTGGGAATTAATGACATTAGGAGGGTAGGGTATTCATGAATGGGATTAGTCTCCTTATAAAAGGGGCCCCATTCAAAGAACAAGAAAGCAGCTCTGGGCAACCAGGAATGGGTCTATGAGAAACTTACCATGTGGTGGGTTCTATGATCTCCTACCACCCAGAAATGTAATAATTTTTTTTCTATTATATAAGCCATCTGGTATATCGATGGTTCTTAACTTGTAGGTATCTACCCTTTGGGAGTTAAACAACCCTTTCACAGGGGCCACCTAAGACCATCAGAAAGCACAGATATTTACATTATGAAATCACAGTTATGAGGTAGCAATGAAAATACTTTTATGGTTGGGGGGGTCACCACAACATGAGGAACTGCACTAAAGGGTCTCAGCGTTAGGAAAAGTTGAGAACCGCTGCATATATGGTATTTTGTTGCAGAACACAGGCCAACAAAGACATTTGTAATGGTTTACATTGTTTGCTAACCTGACAGAATCACCTACAAGACAAACCTCTGGGCATGTCTGTGAGGAAGTGTCTGGCTTGGGTTAATCGAGGAAGACCCATCCCTAAACTTGGGCAGCACCATTCTCAGGCTGGGGGTCACAGACTGAATACAGAGAAACGCTCTTGCCCGTGGGCGTCATGTGACCAGCTACCTTCCATTTCTGCTGCCATGTCTTCCCTACCATGATGGAGAGAATCCTCAAAGCTGTGAGACAAAAGCCACCTGTCTTTCCTTAAGTTGCTTGTTGTTGGGTCTTCTGTCATAGTACCAAGGGACATACCACAACACCTCAGGTGAGTCATCCCCCTGTGGCTTGACCTCTTCATTCTCGGTCTTGATAATCTCCTGACTGGTGGGAGTTTCACCAGAAATGGCTGAAGTTGGAGCTGGATAGAGTTCTTCAATCAGTAAAGTGATTGCTATACAAGCATGAGAGCCTGAGTCTGGCCACCAGGGTCCTCATTAAAGGACTGTAATTCCAGCACCAAGGAGACAGAGACAGGTGATCCCTGGGCTTGCTGGCCAAACAGCCTCACTGACTCGGTAAGTCAAAGCAACAGACCCTGTTCCAAAATCTAAGGTGAGAAGTGACCGAGGAAGACACCCAAAGCTGACCTCTATTTTCTACATGCACATATACTCGCCCGTGCCTCAAAGAACTCACTGTAGCTTCCACTCTTACGGAGACACGATCTGCCATACCTGATGAATGCTCTCTGGATCTCCCTCACACTTTGCACAGAGAGCGTCACCTGAGGTGACATGAAGAAGTAAAAAGTGTGGCCTATGAGGCCAGGATGCCTGGGTTTGGATCCCGCTTCTACTACACATCACCTGTGGGTTACTTAGCTTATTCATGCCTCGGTTTCTCCCTATATAAGCTGAGGACATTAGTAACATTTATTAAGAGCTTTAATGTGAAGTCAGTATTTGTTCCATATTTCATTCGTTCATTTACTTTTGAGATAGATCTCATGTATCCCAGGCTGGTCTCAAACATTCTCTGCAGACAAGGACGACCTTGCCAGTCAATGAACTTCCAATATTCCCGCTTTCGTCTCTCAGGGGCACCATCATACCAAGTTTATGTGATTCTGGAATCAGACCCAAGGTGTTGTGCATACTAGTGAGCATTCTACTAATTAAGCTGCATTCCCAGTCCTTGTCACACACGTTACAGCACTGTTTAGTACATGGAATTATGCAACTATGTGTTAATTCAACAAATGCATATCAAGTCAGAGAAAAAGACATAAAATTAAGATCTGATTAATCTCAGAACTCAGCTCATAGTAAAATCCTCTTAATCCACAGCACTGGGCACTTAGTATGGGTTAGAGGGCACAGCTTCTAATACCATTATCTTTATTTTGGGCCTAGAAAGGAAATCAGGAGTCTCTCCCATTCTCATAGAGATGTATGGGTAGTTATGCAGATCTGTGCATGTGGGTGCATGCATGCATATCTATGTACCATGTAGAGTTAACTTAGGCAAGAAGCCCAAGGAACTTGTCACCATCCAGAGGGACTGGCTTAAACCATCTACTCTGTTTGGCCAAGGACTAGGTAGAGTTTCGTTTGTTGGAAAGGGGAGAAATAGTCTTTGAAAATAGTTCTTCAGTGTGTGTGTGTGTGTGTGTGTGTGTGTGTGTGTGTGTGTGTGTGTGTACATGCTGACTAGTCAGTCCCAGGGGTCCTCCTGTCTCTGCCCCCTTCTCTTCTGCCAGCATTGGGATTATAGGCATGTGCTTCCTTGCCTGACTTTTTTTTAAATTTAATTTTTTAATGCCTGTAGGACAGAAGAGGGCACCAGATCTCATTATTGATGGTTGTGAGTCACCATGTGGTTGCTGGGAATTGAACTCAGGACCTCTGGAAGATTAGCCAGTGCTCTTAACCTCTGAGCCATCTCTCCAGTCCCCCTTGCCTGACTTTTTATGTGGGTCCCGGGGATTTGAACTCAGGTCCTCACACTTGCACAGCAGGCACTTTATCCACTGAGCCATCTCCTTAGCCAGCCCCTGTGCTCTTAGTCTCAAGTTAAGAAATTATTGGATCTAGAACAGCTAGAACTGGGAAGACAAGACTGTCACTCAAGTCTTAACTTTCCCAGGCTTACAATCCTGAAGGGGGCTGGGTAGACCACAGCTATGGCAAGCTACCTGAGACAATCTACTTCACAGGAAGAAAGGTTTGTTTTGGCCCGTGAGTTCTGAGGTTACAGTCTGTGGTCAGATTGCTCACTTGTCTGTGAGATGAGGTGAGGAGATAAGGAGCATGTCACAGTGCAAAGGTAGCCAGGAAGCAGAGAATGAGGAGAGAGGAAGACGGATGAATTGGGCTACAAAGACCTATTTCTTCAAGTAGGCTCCACCTTCCACCGTTTCCACCTGCCCACCCACCAGTCTATACCTCTATGAATCATTCAGTTGATGAATTCCCGGTAATAGTGGAGCTCTCATGGTTACTGAACTCTGAACCACTGAACCCTGCTGTATAAGGAAACCACAAGACTTTCAGTGCAGACATCGTCAGGTCATATTTCAAAACCAAACATGGCACAAGGGCTGATTCCCCTCCAGCGGAAGGGGAAGATACCATCAAGGCCTCCAATTAGTCTTGTGGGCAGGACCCTTCACATCTATCTCCATTGGACAGTCAGCACCTACACTGATGGTCCTTAGGCAGGCTTTACATGGCTGTGGGTTCATATAACCTAATAAAGGGCAATCGTGTCATGCAAGCTCTGGGTAGACTCCTCATGTTCAGAATGAAGATAGGTGCCCTCACCAGTCCACATAGCCAAGTTTTACACCTACAACCTGGTCCAGTCCATAAACAGGATCAATATGGTGTCTGGAACTTAGCTACCATCTCAGCCATGAATCTAGCCAGTGTGCTCAAATTCCAGACCCTCAAGGCCCAGTTTAAAACACAAGGCTAATGGAAAAACCAGAGTTCTGGGTCCAGCAATATAAGTATTCAGTTAGATCCCCATTGTGATCTAGCTTTGTCTTGAGAGATGAGGAGGAACAAGGTCAAGTTCTTTGATGTGTCAGGAGCACTTTGGCTAAGCAGGCAAAAGTAAGCCCTTGCCTGTAAGAATGCTTGTGTTATAACACATCTGTATTGTCTAAAGACAAGGATGAAATTCACCCACAGAGGCTCTTACTGAGTGACACTGGGGCACATGGAATTTCTGAGGGTCCCTGCTGGCCCTAACTGTGGCCATGTTGAGAGGCATGGTCTCCTGGGTAGCCCACGGGAAGATACTTCTTTCACAGAAATCAATGAAAGACAAAGATGTGTTTACTGCCAATAACATCTTGGACTTGAAATGATTTATGAAAATGTTTCTTTCATCTGATCTTTCCTAAGTATGGGCTAGGATGAACAAAAAAAGCATCATGTTGATTTGGGGGTGGGTGGGTGGAGAGACCTCATTTTTCTGATAAAGTTGCATGATGCTCCGATATGGAATCCCTTATGACAGGATTGTAAAGTTTGATTTTCATAGCAGAATCATAAAGTGGGTCAGTTTTGTGAAAAAAACTATGTTAGTTCGTCATCAGTTTTCCCAAGGGCTTCTGTTAATCTTTTGATATTCAAATCATGGGATGTCTATCATGCCATCACCCTCGTCAGCACCCCTCTTCCCTGGCTAACTGTGTCCTGAGGCGGGCTCTTCTTCCCCTCAGTTGGCACATTACATTTGGACCTTCTATTTGCTTTTTACTGTTACATGTTAACAAGAGCTGGCAATCAGAGGGAAGGCTGCCAGATAGACTGGGAGTCACAGAGTGGTAAAGGGGTGGGGAGTGGGAGGTGGGGTAGGGCAGCCTGTGAATGGAGGCTGCTTTTGTAAGTGGTTGTGTCATTAATGCATGTGTTCATATTAAGACAGCGTTCACTCGCCTGTCCATATGCACAGATGTAGATAATGAATTCACAGATAATGAGGACCCTGAACTAAACTTGGTCTCTTTGAGCAAGATGAAGCACTTGGGCTATAGCAATTATGAATTACCGCCTCTAATAAGAGAACCAGAAGACAGAAAGTTAATGAGAACTAAACACCTCTGGTTTCACAGAGCCGCTGTTGGTGCACATCCTGGGCCAGTCTTTTGTTTCACAGATGTCTTTGGAGGCGCCCACACTCCATGAAGAATGGTCCTGACACTTGGAATTTATCAGTGACTAAATGGAACTAGCTTCTGCAGTGAGCAGTGCAGAGGGACTGGGACTGGTTGCGGGGGATGCTCAGGAGGTTGGACGGACAAGGAAGGATTCTTTGAGAAGGTAACACTTAATGACAAAAGGAAGCCATGCCTGTGAAGAAACGAGGGAAGAGTCTCACATACACAGGAGAGAAGAGCCCACAGAGTATCTCACTGTTGACCTTAGATGGGGAAGATTTGGTGAGAAAGGATGGATGGTTGCTGTCGCTCATCTCTATACAATGAACCATTTTGCTTTGTTTTTGAAGAGCCTAGTATTGAGTTCTTGGTTCAATCAGTTCATTGGGTGGGTCTCAAAGGTAAAATGTTTTCCCTTGCTGTTAATTAGGTAGATAATTCAAGGTACAAATAAATAACTAGCTTGTCTCAGAGCCCAGGATACAAACATCCCCAGGTCACAAAGTCAAAGGTCTGGGTCAGGGCACAGGCTCAGTTTACAGACATATCCTGCCACTCAGCACAGCACCCCTGATTCCATGGGCTCTGATGTTTGGTTAATCAATGAGACAGTAGAATCATCAGTCTGGGGTACCAGTCAAGCAGGTGTGTGGAGAAAGAATGAAAATGGGAGTTATTTGATTGTTGATATTTATAAAAAATAAAATAAAAAGCATGGGAAAAAATCGGAAGTGTGTTGATCTTGCTCATAGAATGGCTTAGTATTGTTACTTGAAATTTGGCTGGGCTGAGGGTGGGATGCTTACACGATCACTCACTGCTTGAAGTCCCAGTATTTGTAACTCTGTCTCAGTAGGCACTGGACGAGTCAAGAACTCGTTCCCTCTGTAGACCACAGAGGTGAGGATTCTGGAGTGAAGGGTAGAGAGAGACTAAGAGCCGTGGATGTGGCTCCTCCATCTTGGCTTCTTGCACAGAGGACCAGCTCTCTTCCAGAGGGGTGAAGCCACTTCTCTAAGATCCATCTAGCTTGTGCTTAAAATATGGAGGATGTTCTTGGGCCTCCTTTGGTCGAGGCCTCTGAGGACCCATGCTTTGTAGCAGCAAGCTGTTGGGTTCTGTTGCATATCAGTCTGAGAAGCAGGCTCTGACCTTAGGAAGGTGCTTCTGCTTTGGTAGCCAAATGGCCTCCCTGGCACATCACCACACCTACAAAGGACTGTGCCTCAAGTGTCATAAAGAGTAGATTGATGTTATTGTCATGGGCCTGGGCAAGTCATCACAGGTGGGTTCCTAGTAAAGGCATGAGTACAGTTACACAGACACACAGACACACAGACACACACACACACACACACACACACACACACACACACACACACACACACACACACATATACAACCACCACCACCACCACCACCGACTTCTGCCATGGCATGAAAGTCCTCAGCAGAGGTGGCTCCTTGACGTTGGACAATCTTGCCTTTAGCTGTAAGAACTAAATCTCCTTTCTTTATAAATTCTTGAGCTTCAGGTATTCCGTTCCAGGAGCACAAAACAAGGTAAGATGACTCAGATCTTCTGACAAGGAAACATCCCAGTCAGGGAGAGTCCTGAGTCCTGGATCCCTGATGCTAGCCCAGGGGATCCAGTCTTCATGTTCACCATCTGGCCAGCAAGCTCCTCTTGCCTCTGTCTCTCCAGGGCTGGGGTTACAGATTCGCTGTGATGTCCTGCTTTTTATGTGGGTGCTGGGGATCTGAACTTCTGTCCTCACACTCACCTAGCAAGAACCTTACTGATCGAGCCCTCCCCCAGCTCCCCCGCCTTCCACCTTTTATAAGGAGCACACATATGGCCCAATGACAATATGGCATGCGGAGGCTTGGAGTTCAAAATAGTATTTTTAAACCCCAATTTGACACTTTCTCCATTAAAAAAAATCCAGAAGAGTCTTTTTAAGTGCTGTTTTTTCAATTTCTGAGTGATGTGTGCTTGGATTGCCCCCTCTGCAAGTTCTAGAAACATGCGCAGAATCAAACCCTCAAGCTGGACCTGTGTTTAGCTGTGTATAAAGAGTCATACCTTTTTTTTTTTTTTTTTTGACATTTTGTGCCATTCTGGCCATGCCACATTGAGAAAAGGAACTGAGGCTCCTGGATTAATCTCCAGCTACCCTGGGCTGCTCATTTCAACCTTCGCTGGTCAGCTCTATCCAGCGCTAACAGACTGGCTCGCCAGCACATCCATTGGGGCCCTGACATTTACCCTGCGTCTTTTACTCTCTTCTATTCATTAAGCATGGGTGGTTGCCACAGCAACCATTAACTGCACCTGACATCCAGGAATAGTTCTTTCGTTTTGAGCAAACACCACGCCAGGGTTTCGTTCAGTGATGTAAAAAATAAAGACTTAATTGTCTTCCCTCTGACCTGCATGGGCACCTGGGGACTCTCTCTCTCTCTGGGGTCTGAACTTCCTTCTAAGCATCTTTGCTGGTCTCAGAGCTTGGGGCAGGAGGAGAAGGAAGATGAAATCTTTCCTCCAAAATATCTGTCTCCTTGTCAATTGACCTCAGATTTTCTCTTTGTTCTCTATATTTAGACAGCATCTTGTAATATATCCCAGACAGGCTTCAAAAGTCACAATCTTCCTGCCTCAGCCTCCTGAGTGCTGGGATTATAGGTGTGCACAGCCATGAGTGGTATGCGTGCATGCATGCATGTGCGTGTGCGTGTGCGTGTGTGTGTGTGTGTGTGTGTGTGTGTGTGTGTGTGTGTGTGTGTGTGTGTGTGTGTATCTGTGAATATAGAGGCCAGGGTTCAACATCAGGTATCTTCCTCCATAATTCTTTGCCTTATTTTTTTGAGACAGAGTCTCTCACTGAACTTGGAGCATGTTGATTCAGCTAGGTTGGCTGACCAGCAAGGTCCAAGTTTCTGTCTTCTCAAAGTTGGGACAGCAAGCATGCACCACCTTGTCTGGCTTTTTATATTGCTGCTGGGGAAATGAACTCAGGTCCTCATACTTGTGTGACAAGCACTTTGCCAATGAAGCCGTCTCTTAGCTGCTCCCCTCTCCCCTGAATTGTTCTTAGCGTTGAGGAGAAGTGCAGAAGGGCTGCACTGAAGGGGCTGTGTTCAGGGATGGGAACATGCTCCTGACAAGGGACGGACAGGGTAGAGGGTGCCTCCAGAGTTATCGGAGGTGGATGCAAACATGTTTTGGGAATTCAGGCACTAGGATGACTCCACAGTATTGATGTGTGCATGTGACTGTGTGCTAATGAGCACACATCTATGGCTTCTAGGCTTTTGCATATTTCTACCTCTGCCACTGTTTCCTGGGTCTTCAAGAACCTTAGGAGTGTCCAGCCACTTTCTCTTCATCACAATGCCGACCATTCGTATTTCCTGTCTCTTATGCTGTAACTTCTTCACTAGCTTGCGCTCCTCTGGGCCGAAACACAGAGTGGCTACTTCATGAGTATTTACTGAATGTCTGTCTATCATGTGCTCGCCCCAGAGGGAATTTTAGACAAGATGACTCTTGGTTGGGTAATAACAAAACTCCCTAACTTGCTCTATAAAGTCTTCTGTGATCTGGCCCCTGAGGTTTCCAGATCCTTCATATTAATGCCCTAGCCTTTGCTTTTCTCATGTGCTCAGAACCCTTACATGCACAGTCTGCCTACCATGCTCCTCCATATACATCCTCCATTCAATTAATTTCTCCTTACTAAGATCTTGCCACAATATCCTTGGGCTGATGTTGTTTGATTATTTGTTCCCATGGCACCCTAGGTTTCTCTTTCAGGGGAATATAAATAATTAATTATGGTTTCATTATGTCTGTTGATTCCACTTAGTGTAAATTTGGAAAGAACATCTCTATCTTGCTCATTGCTGTCTACCCAGTGCCTGGTATGTAGTAGGCTGTTAAATAAAAGTGAACGCTAGTGGATGCATCAGTATTGAGTGTTTCTTGCAAGTCTAGATGCTTCTTTAAGCTTTTCTTCACATCCAAGACTCTTGTTTTATCTATAAGTCTTTCGGAGCCTGGTTCTCCAGCTTGCCTGTTTGCCTCATCCCTCTCACAGGGCTATGGGTTTTTGTTTGGTGGTCTTCAAGCCCTGCCCTCCCCATAGACTTCATATCTTCCAGTGAAGAGGATAAATGCTCCAATTCACAGCATGCTTGTCACAAGCCCACGAAGCTGCCAGTGTCTCTGGAGGGGCTGTAGCCTGGAGCTTGCAGTTAAAGGTCATTAGCTGGGTTGACTGTCAGAGGCAATGGCAAGATCAGGATACATTTCTCTGTGATGCTTAGTGGCCTGAGGCTGTGATCAATGAAATCTGCTTTACCTGTTTGAGATTTCCTGCTCTCCTTCACTGTGAGAAACCCTACCCTTACCCCACATTAGGGAACGGCATCTTCCTCTCTCTCTCTCTCTCTCTCTCTCTCTCTCTCTCTCTCTGTGTGTGTGTGTGTGTGTGTGTGACTCCACTTTCAGGTGGTTTAAGGGGACCATGAGCTTGTGGGGACAAGGGTACAGGTTATTGTTTTCATTTGACTTTTTGAAGAGTGAATAAAAGTCAGAAAGAAAGAAAGAATGTGTTAAGGGGACTAGGTAGGTGCTAGGGGCTAAAGAAAAGCCACTTTTTTTTCTTTGTGCTTTTCCAGGGGAAGAAGATAGTTCTAGTCATGTATCAACTTTTGTTTATCAACAGCAGCCTGTAAAGTTGAGGAACTTGACACAGAGTTTCTGAGATCCCCTTATTATCCAATGCTTTACATAAATGTAAGGTCAGAGTGACCTGGGACTGCTTCCAGGACCTGTCACTTACTGGCTGTGCATGCTTATGAGGCTTCTTATATCTCTCTGAGCAGTTCTATACTCTGCTTAAGATGAACACCTTTACTATTACAAGAGCCGTGGAAGACTGAAGACCAAGAAGACATCTCACACAACCCTCAGTAGGGAAGAGGTGAATTCACTGAGGTACACAAGTTCTATGAACCATCAGGCATCTATCACAGAGGATGAGGAAGTTCTGATATTTTGTTTCCTCAAAGTTACAGTTCTAGGGGGCTGGAGAGATGACTCAGAGATTAAGAACACTGGCTGCTCTTCCAGAGGTTTCAGGATGGATTCCCAGAAGCAACATGGTGACTAAGCCACCTGTAACTCTGCTTCCAGGCATTCTATGCCCTCTTCTGGTCTCAATAGGCACCAGGTATGCACGCAGTGCACAGACATATATGAGGTAAACCATTGGTACAGGTTAAACCAAAAGAAAAAATAGTTATGGAAATCCCACACAGAAGTCTCATTTGTCAGCCAAAAAAAAATTGTGAATAAATAATAGCCTCAGGAATTGAGTGGTGTGCTACCCTACCTGGGCAGTCCTATATGGGTCATACTGTGACAGATACTCATTGGGATATATTGATTTAGATGTAGATATGTTCCAGTGCTCATAGGAAGAGGCTAAGTGCATCCTTCCAATGATAGTTCCCTCTATGTGTTGTGGGCGTGTGCAGAATGGCAGAAGGGCAGCATGGTGGGGATTCTGCTTTTTTTTTAAACATTATATTTTTTAAAAAATGGACTATAGATATTATGGATGCATTTACTTTTGAAGATCCACTTCATTGTATTTTCAAAATTTAAAAATCTTTGAAAGCCAGAGATAATATATAAGAAAATGTTTAACTGGCCATGGTAGGGCACAGCTATAATCCCAGTACTTGGGAGGCAGAGGCAGGTGGATCCCTGTGAGTTCTAGAACAGCGTGGTCTTGCTGAGAACTGTCTGGTACAAGGTTTATACATGTAATTAAATCCATAGAGAGCCTAAGGGTAGGTGAGGAAGGAACGGGTGAGAAGGTCAAAGGTGGCATGAAAAGGAGAAGGAACTGAACAACAGTCTTCACTGTTTCTGACTGTGGGTTCAACATGACCAACTGCCTCAAACTCCTGGGTCATGACCTCCCATCATAACGGCTGCACTCTTTTAAATTCTGTGAGCCCGTACAAACGCCTTCTCCCTCATGTTGCTTTTGTCACAGCTACAAGAAAAGGAACTAACACTACAGGTGACTTAACCCCTGGAGATGTCAGTTTCTACATCTGGAAAATGGGTATTTCCCTAGGACTTAACTCTTTGAAAGGTCAGTGTCAGTATGACTGACGTAAGATCAACTAAATCTCTCTCTCTCTCTCTCTCTCTCTCTCTCTCTCTCTCTCTCTCTCTCTCACACACACACACACACACACACACACTCACTCACACACACACACACACACACACACACACACACACACACTTTTCAGTGACATTAACTTTCAACTAGTATTACCAGTAGTATATTAATATCTGTGTTATTCTTAAGAACCAGAATCTTTTACCCACAATTCTGAGACACATGAAAGTTCCTTGGAGTGTATTTTGTCTGCAAAATCAGACCTGAGCTGATGTGACCACCTACTCCTTGTCCTTATTCATCTCTTTTGACTATTTATAAGTTTTATGGATGACCAACATCTAAGTGTATGCCCCACAGGTATCCAGTCCCTCATGGTAGACAGTCCCCCAATCTTTCTAAAATGTTCAGGAACATTTCCCTTCCTCAAAGGCATCCAAGTTGGGGACTGAGAAGCAAGACTCTGATGTCCACAGCAGCCACCCTTCCATGTTCTGATTCCTTTCTCTGGGTATTTATGGCGTATAATTTTAGTGTTTGTCTTCCATTTCTCTTTAAATCAACTCTAACTTAAATTTATTTCCAATGGAAATAACTTGCAACTCAACTGTAAATAGAAAGCTAGTACCTCTGTCCATAAATAGAAGGCTACTGTAAAAATAAACACAATAAAACCAAAACCATATTATGAAATTCTGGCTCAGTGCTGTGAATTGAAAAGGAAATATCTTGCTTGCTTCATGGTGAGATGTTATTTAATGGCAGGCTGGGAGGCTATGCATCAGCTACAGTGGATGCTACAGCAGCTAGGCGGTGGGGTAGCTTGCCTGTTAGAAGGAGGGCTCTGGTTAGTTTTCAAATCTCATCAGTCTGGGGTTCAGGGCAGTGACTTTCCATGCATCACCTGGCAGAATTAATCGCTTTCCCTATGTGGTTAGGACAGATGGCCTATGTCCAAATTCACCCCGACTCCCTTGATCCTCAGTCCCCTCCATCCTTCCCATCCCCTCCCCACCTCCCAACAGGGAATCTCCTCCTGAACTGTAAGATCCTCCTGCCAGTGTTTCTGGGAGCCTTGGTCTTGGGGATGTTATAGTGTAACCAGGAGCCATGAGGCGGGCAGTTGGTGCTGGCAGGAAGGAGGACCACAGAGTACTGTGGTCTGGGTGCTGGGCAGGAAGGAGGACCTCAAAGGCCTGGTACTGGGTGGGAAGGAGGACCACAGAGGCCAGATGCTGGGTAGAAAGGAGGACTCAAAGGCCTGGTACTGGGCAGGAAGGGGGACCATAGAGGCCACATACCTAGCAAGAAGCTGGTATTGGTTCATTTGTTCATTAAAAACACAACTAAGAAAAAAAAAAAACGCCTTTAATCCCAGCACTTGGGAGGCAGAGGCAGGCGGATCTCTGTGAGTTCGAGGCCAGCCTGGGCCACCAAGTGAGTTCCAGGAAAGGCGCAAAGCTACACAGAGAAACCCTGTCTCGAAAAACCAAAAAAAAAAAAAAAAAAAAAAAAAACAAACAAAACACAACTAAGTATTAATAATGAATGCTTGCTGCATGCTAAGTACCACATGGGCTCATCTAGGGATACAAAGGGTATTAGAAAATGGACAACATTGTCCCTGCATGGGACAGGTTCTGTGAGGAAGCCAACAAAGGGTGCAGACAGCCAGTGGCAATAGGAGGCTGGTAAAGATGCTCAGAAAAGGACATCTGAGCTGAGACGCAATGCTGGACATGAGCAGCCACACTGAGAACAAGAAGGAAAGCGTCTGGGCAGGGAGCCAGATGTGTGTGGTGACCTAGAGGCAGGAACACCCCCCCCCCCCCCCCCGTATAGGGTGGTGTCTCTTGAATTTCTGTGGGGCAGAGTCCCTTGGAGGGTTAGTCCAGACATCTTCCTAGGTTGCACCTTGAGAGGCTGGATTCAGCAGGTCTGGGGTGTGGCTGGAGGTTCTGTATTTCTAAGAAGCTTCTACACAACCAGGAAGCCTTCACCAGAGGCAAATCAGATAGGTCCATCTGACCTTTCAGCCTTCCAAACTGTGAGCTAAATCAAACCTTTCCTGATTCATAAAGAAATCAACCTCAGGTAGGTATTTTGTTATAGCCACAGAAAATGGACAAGTTGCAAAGGCCATCTATGATCACAGATGGCACTATTTAGGCAGAGGGTTAGTTCTGTCTCTTTTAGACTTCCAAACCTGCCAGTAGGGTGCTGCCATCTCTGGTATGCCAGAGAAAACCCTTTGACCTGAGCAGAATGAGGGAGACTCACTTTTGCCAGAGTCTTGGGTCTGGGCTGCAGATAGTAGTTATCCAGGCCTGTGTCCCACCTGTCCCTTGTGGACCTGAGCTCCTCCTGGAGCAGGCAAAGGACTCCTCCATGGCTTCCTCTCTATCCACCTTAACTCCCATCATTCAATTCCTCTATAGTACATGGATGTCCCATGGCCTTGGAGACAGTGGCCTGCTAGGAAAATTAGTGGCTCAGGAATCACCCCCATTCAAACTCGTCCTTGTTATCCATGTAACCTGGTTTTATTTTCTCAGCATCCTTAAGCCTTACTCACTTCCTCATCAGAAAAACTAGATGGCACAGCTGAGTGCGCTGAGTTAAGGGAAACATTTGAGACAGGGCATACGGGCAGCAATGGGCTGTTTGCAGCCTGGTGGTTCACATAGGGAACTTCTCCATGGATAGGAACTCCCTAGCTCCAGCTGGAGGCTAGCACCATCACGCCATCATTCTAGGTGCCATTCTAGGCAGTTCCATCGCTACCCAACCCTCTGCACATTTTCTTCCTTTATATTTCACTGGTGAAGGCAAAAGAACACACAGAAATGAAGCCACCTAAGGTGGCCCAGCCAGGCAGCTGTGCTGGAATTTGGACCAACTTTGAAATGTGCTTGTCATCTGGAATCTGGGCTGTCTCCGTCCCCTCCTCATGTGTCCACTGTGTCAACCTTGGTGGGTGCCTGGCTCTAATTCCCTAATGGAGCTATGTCATTCACTCCCAGGAGCTAAGGACTGATAAGGTACAGCCTCGATCAGGAGTACATATGGCTGGGGAGTGGACCTAGGGCTTCTGGAGGTGGGGTGGAGTCACAAGTGTCTCAGTGAGAAGGTTGGCGCAGTGGCCAGAGCACAGGGAAGTCACAGACAGATTGGCCAGGAGATGCCTGGGTGAACAGCATGGGTCTCACGCCATGTTAGCTCTGTGGGGGACACAGAAGCAGGCCATGACCTTCCCCCAGGAGCTGCATCTCATCGGGGACGGAGATCACAGATTCCAAAGAGGAAACCCACTTTTGAGCAGGCAGGGACTGTGCTAAGAGCTGGGTTTTAGATCTGGAGCTGGAAGGAAAGGCTGAGTCGGGTGGTATCAAGCATTAATACAACCTCAAGCTGGCAGGGAAGGCTCTTGCTGGGGGCTTGTGGAGGAGGTGAGACATCAAGACTGTGCGTGCTCTTGATGTGCTGTGAATGGATAAGGCTCAGAGACTCCTGAGATCCTCCAAGCTGGGGTGACAATGAGGTTATTGCTACAGCATAGCTCCCAGGGCAAGTTATGCCCACCCTCTGACCCCCAATTTCTTCTTCAGCAAGGCAGAGACAATGAAACATGGCGTAGCTTGCACGTGGGCTGCCACAGTCCTGACGGTATAAATAAATATGTCCCTCGTTCCCACTGACTCCCCAGTAGACATGTGGTCGCATCATTCTGAAAACTGACAAAATTCTGCAAAGGCTCTCGCCTCCTCTTCTCCCCCTGCGCCTTGCCCACTCTCCCTCATCTTCATGTCTTCCTGGATACCCACGCAGTCAGGCAAAGGAAGGTGAGAAATAGGATCTGTGAACTCAAAGGATCTCTGTGACCAAATTACCTAGTATATAGTCTGTGCGAGGTACAGTTGATTAAGATGGTGATGGGAATAGTGGGCGTGGTGGTGCAGCCTGAAGGAGAAGGTGATAGGCTGTTCTGATTGCTGAGGAGGAGCCCAGAAAAGTCCAGCGTCCCTTCCTTGGATTTAGAGTGGATCTTTCCTCCCACAATGAAAACATCTGTATGAGACACCGCTGTGGTGTGTGAGAATGTCCCCACAGGCTTGTGTGTTTGAATACTTGCTTCCCAGCTGGTAGTACAGTTTAGAAAGATGGCGGAGATGGTAGCCACTTTGCCATAGGAAGATGGCTGACAGAAGTGGATTCCTGGGTGGGGTGGGCTTTAACCCACTAACTTCTGGTCGCTTTATCTGCTTCTTGGTCAGTTGCCATTATTTGATCTGTGACTTTTTGTCTCAGACTCTCACTGACAAGGACTGGGTTGTTGGGCAGCCATGATTCAAATCCTCTGAAACCTTGAGCCAAAGTAAGTCTTTTCTGCCTTACGTTGTTTCTGTCTGGTTACAGCAAAGAGGAACGTAACAAGCACAGATGCGTAGATGGGGGGGGTGTATAAAGGAAGTTTGGTAAGTGAAATGGCTATTCTTGGTTGTCAACTTGACAACATCTGGAATTGACTAAAACTCAAGTGGCTGGGTACACCTGTGAGGGAATTTTTTCTTAATTAAATCATTTGAAGCAGGAAACCAACTTCTAACCTAGGTCTTCGAGGTGGGAAGATCCACCTTTAATCGGGGCCACACCTTCTGCTGGCAGCCTCTATAATGGACATGGAAGAAGGAAGCTTGCTCTCGCTTTACCTGCTTGCTCTCGCTCTCACTGGCAAGTCCATTCCTTCACTGGCGTCAAAGCCTACTTTTTGGGGATTCTGGGATATACTGAAGACCAGCTGAGATATCCAACCTCATGGAATGAACTACGACCTACTGGATCCTTGGACCTTCTGTTGATAGATAGCCATTGTTGGGCTAGCTGGACCACAGCCTGTAAGCCATTCTAATAAATCTCATTTTATATACATTATATATTATATATATATGTAATATATATATATAATATATATATATATTTCCTTGTGTAAGTTCTGTTCTCCCTTGACTAATATAGCAAGGCAGGGTTGCTCCCCAGGCCCCAGAATGTCTTCAGTGAACACATGTTGAATTACAGATTTTCAATACTGCTTCTGAGAAGCATTGAGGGAGCCCAGATACTGCTGTGAGGGAAGCGGTGTGTGAGCCAGTGGCCCAGTGGCTCACTCTTTAGACTATTGGGTGAGCAAGGCCATTGCCATAGTCCCCAGTTTCAAAGTTTCCCCAAGAGCCCAGACTCTAGGGTTGGAGGCAGGAGAACTGTACTCAGAGTCCCCAACTCCTATGTTCCATCCTTTTTTTTTGAGCGTGTGCCTACCTAGGTTTATGAAAATGAGGGAGAGTGGGTGAGGAAGGGAGGAGGAAGGGAGAAAAGAAAGGAGGAGGAGGGAGAGGAGGTGGGGGAGGAGGAGGCGAGAGCCCTTGGAGGATTGTGCCAGGTTTCAGAATGAAGCTGCCACATGTCTGCAGGGGAGTCGGAGGGAACGTGGGGACATATATATATTTATACTGCGAGGGCTGTGGCATTCTTCCTCACAGCAGTTTGATGGCTAATAAATTCAAGAGGACCAGAGTTGGTCTTTTACTCAGATAATGCTGGGGACTGAGGAAGAGGCTCTGGTCTAGCATCATAGCTTCCTTCTGCCTGTATGTCCTTGTGCCCTGGCTCGCAAGGTCAAGGCTGATCCTGGCCCTCAGGCTGCAAGCTTGTAGCTTGTAGTTTCACTCACACAAAGCCAGTGGGTGGCCCATAGACACAGAAACTTCCTATTTCTGCATCAGGATAGGTTCCATGGGACTAGGACCAGAGTGGTTCACAAGGGACCCACCCACTTCATTTAATGCTCTTTTCTAGCTTGAAATTCTTAGTATTTTTTTTGGGGGGGGCAAGGCATTTATTATTTTCATGTACTGAACTCCATACAATACATGAATTGGCTCCAAAGCCCCCATCAGATCCCCAAATTTGCAGGTTAAATCCCTTATATAAAAAGGTATGGCTAGAATTTACATTTAACCTACACAATCCTCCTGTATATTTTAGTTTTCTAATTTTTCCATTTTAAATATGTGTGCTGCAGATGTATACATGTGTGCTTGCATGTGTGTGAGCACACATATTTGTGAATGTGTGCTCATGTATGATGTCAGGAATTGTGCTGGTTTTTTTTTTGTGTGTGTGTGTGTGTGTGTGTGTACGTGTTTGTCAACTTGACACAAACTGGAGTCATTTGGGAAGAAGGAAGTTCAGTTGAGGAATTTCCTCCATTAAACTGGCCTGTGGGAAAGTCTGCGGCCATTTCCTTGGTTAGTGATTGTGATATGAGAGGACCCAGCCCACTATGGACAGTTCTAACCCTAGGCAGGTGGTCCTGGGTGGTATAGGAAAGCAGGCTGAGCAAGCCACAGAGAGCAAGCCAGTGAGCAGCACTCCTCTATGCCTTCTGGCTTCATATTTCTGCCTTGTGCTCCTGCCCCAGCTTCTCTCCATGACGGGGCTCTAACCTGTAAGATGTAATCGATCCTCTCCTCCCCAGGTTGCTTTGGGTCATGGTGTTTATCGCAGTAACAGAAAGCGAAGTAGGACAGGGATTGGCCACCTTATTCTTTCAGGTAGTGTCCCTTAATCAAACCCAGAGCTCATTGATATGGCTGGTGTCACTAGCCAGTTTGCTCCCAGGATTCTCTGTCTCCACTCTTGTACGGCTGGAATTGCAGTCAGGCTACCATGCCCACCCAGCATGGGTTCTGGGTATCGGAACTCTGGTCCTCAAGCTTGGGAAGGGCTTTAGCTGCTGGGCCATCTCCCCGTCCCCTTGAATGTTCTAAAAGCTCTCTAGGTACTTTGTAACTCCTCACACACTGTAGCAAATGACCGCTCTGCTGCACTGCTCAGGGAAAGATGAAAGCCTGCGCATGTGCAGTGCAGAGGAGCATGAAAGCCTGCGCATGTGCAGTGCAGAGGAGCGTTCCCCAGATGGCTTCAGTCCACAGGCTGGGCTTGCAGATCAGAACCCAGGCCTGTGGAGGAAGACAGTGTGCTGGAGAACAGTGAGCTGGAGAAAGAAGGAACGTGTAAGATGTTGATAGTGACGTTTGAGCAGAGCCCATCAGAAGCCCTGCCAACAGGAAAAAGTGCTCTAGGCAGAAAGAACAGCGGGTGTAACAGCCCTGATGTAGATGCTCACTCAGTACACTGGCATTATCCCTAGACCAGGGAAGCCTTCTTTGGGGCATCTGAAGCAGTACCAGGGGGATGTCTCTGTCCAGGTTCTTCTGTATATCGATGCCAAACAATGTAGGAAAATATTGACATGTAAAAAGTAAAAGGCATTCGCTTAGTGTAGGGATTGTGAGCCTTCAGCCTGGGGCCAGAGAACCTGAGTTCAAGTCCCACTCTTGCTATTTTAAGCTGTGTGGCCTTGGGTAGGGTGCTTGCCCCTCTGAGTCCCCTCCTCCTCTGAACCTGGGAGATAATAGGATTACCTCAGAGGGATCATCATGAAACACAAAGGGAAAACGTTTACAACAATGAATAGTTTAATGAATGTGTTGTAGGAAACAGCGGTTTTTTTTTTTTCTTACATTTATTTATTGGTTGGTGGGGGTGGGAGGCGGATGCCTGCGCCACGGTGTGTGTGTGTGTGTAGAGGTCAGAGGACAATTTTGGAAGTCAGTTCTACCTTTACTGGGCCCTGGGGATTAGACTCAGGTCACCAGGCTGGCTGGCAGGTGCCATTCACCTGCTGAGCCATCTTACTAGCTTTGCTTCTGTTACTCATTAAAAACAAACAGCTCTCACACTCTGAGACTTGCTCAGTGCTTGCTAGATGGCAGAGGCATGACTTCAATTAATTCTCACAGCGGCATCATGAGATGTTGATCGCTGCCCACTGTTTTCTTTTTTTTACAGATGAGAAACAACAACAGAGAGGGCAAGACACTTATCCAAAGGACACACAGCTAATAAGTGGCAGAGCTGGGCTTAGAACCCCAGGAGTCCGGACCCAGGAAAAGCACACTGGATCTCATTCTTGACTAGCAGGTTGGTGACTAGCTCAAGGAAGTTCAAGTGGAGCTGGAAAAGGTGTGGCATGCTGAGGTGACACTGGCCAGTGAGCTGGTCTCACATCGAGCTCTGTGGCAGACCTGATACTTGGTAGGAGTCCCACTTCCACATTGCCTGGTTTGACTGAGCCCAGAAGCAAAGGTTCGGCTCCATCCTTCCTTCCTGTTAATGCTGGCTTACGTTTTAGCACGTTTCCATTTACCCCGAACAGTCAAGTACAGAGGCAGGCCTAGAACAATCAGGGTCATAGACAGTTAGTGTGTGCAATGCAGTCCGGACTTGGCCCCGCAGTGCCTCCCTATGTGCTCCCCTCCTAACCCCCGTCCTCACCTCATGTCCTTATTGAGAACTTAAGCATCACCTGGAGGAGGGAGGAGCTGGGGGAAGGGGGGCGTTTGCACCGAATGTGCACACTTTCTTCTTACCATCTCCTCAATGTTGTGTTTACATCGTATTCATTATTACACATTCAACAAACGTTCAGAGAGCACTTGGATCGGCCCTGGCACAGGTTTATGGCACTGTACGCATACTGATAAATTGTGACCCCTTGGGGCACTAACCTGGTCCTCACAGTGCAGATGGGGATGGAGGGCCAGCCTCTGTCTTTGCTCCTAACTTTTGTTAGACATGAGCCTGTGGCCAGAGTAGGTAGGTCCTGTGCTTGAGGTGGCTTCCTGCTTCCCCACAGGGGAAGGAAACCCCTTGAGAATACCTCCTGCCCGGGAAGCAAGACCCTTTGGGTTCCTAGTTTTGCTCCCCACAGGGACAGTGTCAGGAGTGTGTCCTGGGAGAATGCTCCATCCCCATTTGACCTCGGTTGGCTTCAGGGGAGTCCCTCCAGTGGGCTGATTTAGGTGTGCTGACTTGAAGACCAGGGCAGAATGTGGGGCCCTGGGAAGTCTCCAGCCTCGTGAACTCTCCTCATGGTGGAGTATGTGTGTGTGTGTCTAGTCATACCCTCTGGAGCCACTGCTCAAGTTCAAATCCCAGCGTCACCATCTGCTAGTTGTGTGGCCTTGACAAGTAAGTTCTCTGTGCCTTACTTTTTCCTGTCTGTAAAATGGGGCTAAGAGAAGCACCTACCTCACAGGGGTTGTGAAGCTTAGAGGAGCTGATACAGCTTAAGTGATGTGAGCGCAGAGGAGGATGTCTAAATAATGGCTGTTTTCACTGTTGGGTCCTTCCTCACTCAGAAAAGTTGGGTCTCCCCCTTTTCCTCCTCTTCCTCTCTCCCTTTTCCTTTTCTTTCCCCTTCCTCCTCCTCTTCCCCTCCTTTTATTTATTTTTTTAATTGAAACTTGCATTTTTGAGACAGGGTCTTACTATGTAAGCAACTGGCCTTGAACTCCTATTCTTCCTCCTTAGCCTCCTGAGCAACAGTCTCTGCCTTCTCCTCGCCCTGTACCCTTCAGGCTGATTTCTTTTCCCTGGTAATATTTGACTAAGAATCTTCCTTTACCAGACTCTCGCACGTAAGCTCTCTGGTGGCTTCTTGTCATATTTAAAATCACATCGGATGTCCTTAGTAGAATGTCCTTTCTGATTTGACCCATCTATTTTCCAGCTCTACCTACTACCATTTACCCTTTGGTGGTTGTGCCCTGCTCCCCAGCCATGTCGGCAGAACCATGCCAAGCTCTTTGTTGCCGCAGGCCCATGGCACATGCCATCCCCTTTGTCCAGAATATAGCTCTTCTGTATGTATCTCACATGGCTTTGACTTTCATTCAGGTCTCAACTCAAATGCCACCTCCCCAGAGAGGCCCTCCCTGCTGTCCCATGGCAAGACATGATCTGATTTACTCTTTAAGAAGACAATTCTTATGCCCTGTGGATAAATCATTTACCACACAGCATGTTCTTACACTGTTTCTACCAAGTCCCACCAGGCGCCAGGCACCCCTGCAGGAGCCTACGTGAGCTGTAATTCATCTGCTCACTCAACAGGCATTGTTCTGGGAACTGTGTGTAAAAACACCACAGATATGCACTGGCACAGCTCACCAGGAGGTCACAGTCCAAGCAAGGAAGCTTATCTGTTGATTTTCTCATGCTGAAAAAAATTCCCAGGCCATCACTAAAGTTTCTCTGATCAGTGTCAAGACTGTGTTACCGGGTGGTGGGTCTTTAAGGGGCAGGATCCAGTCCTAAACAAGTCACTTATACCAATTCCTCTAGGCTCAGAAACATTGTGGAAGAAAGGGCAGGAAGTATGTACAAAAGATAGGGTGACAGGCTATGGAACACCATTCTCTAGAATCGATTCAACCATTGCAACCACTAATTCACAACTGTGGTTCCTTTCACTGGGTCCGGACAAGAGCAGCCCTATCAACAGTCATTCAAGGAAGGGGGAGGCGCCCAGGGGGCCATACCTTTTACCTCTAAATTATTGACTATTGATAGATCCTGGGATTCGGGGAACCACTGTCTTTAGCTATAGACCCATTGTTGAGCCAACCAGACCCAAATCCATGGTGTAATGGCCTTGGCTAATCTCAGTAGTCCACAAAAGACATGAATAGATAATTAACATGAGAGTGAGATTTGTAGGGAGTGGGCAGGGAGGATAAGGGTGGCAGGGAGATGAGAGTGGTCAGTCTGCAAGGTGCATATGTATAGAACTGCAAATAAAAAAGAGCACAGATAAAAGAGGCGTGGCCTGTAAGAGGCGTGGCCTGTAAGAGGTGTGGCCTGTAAGAGGCGTGCCCTGTTGGTTGTTCATGCTGGGACCCTGCCCTGTAGTTCTTGTGAGACCCATGTTAGTTCTTGTCTTCTGTGCTTTTGGGGAGGAGCCCAGGGTCCTCACTTGCATGTGCTAGGTCAGCGCTCTGCCATGGCGCCATATTCCCCAGCTGACCTGGTTAGTTCTTAAAAGAGGTTTGTTAGGAAGGGACGAGACTGGCCCCTCCCGAGTCTTCCTGTCCTGCTGGACCACGTCTCTCTCACAGGTGCCTCACCATGATGGCGTCTCTCAGGATGTATGGCAACTACGGAGACCCTTTGCCTGTGACATGCTGTTTGGAATTTTAGCCATATGGGATCTTTTCTCTTTACCTACAGCAACGGAAGTGGGGCTGATGAAGGGAGTCAGATGTGGCAGCAACCCCACTGTTCCCTTGGATACTGATGAGAGAGCAGAGGCCTTGCACTGTTGGGCTCATTCAGGGAGACTCTTCTGTTGCAGACCCAGGGTCGCTTCAGTGTCTCCTTCAGATCACCCAGCTGAGGGGTGCTGCCAACCCAAGAAGTGTCGGAAATGACCAGGTTCTGGTGAAGGACCAACAGGACCTCTTGCACACTGCACACTCTTAGCCATCATTTTTCCATATGTGGTCACATATAATCATCCCAACAAGAGCCCAGAGAAACAGGAAGGCTGTGCTCACTGTCCCCATCCACTTGCTGGCCACCATGGTAGTGCTGTATTACTTTTGCACAGTGCAGTGTTTAGTGTTCAGGGGTGCTCTCTTGGGTTGTGCTCCTGTGGACACACTGCATGGAATTTAGCAAGGTAGCAGTTCCCTGGGCCGGGCCTTTGGGAGGAGCCCCGATGAGAGGGGTGGTAAGGAGAGCCAGGCTGGCCACTGGGGGAAACAGAACTGTGTCAAAGTTGTGACAGAGACCCAGTCCATGCAGAAATGGAGCTGAGGAGGCCTTTAGAGGTGTGTTAGCTGAAGGCTAGAGAGTTGAGCCTGCTCCCACTGTGTTGTGAGGCTTCTGGGAAGGAGCCGGCACCTGGGATGTACCCGCTCTCCCATACTGGGAGACGTTCCCAGAGGTGGGCTTAGCAGTGGGCAGGCTGAACTGAAGGACCACCCAGCAGGATGAGGATGTGGGTGCCCCCATGTTGGCCACCTGTGCCAAGCAGACAGACAGGCTGAGAGTCTTTGGGCAGGTCAACGTCCTGCAGCCTGATTGTCCATCTGTAAAATGGCAGCAAGGAAGAGCAGGGTGTCGTGGGGTAGGGTGAGGGCTGGGTGGGTTACTGCAACGGGGCTTTGTTATGGGGATATTCAGGGCTGTGACAGGCTATTATCATTGTCTGTGATGGCACAGATAGTCATATGTACTACATGCGTATGGGATTGTGTGCATATGTGCTAGAGTGTATCTGAACACATGTGGGTATGTGAACACAAGTAAGTACACGAGTAGGTGCATGTGTGTGAGTGTGTACATGTGTGTGAATTTGTGAGCATGTGCATGCATGTGAGTGCCTGTGTGAGTGCATGAGTGTGTAATCACATGGAAGTGTTTATTAAAGACTGCGCAGGTGTGAGTGCAAGCTGTGTGTGCACTTGCGAATGTGCTTATGAGTGTATGTGCACATCTGTGAGTGCATGCATGTGTGAGTGTGTGTATGTGCTAGTGTATGCATAAGTGTTACACATGTGTGTACATGTGTATGCACATGTATAGGTGACTTGTGCATGCATGAGTATGTGTGCATATGTGAGTACATGAGTGTGCACATGTATGAGTGTATACATATGTGAGCATGAGTGTTCATGGGTGCATGCATGTGTGGGTGAGTGCAACAGTATATGCATATGTGTATGTGCAGTGTGCATGTGCATGTGTGTGTGTACATGTCTAACTACATGAGTGCATTCACGTGTGTGTGTTGGGAGTTGGGGTGGATAGAAGTTGAGGGTGGGGAGGGCATGGCTGGGAAGTTGGAGCTGGAACTCTTTGAAGCAGCCATTCCCTGGCTGTAGCACCACATGAACGGGGTGAGAGAGGGGCAAAACGATCCGGAGGAATCAGCGGCAGCCTTGTGTTTTCCAAAGGCAGCGGCGTGGTCCTTGTAGTGCCACCTACGCCCCGTCCAGTTTAGAACCCTGTCCTCTGTTCTGTCCTCACGTAGCTCAGGAGATTTCTGCATCTGTAACTCTCATCCAGCTGTCAGCCTGCCCAGCACCTGTGCTTCAGGAAGAGCGAAATCAAAGCGCAGAAGGAAGAAGAGGAGCCTGCTGCTGGTAAGCTTCGCTAAACCACAAGCCTCCCAAACAGCAGCGAGCAAGGGAAGCCCATGGGTGGAATGAGCTCCTCTCACACATCAGGAACTGCAGTGCATGGCACAAGGGGAGCCACCTGGCTGCTCCCACCCAAAGCCTCCTACTACCAGACCTTGTAAGGCATCATTGTCGTGCATGGACCCAGGGCTGGTTGAGACTTGCTGTCCACTGTCATTCATGGACTCAAGGCTGGTTGAGACTAGCTGTCCTTTGCTAATAATTTCTGTTTCCCTTAGACTTCGTATTATGGAGCAATTTTAGGTCGCAGCAAACTGGAGTGGGTTAGAGACTTCCCAGATGCCTGTCTCACTCATGATCAGCATCTCCACCACAGTGTCACATTTGTCCTAACTGCTGAGCTACATCAACGTGTCATCATCCCCCTGAGTGCAGGGTCGTGCTGGGGCTTCATCACTTGTTAGTGGCTTACGTTCAACAGTTGAGCCTCTGGGAGCTGTGTTCCTTGGATTCCCCAGAAATGATGTGTATGGGGATGATAGCTGGAAAGGAATTCATCCGCTCACTGATCACTTGACTTCATCAACAAACAAGGCTCAACTGTCTTGTGTTTGTGAGGTACTGGACGAATTGCTGCTTTAGAGAAGCGACTGTGTTGGACTGAAACTTGCAAACTCCCCCCCCCCCCCCCAGCTCATTCTGTCTCTGTCTGTTCAGGGAGTGCAGGAATCTGACTTCTGGCAGAATGGCTGACCTTCCGGGAGCACAGCCAGCTCTGCTTCCCCTGGGCACTGACTACACAGGCCTGTTCCCTTTGCTAGACTCCACTGAGCCTGTGGGGCGTACAACTCTCTGCACACACACTATCCCTTAAGGCTGGAGGGCTCAGTTGGTAAGTTGTTTGCCCAGCATGTAGGAAGCCCTAGCTATTATTCCCAACACCATGTGTAAAAACTGGCTCATAGCAGTATGAGCCTGTAATCCTAGGGCAGGGCAGACTGCCAGAGGATCAGGAGTTTAAAGTCACCTTTGGTACATAGCAAGTTTGAGGCCATCCTGGGTCTGTCTCAGAAAAATATAACAAAAAGTGTAAGGCTAGGAAACAAGACTTACAAGCCCTAAGTACTAAGAAGGTGTTGTGACAATTATTGTTAACCCAATAGGACCTAGAATCACCCGGAGGAACCGGCTTCTAGGCATGCCTATGGGGGATTATCTTGATTATGTTAATTGAGATGGAGACTCCTGCCTACTGTGGGTGGCATCATTCTCTGGCTTAGAGTTTGGTCTGCAGAGATGGAGAAAGGAAGCTGAGTACCATTCATCCCTCTCTGTTCTCTGTGTCTGCAATGGGACCAGCTGCTTCAAGCTCCCGCCTCCTTCATCTCCCCATGAGGGACTGTACCCTTGAACTGTGAACTTTCTCCTCTCTACCCTTGAACAAGCCCTTTCTCCCGTGTAAGTTGCTTTTGTCGGAGTATTTTATCACAGTAAAAGTAAAACAACTAAGATAGTAGCAGTAGCTTTCCTATGCTTAATTTTAAAATCTACTACCCTTAGTATATTTAAAAAAAAAAAGTCCAACAAATTCAAATATTTTGCCAGGATGACTACTTTAAATCAAATCTCATTTTGAAAAGCCTTTTTTCCCTCTGTACACTACCTGGCACGTGTTCTTGCTTAATGCTGTGCTCAGTTTGTGCTGTTAATCCATCTCACTGGTAAATAACCCTCAGAAGGTCCCCTGCCTTCCTGGAGCTGAAACCCAATGAAGGAAAATAGCTATTCCACAAACAGACATCCAGACACACGTTTGCGGCAGGAAGCATCGTATCCTGGGGAGAGGGCTGAATGGAGAAGTGGGACACAGAGCTGTTGGGAACAGATAGCAAGAGATGGTCTCCTGAGAAGGTGACATTTACAACAATTGCGAAAAGCCAGCCACGAGGCTGCAGGTGGCAGACACACAAGAGTTTGGACTAAGAGCTTCCTGGACTATGGAGAAAAGGCTGGTGTAAAGGCAGGGGGTGTAACTCGGAAGAGTGCTAGCGAGCAAGCACAAACCAGATGTGGTTGGACAAGAGATATGATTGGACACACCTGTGATCCCAGCACTCATGAATTGGAGACAGGAGGATCAGAAGTTCAAGCCCCAGGCCAGCCTGTGATACACAAGATCCTGTCTCATCAATCAATCAATCAATCAATCAATCAATCAATCAATCAAGGCTGGTAGAGCTGGAGTCCAAAACAGGAGGAAGGTGCTATAACTGAAGCTGGAGAAGTGAGTGAGGAACACCCTGGACATTACAGTTGTTTTTAACCCCTTGCAATTTACAATCATCTGGGGAACATTAAAAAAAACAAAAACAAGAAAAAAAAAACCATACCAGGGCAAAGACTCAAATGATGGGATGGTACCCAGGCTCCCATGCATTAAAACAAACAAACAAACAAAAATCCCAAAACAAAACAGGAGATTAAGTGTGCTACCACCGAGGACCACTGAGGTGGGTCTGAAAGCTATGGTTTCCTAAATACTTTCAGTGCCTCCAAATCCCCAGGGGACTTTGAGAAAAATACAGATTCTGATTCAGCCAGGTGGAGTTGGTAGTTTCATCTCTTTGAGCTCCCACGGGAGGCTGACGCTCCTAGTCCAAGGACCACATTTGGAGAAACAAGGTTTTTGTCGGTGATAAGGAGGCTTATTTTTACAGACTGGTAGGAAACCACTGGAGAATATTAAGCAGGAAGGCTAGCACGACCTTACGGATGTTTTCACAAGATTACAGAGGTTACAATGTGGAAAATGGATTGTGGGGGGGGGGGGGGGTGATGAGGGATAAAGAGGAGGGCTGCATCACTTGGCCTTTCTATGCTGCTCTCGGGACATTGGGCTTGGGGAGAGAGACAAGAAGTGTACAATGTTTAAGGTTTCGATCTAGAACCCTACATCTGTCTCCCCACTAGATCCCCAGAGCCATTTCCACAGAAATGACTCCTTCACAGGATGACTCCCCGGCCCAGATCTATCTCCCAGCCATAGAGATCTCTGATAGCAGGTTTAGATAGGGGAAGTACAGATGCTCAGAATCTACAGCTACTAACTAGAGAGTGTGCTCTTTAATGTCTCAGAGACTTCAAATGTCTTTGTTGTCTCAAAGATTTGAAATGTCTTTGTCACTGGTGCACAGTACCCTCTTGGGTGAGAGGGTCTGGGCTGTTTGCCAAGATGAATGAATGAAGTATGGTTTTCATTTGGAAGCCTGGTACTGCCAGATGGATAATAATTCCCCCAGCCCTAATCCCTGCTTTGGATGGCGTTTTCAAACCAATCCCCATAGTTCCAAGAAAAAGACTCATGCCTCAGAAAGTTGAAGGAAACCGTGAGGCCTTCAGGGGATGAGGGATGGACTGCCAGTGGTGGGTTGGTGCCTTCCCTGCCTGCACATTCTGTGTGAGCTGCGGGGCACATGCACCCTCCTCCTAGCACTGCAGGGGAGGGGTTGGTTTGGGTTTTTCTGCCTCTGCTGGGTTGCTAAGCTTTCGTGTTAATTCCTCCAACTCTAGAGAGTAAGATTTCAACTTGTCCAGAAAACTCATTAGTTCAGGAAGTAGGGGGAGAGAGGGAGGACAAGGAAGGGAGGTGGAGGAAGGGTGTTGGTATGGAAGAGGAAGGAAGGGGTGTGTATGGGAGGGGAGGAAGGAGGGAGGAAGTGAAAGAGGGAGCAGAGAAAAAGAGAAGGGTGGAGAGCAGGGAATGCTTTTGCAGACAAAATGGCCCAAGTGACTTCTAGGATACTGAACTGACTTGAGTGTTACAAGATGTTCAGGGATTACCACCTAAGTGAGTTGTTCTCCTCTGTCAATCAATGAGAGAGTGCATGGACTAAGATCTAAACTTCTCGGTCCTTCTAGAGGATATACTTCGGTTGTCTCTCACAAAGATGGATCACTATCTACATGGATATGTAGACAGATGTCCATATCTACAAATTGTAGGAGTTCACAGATGAATGCAGATTTCTGGTTCCTTCTGATTCAGAGGACATGGCAACAAGGGGTCCACGTTCTTTCAACAGGCATGGAATTTCCTGTTTGCTGTGGCCTATACCCAGTCCCCTTTCTTCTGTTTTCTGATGGTGCTGAGGATTGAACCCAGGGCCTTGTGCTTGCTGGCAAGCCCTCTACCAGTGAGCTCTGCTTTTGTTTCCTTTCTCCTCCACAACCCTCCTGGTCTCTCTAGATACCTGATTCAAGAGCCTATTGCTTGCCTTGAGTCTGTGAGCCACTGTTGGGAACAAAAGATCAGCTCCTTATCTGGGATGGAAAGGCAGTTTGGAAGCAGTTCAGATCAAAAGGCCTTAGTCATAGCTCCAAAGAAGATTCTACAGAGTGAGAAATAAACATAGAAATAGCTGCGGCTTCCCATCTGGAGCTCTTTGATATTCATGGTCTCTGGTCTTCAGAGTGGGTGACTGAGCAGTTAGGACTTGTGGGTTTTGATCTCTTGAAGCAAAAAGAACTCCAAGCCCCATGAGAAATGTGAACCTAGTATATACCCTCCTCTCCTCTCCTCTCCTTCCCTCCCTTCCCCTCCCCTTCTTTCCCCACCCCTCCCCTCCCCTTCTCTTCTCTCATTCCCTCCCTTCCCCTCCCCTCCTCTCCTCACCCTTCCTCTCCCCTCCTCTCCTCACCCTTCCCCTCCTCTCCTCTCCCTTCCCCTCCTCCCTTCTCCTTCTCTCCTCTCTTCTCCCCTCCCCTCCTCCCTTCTCCCCTCCCCTCCCCTCCCCTCCTCTCCTCTCCCCTCCCTTCCTCCCTTCTCCTCCTCTCCTCTCTTCTCCCCTCCCCTCCTCCCTTCTCCTTCCCTCCCCTCCTCTCCCCTCCCCTTCTCCCTTCTCCTCTCCTCTCCCCTTTCCTTTCCTTCCCCCAAACTGATTCTTAACCCACAGCAAACCCCTCTTTCCCATTCACCAAGATCAAAACAAATCAACCCCAAACTTCAACCTCAATATGGTGATATAAATCAAAAGGCTTTAAACTATAACTGTCTTCAATGAAGGAAAAGTCAGGAATGGGCTACAAGAGACTGGATTCAAAGTAGAGACATTGGTCTGAAGCCTTTTTTAAGGTTTAGATAAATACAGATGGAAAACAATAACCAGAACCAATTAAAAAGGTGTCCCTGTATGTGGGCAAGTGTGCACACATATGTTCCCAAGCTCTGCCCCCTGGAAGGACCTGGAAGTAGCTGCAATCCCCCAGCTGTGAGCATGTCTAGCACCCAGGTCTTGGTTTCTAACACCGTCCTTCAGCCAAAAGAAGCCAGGGACCTTGGGAAAATGACCATTTCCAGGGTCTAAACAGAGAATGGACATCTTAAATCACAGAAGAAAGAAGTATTCAAAATACAAACTGGAAAGGTATGTGAACAAGACACAGGACCAACAGCAAGAGCTGCTGCTGCTATGGTTTGAATCTGCGTTGAATGCTTGGTCCCTCGCTGATGGTGCCACTTTAGGAGGCTCTAGAAACTTTAGGAGATGGGACCTAGCTGGAGATGGATCCTTGGTGACATCTCGTCCCTGGTCTCTTCCTGTCTCCACCTGCTCTGCTGTTTCCTGTCCATCATGAGGTGAATCGTTCCTCACCACACATTCCCACAGCCGAGATATTCCATCCAGGTGTGGGGGCTAAGCAAGCACTGGACTATCTAAAACTACGGCCAGAACAAATCCTTCATGTCTGTCAGTATTTTGTCACAGCCACGAGAAAAAGGCACTGAAAAAGGCAGAATAACTAATGTAGGAATAGGTCATGACCCAAAGTTTAAAATAAACATGTGTGCACCTGGGCCCAAATAAGTGAATCGAGGAATAAGCAAGTAAGTGCGTGTGTGCGTGGAGGGGCGGGTAGATAACTCTCTTGTGTAGAAGAATTCTCCATTATTTATGTAACTCTAGCCCCCTCAAGGAAGCAGAACCCAATCCTGCTACTGAAGTGTGGGCTGTGAATAATGACTGCATCCCAAAGTGTACAGTAGGGGAAGGGAGAGGAAGGAGTCACTGTGGAGAGGACCTGACAAACACCGATTCAGCCGTGGTCAAGGTTAAAATCAGCAGAGCTAAGTCACAATGGTAGGATGTGTTCTTGAATGATGTGATGAGAAAGACGTTTTACCATTGTGATTTTCTTCCCCAACCTCATAACTCCTCAAGTGGTCATGAGAAAAGACAGACTGAGAGACGTTTGACAGAATGCTCAAAATCATCAAGGTCATCAGCAAAGGTAAGGAAAGTTTGCCTAACCCGCATAGCCTAGAGCAGCCTAAGGAGATCCGATGACTAAGCACACTGGCATCCTGGATCAGAGAGAGGATGCTTAGTACAGAGTAAGGACACCGGTGCAAAGTGCAGATCTCAGTGGATAGAAACTTTCAGTGTTGGTCCACTGCTTAGAACAAACGTGGATCGTGCTAGTGTGTCTTGACAAGAAGAAACATCTTGCGTAGGAGCTCACTGTGCTACCAGTGCAGTTCTATGTAAACCTTCAACTATTCTAAAAGCAGATTTATTTAAAGATATGTTCATTTTTGACTCAACTGCAGTTCTAGAAATTTTATCATAAGGAAGTTGTTATGAAGGTGTGTAGGGATTAATTTACAATATGTGCATATAAATGTGTGGCTTGTAATTAGAAGTCAAAAAGTCCCCAATGATGTGGGAATTAACTAAGTAAATTATGGCATATCATAAGTGAAATACTGTCATTTAATGGTGCAGTGACATCTTTCGATGAAGAAAGTCTGATCACTATATCTCAATGAATGAAAATGTACACAACAAAAGTATAATCTCATTTTGTTTAAAAATAAGTGATAATGTAAATATATGGTGGCATACATCTGTAATATCAGCCCTCAGAGGATTGTGACTTCCAGGCTAGCCTCGGCTAAACAGTGAGACTGTGCCTCAAAAAAAAATACAATTATGCTGGGTGGTGACACACATCTTGAATCCCAGCCCAGCACTTGGGAGGCAGAGGCAGTCAGATCTCTGAGTTTGAGGCTACCCTGGTCTACAGAGTGAGTTCTAGGACAGCCAGGGCTACACAGAGAAACCTTGTTTCAAAAAACAAATGTATATTGAAAAATCAATTGATATATATGTACACATACATATGTGTGTGTGTATATATATATATATATATATATATATATATATATATATATATATCAATTATGTATCCAATGGGGGTTAATTTTGGACTAAGAGAACAGAAGGATAATTATTTCTTATTACTTTCAAACTTCCTTATATAGTGTGAAATGAATTACTGCTACAGTAAACAAAAAATATATCCAAGTGTCTGTATACACAATTTTTATTTTTTTAAAGGAAAGGCAGGGTTTTAAGGCCAGGTCTTGCGCTTCCACTCAGTTTACTGGGACCAGTTGGGGGTAGAATCTAATCTTTCCTCTTTCTCAAGGTCATGAGAGAAACACAGGGGCATCTTTTTTCTGTTCCATGGTATCCTGCTGACCATGTTGGTGAAACGGAGAACTAACTGGCTCACTGGTGGTAGAAGGATTCTGAAACGTTATAGAGAACTCCCATGACCCACCCTTGACCCTTCCCATCACCTGGCGCTTCTTCCCTCAGATGGCTCTCAGAGATCTTAGTCTCAGAGGCTATTGCAGGTCAGACATAGCTAAATTCCAACCTCAAAGAATTTTCTCAGGCTGCTGTATCTAGAGGATGGCTTCTCTGGCACATAGTAGGTTAAACAAATACTGCTGAGTAGATTGGTGGACGGACATAAGTGTATGGATGGACAGATGACTGGATGGTTGGGTGGATGTAAAGAAATGAGTGGATAGATGGATGGAAGTGAGTCAGTGGATGGAAGAATGGAAGGATGGAAGGACAGACAAATGGAAGGAAATGATGGATGAAAATATCTGGATGGACAGATGGTTGGTTGAATTGATAGAAGGAAGGGACTGGGTGAATGGACAGATGGATTGATGTTTGGATTAGTCGAAGGATGGATGGGCAGATGAAAGGGGATGTATGTAGATGTATGGGTGAAAGTGTGTGGACAGACAGATGTTGTTTGGATGGACAGATGGATGGTTGGGTAGATGGAAGTGACTGAGTGGGTAGATAGATGGATGGCGAGATGGATGGACATGTCCTCTGCTCATTTTGCATATTGTCCTTTCTTGTTTTCAGTTCTAAGTTGAAAGGGCAATGTTGGTTTTGGTTTTTAGAGACTCCACACTCTGTATTGTAGCATTTCTCACCCCATTTGCCTGTTTGAATTCCCTGAACTGGTTCAAAATCAGTCATCCCCCCAGAGTCTGGTTGAGGTGGATTTGGAGTAGAAGTTGGGACTGGCTTCGTTTAGCATTATTAGGCACTTCCCAGACCCACTGCCCCGAGCTGCTCTCTCAGCTCCCATGGTTGTTGGATGGGCAATGGCAGTTCAGCATCATTTGCAGACCCTGGCAAGCCTGGCACAATCTGAATAGACAACAAAGAATGTCACCTTCTCAGGACTTCTGTGACTCAGAAAGGTGCTAGGAAGTCCCTCCTCCCTTTGATGGTATTTTGGGAGTCTCAAGTTTCTAATAGGCAACTGATTTAATTATTCAGACAAGTTATTGATTGCAATGTATGCTAAAGCTGATGGAGGGTTAATTCTTGAATATCTTAACTTAAAAGAAGAAGAAGTGGAGCATTACAGGAAACCTGGAGACCTTGAAATCTGCACAGGCTGCGTGCCTATCCTGCCGAACTCATCCTTCCTTTCTGAAGGATGCTTCAGGAGTGTCTCCTGAGATAACAGCAGCATCGCTTCAATCCCCTGAGCTGCTTTTTTGCAGCTCTTATCACAACTGTAATTGATTAATTTCTTGTGCACAGTTGGGAGTCTGGTGAGGAAAAGGTTGGATTTTGTTTCTGCAAGAGAGACCATTGATATGCAGGTCTGGAGAACTGCAAGTGAAAAAAAAAAGCACATTCACAGAAAAACTAAGATGTGAAATTGTGGAAACCTGTCAGGGAAACTGACTCAAATGATGTGAGGCAGATAGATAAGAGCCTTGGACGCAGGCCATGCTGAGGGTGGAAGGAGATAAGACCAGGAGCCAAATCATGGAGAGAGAACCACCATAGTTGCCTGGGGGATGCTGGGAGATCCCGACCTTGCCATGTCAAGGAAGATGCAATCTTGAATCTACAAATTTCCATGTCTTACTCAGTGAGCACTGAGTATCCATCAGTAGAAGGGATGAGTGCATGTGATTCAGCATCTTGCATAGAACTGCCCTCTTTAGAGACAGTAGGGCATAGCCGTTAAAGCTGATGACTTAGTTGGAATCCAAGTTCTTACACTTCCTAGCTATAAGTCAAGAGGCTTCTTTAACCTCCCTAGACCTTGGTTTCCTCATCTGTAAAATGGAGATGATCCTAATACCTCCAAGGGTTTAAGAACTAAATGAGTTAACGTGTGACACATGTATCATAATAAACCTAGAATATTCTGCCTTCACATTTGTATGGGTAGTTATGCCCTGCAGGCTGGTTTGAGGTATGACTCCTCAGCATGTCCTAGTCCCTAAATCATGTGCTCACTCAATAAATATCAGCTGTTTTTATTGCTCATACTTTGCAGAATCACAGGGGCCTGGATGGAAATCACAGGTCTCCAGGGGCTCAGCTCTAGTTGCCGCCAGCAACAGGAGCAGCAAGCTGAGGATCTGTTTGGGGTTCCAGACTCCTTCTAGCAGCTTCACTGGTAGAACTGGGAGCATTTGGTAGGGTGGAGGCTCATTCTGGGGTTAGTGTGTGGCATATGGGACATTTGTAGCTTCTAGAGAACACTCCTGGGCTCCAGTTTGGACTACAGGTCTAGAGAAAGCTGGACTAAGCCATTCGGACCTGACACAATTACCTGGAGCCTTAGCAAGAGAAGAGAGCAAAGTGAGACAGGATTTCCTGTTAAACTACAGGTGGAGGTACAAGACTTAGTCTCTGGAGAAAGCACAGCTCAGCACATGCTGCCTTAGACCTGTGCTTCCCACGTGTCTGTCTAGATCCACTTCATCCCCTATACCCAGAACCCAGTGAGCACTGGGTAGCTATCAGTAGAAGGGATGAGTGCATGAATGGTCATGTGCATGGGGGCAGTTACTGTGTCTGTCTAGCTCTACCTTGTCCCTTGCACCAGGTACATGAATGGTCATGTGCATGGGGGCAGTTACTATGTCTGCTTAGCTCTACCTTATCTCCTGCACCAGGTACCAGTGAGCACTGAGTATCCATCAGTAGAAGGGATGAGTGCATGAATGGTCATGTACATGGGAGCAGCTACTATGCCTGCCTAGCTCTACCTTGTCCCTTGCATGAGTTCCTAGTGAGCACTGGGTGCCTACTAGCAGAATGGATGAATGAATGAAGTGTTAGTCTTCAAATACTTTCACAATTAGTTTCTCATTTCACTCTCCTACAGTCCTATGAAACATTTTTCTAATGTTGCCAGATGAATTATCACAGGACTCTTAGAACTGGCGAGATTCTGAGTCTCATTCCCTTCAGTTCTGGTTGTTTCATCTATGATAGCACAGTGCTTCCAAATATCCTTTTTATTTGTTTTGCTAGGAGTTGAGGACAATACGGTCGGTCTCATTGCCATCATCTGCTTACACGTTTTGGTGTGTGTCAGTCACTTGACCCCCAACCCCTGCCAAGAGTCCCCTGGCTATAAAGACAATTATCTCCTTCAGTGCCCCGGAACCTGGACCTTCTGCCCAGCAGAGCAGACAGCTTTTTCTCTCTCTGCCTGTGGGCAGCATTAATGAACAGTAGATGGGAACCCCAGGGCTTTGGCACAGGCAGCTCTGTGTCTCTTGGCACTGATGCAGGGGATTTCTCATTGCCAAGCTGAGGAGATGGTGGCCCCGCTGCTGGAGGGAAGCCTTCCCAGTGCCTTTGCCCAATGTCTTTGCTGAAATAAGAGTTTTCAGATAAGGAAAAGGAAACAGAATCCATCTTCCTCTAGGGAGCTGAGTGTTCTCAGAAAGGAGATGAGGGAACAATAGTTTTCTCTGAAAACCCATCCCTGAGGCCAACAGCAGACTGGAGGAAGAGGATGGATGGAGGCAAGCAACAAAGGGATCCAGAAGAGAATCCAATCCTCTGGTGCGTTTGTCTGGAATACTGAAGGTGTGTTCCCTCCCTCACTCATAATGTCTCTAGTGTGATAGTCTGTGCAGGGCACTAAGCAAGAGATACCATGTCCTCTCCAGCTCTCTCTGGCACATCTCCCTGCTCCAAAAGGACCTGCTGACAAATGTTGGGAGATGATTTTGCCTTTCTGGTCCTCAGCTCTCTGAAGTTGAAGCTGACATGAAACCTTATCATAGCAGCAACCAAGTCTATCCCAGAGCACAGCATTGTTGGTTGCAGGGGTCACAAGCTCCAATGGTGTAGGTTTGGAGGTGTGCAAGAGTCCCACAGTGTAGCTCAGGCCAGCTTTGAACTTGGGGCCCTCCTGCTTCTCCCTCTCTAATGCTGTCTTTGCAGGCCTGCACCACCATGCCTGGCCTTGGGTAATGAACTTCTTACCTTTGCTGAGGATTGAAGGTTCTATTATTACTTGGTTGCTTTCTGTTGTATGTTCTTGAATGACAGAGAGTGTTCTGTAAACCATTCTGATGTTACCCATTTTATAGATAAGAAAGCTAATCGTTCTGAGAGTTCAAAGTGTCAAAAAAACAAAAAAACAAAAAACCTCACACTGGTGCAGTACAGACCCAAGATTCAAATGCAGGCAGAGTGGTTCCAACCTCCGTACTAAGTTGGCTATCAGACAGAGTGACAAGGCTAAAAAGACTGGGTAATTCCTCTCATGCAGCAAAGAAAGAAACTGAGCTTATAGTGCAATGGTATAGCTCTTGACTAGGACACACAAGGCCCTGTGTTCAGTTCCCAAGCACGAGGTTGTGGGGCACATACACAGGGATGTTGTGGGTTGGGATGGCTCAGCAGATTGAAGGTGTTTGCCATGCAGGCCTAAGAACATGATTTTGATCCCCAGAACCCGCCTGCACTGAGGTTGAGGGAGAGAATGGACTCCATATAGTTGTGCTCTGACCTCCACACTTGTGTCATGGAACATGCAGGCTCCGCCCTGACACATTGTCTACTCACATTTATAAGAACAAGGGTGATGATGATAAAATGAAAACAAAATAAAAGAATAAAGAAATACACCTGCACAGGACCTGGTTATTTCAGGGTGCGCCATCAGAGGCAGAGCTGACATTCAGCTGGGGTTAGAGCCCAGGACACTTAAATCCAAAGGACAACAACCTCTTTGGACTTAGAAGACTTCTGTGTTAGTTTCCCTTCCAGGCTTGTGATCAAATTACCTGGCGTAGACAAGTTAAAGGAGAAAGGGCTTATTACACAGCTTTGGAGGGCTCAGCCTGTCCCAGCAGGGAAAGCATGATGCGGTGGCTCAGTCCAAACCATGGTGGCCAGGAGGAGGAAGGCTGGCTCTTCACTCCCTAGCTCCCTTTCCCTTTTTATTTCATGGATGCCCCCATCCCATGAAGTGCCACCCACATACAAGGTGGGTCTTCTTCCTTAGTTACAAGCATGCTCAGAGTTAGGGCTCCCTGTCTCCGGGTGGTTCTAAAGTCAGTTATGCTGAAAATAAAGATTGACTACCACTGCAGGTGACCCACGACCAAGCAGCCAAGATCTGGATGACATGTCTACACAAGCAATTATCCAGGTGTTCCTAAGAGCCAGATGTTTGCTCTGAGATGGGCTGCACATCCAAGCAACTGAATCTGTATCTCCTGTGTTGACAGGCGTTCCTGTCAAGGCCCAGGGCGGGTTTGCTTCCCAGCAGACAACTCTTCCCCTCCCTTTCTTCTTGCTGATTCCCATTCTACCTGAGGGAGATTTAAGTTCTTCTTCCTACTTTCTTCTTCTTCTTCTTTTTTTAAATTCTTTCAGGATTATTATTATTATTTTTTTTTGTTCATTCCAGCTTAGATTTTACTCAGATTTCTTAGGACTGACTCAAAGGGAAAAAGCATTTTGTTAAGATAGCTGTGTTGCTTTTGAACAATTTGTCCTCCTACTCACTTTTTCTTTTTGGAAGACAGAAACCGAATATAGATTTGTGGGAGAGAGATAAAGAGGGAGCCGAGAGAGGAGTGGAGGGGAGAGGAGAGAAATGCTGGAGAGTGGAGATGGGGAAGGTGGGGAAGGGGCAGGGGCGGAGCCTCTGACCTGTGGGATCTGAGTTGAGGAAGGGGCAGGGGTGGAGCCTCTGACCTGTGGGATCTGAGTTGAGGAAGGGGCAGGGGCGGGGCCTCTGACCTGTGGGATCTGAGTTGAGGAAGGGGCAGGGGCGGGGCCTCTGACCTGTGGGATCTGAGTTGAGGAAGAGGCAGGGGTGGAGCCTCTGACCTGTGGGATCTGAGTTGAGGAAGGGGCAGGGGTGGAGCCTCTGACCTGTGGGATCTGAGTTGAGGAAGGGGCAGGGGTGGAGCCTCTGACCTGAGGGATCTGAGTTGAGGAAGAGGCAGGGGCGGAGCCTCTGACCTGTGGGATCTGAGTTGAGGAAGAGGCAGGGGCGGAGCCTCTGACCTGAGGGATCTGAGTTGAGGAAGAGGCAGGGGTGGAGCCTCTGACCTGTGGGATCTGAGTTGAGGAAGGGGCAGGGGTGGAGCCTCTGCCCTGTGGGATCTCAGTTCCAAGGCCCAGTGGGGACAGACTACCTGACCCTGTCTGCTTTGGTTGCCTGTCACATGTTGCAGAAACCCAGACTCTCTGTTGTGTGCGTGTGGACATTTTGGTTTATTACTGGTGTTAGTGGCTTTCAAAGCATATATTTATTGAGCATAGTGATGGGTTTCATAAAGACATTTCTGTCAAGTATATCATACATTTTGACTCTTTTAACTCCCATTATCTCCTTCTTGCTCCTTCCCTCCCTGTTAATCGACTTCTTTCTACTTTTATGTCACACACACACACACACACACACACACACACACACACACACACACACACACTTAGAATCCACCTATGGTATTTACTTTTCTGGGTTTGGCTAATTTTACTTAATACTACAGTGGTTTCAAAAAGGACTCAAGCCAGATCCCTGCAGATCCTGTGTTCCGGATTACAGCTTCATTTGACAAGGGGAAGGAAGGTTCCTATGCCCCACAGAGAGCCCACAGAAGCCAGTAGCCTGTTCCTGAGGGACCAGCACAGTTAGGAAGTCACTGCTCCCCCAGGAAGAATAGTGAGCATCTAGAGCCCTTCCGCCCAGCAGAAACTTAGCTGCCACTCACTCAACCCTAGTGTCTTTTTCTGCCTCCTCCACCTTGATCTGGTCCACCTGTACCTAGGAGTGCATCCTGTCTGCTGCCTGAGTCCTTACCTGCTCAATCTCCATCCTCACGTGCCTCAGTCTTTCTGGGCACTCCTTATCCTAAAACAACTCGCCTCATTCTACCTCCTTTCAAAACTCCATCCTCCTTCGCAATGGTCCCCCCCCCCCCCCGCCCCCCGCGAACTCTGCTGTTAGCTCCTTCCTTTCCATTAGCTCAGTGAGATACAGCTAGCAGGTCAGCTTTAGTGTGTGCCCTGGTAAATTCATCTCCCTGGTAGCAGTTCACTTCATCTTTGCTACAGTAATGCCAAGGTACGGTATTCTGTTGTAGGTCTCGCTCTTGTCACATTTTTATTTTTTAATTAATTGTATGTGTGTACGTGCATGTGGTCTGAAGAGGTCAGAAGAAAGCACTGGCGTCTTTGGAGATGGAGCTACAGATGGTTGTGAATTGCTGGATGTGGGTCCTCTGGAAGGGCCAGCAACGTGCTCTTCACTGCTGATTCATCTTTCTTCTCCCCCACCCCCTGCCCCTGCCCCTTTTTAACTGATAATGAAACTGAGGTACAGAGGCATTAAGAAACTTTCTCTCCAGGTCACCCTGCTAATAAGTGGTGGAAACAAGATTTGAACCCAGCACGATCCAACTCCCCACTATACATAGTCCTAACCATTGTGCCACAGTGACTCACTCCTGTGGGCCCGACTTTCACCATGGCTATTTCCTCTCCCCCTCCCCTCTTCCTTCATTCTGTTTCTCTATGTGTTTCTTTTTCTAGGTCTCTTTGATCTCTCTCTCTCTCTCTCTCTCTCTCTCTCTCTCTCTCTCTCTCTCTCGTGTGTGTTTCTTTTAAATAGGCCTCATAAGTAATCTAGACTGACCTTGAATTCAAGATCCTCCTGCCTCAGCTTCCGGAGTACCACACACAGCTACCACCATGCTTTTTTTTCTAAGGAAGACCGAGAAATGGTCTTTCAGATCCAGTTCCTTTTGCTTCTTGTCCTTTTCCATAAAAGGATATTGTCTACATCTTCCACTTGATTATTGTAGCCTGCATTTGGACGGCTGATTCCACTAACTATAGATCAAGTTCATGGGAAAAAAATGCATCTATACTAAACACATACAGACTTTCCCCCTCATTTCATTCCCTAAACAAAACAGTGTAGTAACTATTTACATCTCATTAGATATTACAAATTACCTAGGGATGGTTTATATACACAGTTGGATGTACCTGTACCATAGGCTACAAACAGACACTACATCTCACACGAGGGAGCTGGGCTGGAATGCTTGATGGGGCTACGGTCTTTAGGTGTGTAGTCACAGTCATCAGAAGTGTGGCTGAGATGCAGGCAAGTGCTGCAGTGTGTTGGAACTGCTACTGGCCCCTTCACCATCTGCAGTCAGTTAGTGCAGCGGCGGCGATGCTTCTGAAAACAACAACAGCACACAGCTATGGGCATGCCCTTGGAAATCCATCTCCAGCTATAACCTCATCTAATTCCCATGATAATCCTGTGAGGAGCTACTATTTTTTTTTCCTGTCAGAGATGAAGAAAGAGTCCTAGGAAAATGAAGACAGCATGCCAAAGTCACCCAGCTTCTGAGGGAAAGACCTAGGACTCCACCCATGCTTCTGACATTGCTGAGCACCATCTGTCATTGGTTGGAGGGTTTCCCACTGCCCTCATTGGGAGACACAATGCTTTGTTATATGACATGACATCCTGTAAGGAAGTAAGATGTTCCTATCTGATCTTGGCACCCAGGTAAATGGTGCTGTTCTAAATTTCATTTATTTTAGGTGCTACTTATTGAATAGTTTGCTAAGTGGCTGGGGTTGTGATCAATACCCTCCATAATAATTGTTTCATTTTATCTTCAAAATAACTCCATGGTTACAATTATTATCCCCATTAGCAGCAAAGATACTCAGGATCCCATGATCTACGTATTTTGCCCAGGGGTGAGCTGTGGAGGAGGTTTGCTTGGGAGCTTAAGCTGGCTTGGGCACAGATCTGGAAAGATACCTGTTTCTACTATGTATAAACTAGAAGACCAATTTAAGCTACTTGATTTTTCCATGCCTCAGTTTCTTTATCTATGAAATGGGCATGATGGGGATGAGTTAATTATCATAAAGTGACCAGTACTCTATGTATGCAGCTGACCAGTGTCTTTAGTCAAGGAACTGCCAAGACACTCGATTCATACCTCCTCTCATCAGCTGCCCTTAACAGGAACCAGACATTTTGTGTCTACATCTTTAGACTCATTCCTGCCTTTGTTCTGTGCTCATTTTTCCTTTAGTTCAATTTAAAATTACTCTTTGTTTTAATTGCATAGCTAAACATCCTCTCCATCTTTTCTGAAACAAGATGAGTTTAACTCAACAAACACATAAAATGGTCATTTTGATTTGTGTCAAGCTTATTACACATAGTAAGTCTTAGTTCCAGCCTCAATCCCTCCCACTCTCAGGTTAAAAGCCTCTTTTTTTATCCAAGATTGGGCACCCCACTGTTCTTAGTTACTGCCCACATATTTCCTCCAAGTTGAGTTTTAATTGTCTGTGAATTATAGCCACTATTATGGCATGCTTTTAGTACTGTTTGAAAAGATTTTATAAGAATTATCCTATGCCCCCTACGTTATCCCCCATTTCACAGATAAGGAAATGGAGGTATGGAAAAATTAAATAGATTAAATATGGTCTTATAGTGTCTAGGAAGTAGACCCAGCTGTCTGTAGATCCAGGCAGTCCAGTCCCACAGCCTGAGTTCTAACCTACTAGTCCATGCAACAGCTAGCTAGGAGTTCAGTGGGCTAGCCTTCCTGAAGTAGCTTCAGATGTCTCCCAAAGTAAGCCTGGTTAGTATCTGGAAGGGAGGCAAGGGCCCCCTGGCGGGGGCCATGTAAAGCACTTCCTGTAAGTGGGTGGACCACGAATCTTGAAGGCTGGGGTCCTCTGAGCTGTGAGGCTCCACCTCCTGTCCAGTGGAACCAGCTCTGCAGATCTCAGCCTCCACCTGCCAACTTGAAAGTTTTAGCATTTCAGCTGTTTCAGAATTACCAAAGCCCACAAAATGCTAAGGTGCTTTTTTTAGGGTTTTAAAAAATGTGTCTTTTCCACCATCACATAACAATCCAAAGGAAAATTTTAGATTCTTTGCCAAATGTATATTTTTAAAGATTGCGTTTGGCCAAAGACCAGAAGTGGAACATCTGAGAGGACTGTGGGGGTTTCTGAGGCACATCCACAAGGACCAGGAGCAGGAGGAGGATGACGATAGCTCTTTCTGCAGAGTTCTGGGCTGGCTGGGGTGCCGTGGGGGCTTAAGTTGGTTTCTGCTTCCTTAACACGTTTGTTAACAAAGTTATTTCCTTAAAGCATTAACACTTCAACTGAGAGGGTGGCCCAGAGGATTTGGGGCTCTATATGAACATCTCTGCCCTGGCCCCCACCACAATGATCAACTGGCTCTTTGGTGGGCAGTCACCATACTTGGTGGCGGTGTGTATGCCATAGCTCCCACCAGTGTGAATTGGCTCAGTCATCATTTGGTAGTGTTTCCGTTTGAGATTGCAAACTCCCACCAACAAATAGGAGCCTTGCTTTCTAACGAGCTGGGGACGTGTGGAAAATAGAGTCACTCACAGAAGTAGTGAGCCACAGATGTTCCATGGTGACAGCAGGCTGTGCCAAGCACAGACAGCCTGTGTGGCCGTGAGACAGGAAGTGTTGCCCAAGAGCCCAGAAGATAAGGGGATGAAGACAGCTGGGGATGGAGTCTGGCTTCTTTTCCCCAAGGCCCAGCCTTCTGCATAGTTGCATGACACTCCATTTGGAAGTGGTCCAGGAAGCTGAATGTTTAGCTTTGAATAACTGCCATGAGAGCTTTCACCTCCAAAGCAAGGAGAAGAAGAGATGTTTATAAGGAATCAAAAAGACCTGGGTTCAAATCCAAGTTCCAACACTTGCTAATTGGATGCCCTTGTCAAATCACCTCACCATATGTTTTGTTAGCTACAAAATAGGAAAACAAAAGGACTGACTTACTAGGTGGCTGCATGTATTGAAATAGGACAAGCAAAGCCCTTAACATAATGACCACTCACTACCATCCCTGGCGTCATCTTCCACACCACCCACACTGTCATTTCTAGTCCTGAAGCCCTAGTAAAGCAGTCCTGACTTTGCTAAAGTTGAGCTTCTCCTTTCTACAGCAGGAAAGGAGCAATGATGACCACTTCACAGAATTCATGTTTATTACGGTCTAGGACAGGACCTCACATGCAGTCCTCAAAACATACGAATCTATTTCCCCTCCCCTTTGAATTTCCTTAAATTTCCTTTAAAAGTCTCCCAACCTTCCTTTAAAATGTGGTTGGATTTAATTACCAAGAATCAGAATTCACTTGTGTTACATGGGTACCCCAAGGACCTGGAAGTCAGGGGCCCCAGAGACAATGCTTGTCTGGAGAAGACGATACCATGGTAGGAAAGACACCATCATGGAATGTCACGATGCTAAGGACTCCATAAGGCTATGAGACTCCCAGAACCATTGCTTAAGGTGAACAAGTCGGTACCTAACCCAGGTCATTCTGACTCCACTGACAAAGAACGGCGGTATAAACTTTATCCAATTCAATAAAGCATTATGTAGCAGTCAAAAAAGACTGCACTAAATCTGAAGTAAAAATTGATATGGAAATATATCTATAATGTCTTTAGGGAGAGAAGTAAGTGGCAAACCAATATCTACAGAATAAAATAATTTTTAAAGTTTCATTTTATTTTTATTTATGTGTGTATGTGGGGTGTGTGTGTGTGTGTGTGTGTGTGTATGTGTGTGTGTGTTTCAAGATGTATTCCTTACACCCCGTCATTATGACAAACTCCTCAGAGAAACCCATGAAGCATGGAGCGGTTTGTTTACACTCATGCTTCAGAGGTCTCAGCCTATGGGCAGCTGTTCCACTGCTTTGGGCCCAAGAAGAAGCAGAATATCATGATGGCTGGGTTTTATGTCAAAGAAGGCTTCTCACCTCATAGTCGTCAGAAAGCAGTCAGCCTGAACTAGTAGGCTTCTTCCTCTTACTTTGTTCTATCTAGCCCCTCATCTTATTAGACAATGCCATCCATATTCAGGGTGGATTTTCCCCTTGCAGTTGCTGCCTGTTATGGGTGCTGGGACCTGGATGGGAGTCCATGCCAATCATCTCTGGAAATGCCCTCATGATCACACCCAGATGTGTGTTCTATTGATTTTCTAGACATTTACCAATCTAATTGAGTTGACCATCAAGACGAACCATCACACGAGGCTGCAGAAGATTGTGGTGGAAATAACCTCGTTGTTCATGTTGGTTACTTTGGAGTGGGGTGAGAGTGAGGTAGGGCAAGGTCTGTTAATACTTATTTTCTGTCTTTGGATAGTTTTGCTGGCTGTAGTAGACATATTACTCTTACAATATCTTAAAAGGGACTTTGATCAACAGGTGTTCACAAATTTTAAAATTGCACATGTAACTTGATACAGAAGGTCATACAACTAATGTGGTTTGAATGAAAATGGCCCCACAGGTTCATAGGGAGTGGCACTATTAGGAGGTGTGTCCTTATTGGAGTAGGTGTGTCCTTGCTAGAGGAAGTGTGTCACTGGGGGTGGGCTTTGAGGTTTCAGATGCTCAAGCTGGACCCAGTGTCTCTCTCTCTCTTCCTGCCTCCCGCAGATCCAGATGTAGACCTCTCAGCTACCTCTCTAGTACCATGTCTACCTTCAAGCCGCCAATCCCACCATGATGATAATGGACTAAACCTCCAAACCTGTAAGCCAACCCCAATTAAATGTTTTCTTTTATAAAGTTGCCATGGTCACGATGCCTCTTCACAGCAATAGAACACTGACTAAGACAACTAAGAAAGGATTTTCTTCCTCCTCTGAGTCTGTAAGGGCAGGGGCTGCCTATTCTCAGTATCTCTAGACCAGCACAGTGTCTAAACCAGAGTAAATCCCGTAGTATGACAACAAGAGTGAGGTGATCTGACTCAGTCAATGCTAGGGTTGTGGGTCTTCCATTGACCAGTGAACTGTGAGTGAGTTCACACCCAGGAGTGCCTTCCAATGGTGATTGTGCCTAGTTAATTCTCTGTGTTGAGCTATGTCCTTGAACTTTCCCTGCTCCATGGTTTCATCACTGACTTGACAAGCTGAGGCACAACCAGGTAGCCAGTCATTTGGGCAGATGACACATGCCTGAGGGGGTCCAACTTTGCTGGATGTGGGTTATGATCCTCAAATGGACCTCTTCATGTTAAAACATGCCAACTTCAAAAAGATGAAAGTTTAAATCTGGGTTAAAAAATCCCAGGAGCAAAAAAATTTATTGCTGGAAATGGCATTTGGCTAGCTGCCTTCAAATAGCTCTTCTCAGCTTCTTAAAAAATACATTAAAAACTCAGAGACAGAAACCTCAAAGCCTGGAAATTGAAGACTGAGAGACAACTTAATGGCACAATCTGGGAAGAAATGACACCGATTATAAATGCACTTGGAGACAAAAATGAGAAAATAGAGAGGGGGAAAGACAGACTTGGAAGAAAATAAATGACAAACAAGCTCACTGTTCAGCTCCACACAAAAACATTTATACATTTCTATGAACCAAATGATAGTCTAAGAAACACAAGTGACTGCAGAAAAAAAAGGCCAGATATTGACAAATAAGACATGAAAGAAACTGTCAAAGAACTCCTTCTCAAAAGGCCCTGGGCTCAGAGGGTCTTATGCGAAAATCATTCTACTCAGGGTCCAGAGAGTAATGTCACCAAGATACTACAATTCTGATTTTAAAACTGGAAAATGAACACTCAGGAAGACAAGCTATATGAAAATTTTGTTGGCAAATACATAAGGAGAGCTTACATTATATATCAGGAAATCTATTTCAGCATCATATAGTGAAAGAATGAAATCTATCCCTAAAGGACTTAAAAGAGTAGAAAGTGCTCTGCTCCTAAGAAGGGAGCTACCACAAATTAATCCATTAATAAAGGAGAAGGGAGCCGGGCGGTGGTGGCGCACGCCTTTAATCCCAGCACTTGGGAGGCAGAGCCAGGCGGATCTCTGCGAGTTCGAGGCCAGCCTGGGCTACCAAGTGAGTTCCAGGAGAGGCGCAAAGCTACACAGAGAAACCCTGTCTCGAAAAGCCAAAAAAAAAAAAAAAAAAAGGAGAGGGGAAATATGATGATTTCAATAGGAATAAAAGAAAATAAACCTCCCTATAGAATTAAAATTGTCACCCAAGTAAATACCAATAGAAGCCTCAGTACTATGAAGAAGACCTGTCTAAAACACTAGGAAATATCCTCCTTTTGGTAAAACTTTGGAAGGATTACTCACTTTGGAGGTGCAGGACTCACCTTAGGAGTCAGGGAAGAAGCAGACCCCTGGGCCTATCAGAGATGCACACCAACACCTGTCATCACACGCTGACAGGAAGTCCTCCTCAGGCATACTGCTACAGTTAGAGGAAAGGTAGGGTGGTCCTTGAACACTACCATCATGTAATAATTCTCAAGCCCCAGACCAAGGAAAAAGACTCGGAGTGAGTGTTAGTGTTAGTAGATGATACGATGGGGGACAAGAGACAAAAATGACATTGACCGCAATGTAATTAGCACTAATAAGAAAGTTCACACAGCTTACAGGCAGCAGATAATCATAGATCAGCAATAGCTTCCTCTTGATGGCTAGCCAAATGCTGTTTTAAAAAATCCTCTGCAAGGCACCGTCCAGCTTCAGGAGTTACCCAAAGTATAAAGAGTGTGTAGACCTCACACCCTGCATGCCATGCCTTTCATGTCATAATGAACTGGACCTCTCAAATCATGTGCCCACATCAGCCCCACCACACCAGCTTACTTTTGTCAGGGACTTTGAACACCAGCAATAAAAGTCTCTAAAATGGACATAAAACAATGACTGATGAAAGACATTTTAAATGTAAAATGTGAACATTTTAAAGATGTTAGTTGTGTTCAAGGAAGTCTATGAATTACATTTTATTACTATCCAAGTGTTTCTGGCAACTTGAGAGAACTGCCAGGAAACACCCAGGAAATGTAATTATACAAGCCAATATTTGACAAAGAATCATCCTATAAAGCCACAATATTATCTATATTTTTATCTATGAATATAGATAAAACCACAATGGCTGTTAAGAAATTAGCCCGTTTATATGTGAGTGTACATGTGTGCATGTTTATAACTTTAGTGAGATAATTTTAGTAGGCATGCTACTAAATGTAAAGAAGTCAATGTGTGGCTTTAAGTCTCTGAGGGCATTTTTTGGGCCAGAGATCTTTGGGTTCACAGCTCTGTTCATCTCAAGCACAGGAAGTCATGGGAGGTGGCATGGTGGGTGAGTCTTTAGGTGATGCCGTGATGCGCCAGGAGGACTCCCAAGCCACTGCGGCTTGCCAAACATTCCCAAGTTCTTACACTGTGTTATTGCATGATTAGAGGGGATTCTAGTCTCTTAGTCAACTATTTTTTTGATCTTTGACCTCAGTGGAACTGTATTTCATTTTATCCCCTGTACAGTGAGGATAATGTGCTTAGATCCTGTTTCATTCATAAAGTTGTGACAGAGAAAATACATCATGTCTACATCTGCTTTGTGTTTGTTACCTTTGCATTGCTGTGGCCAGCGTGCCCGACAGAAGTGAGTGCAGGGAGAAAAGGCTGACTTTGGCTTACAGTTTCAGGCCATTATGGCTGGAAAAGCATGGCAGCATTCCTGGTGGTGAGAGCATGCATTGGTAGCTCCTCATGGGTTGAACAGGAAGTAGGTCACTCAGGCCACAACCATTACCAACTATAACCTTCAAAGGCTTCTCCTTAGTAGCCTCCATCCACTGTCTAGTCTCCACCTCTAAGGACTTCATAGTCTTCAAATAGTGCCACAGCTGGGAATCAAGTGCCAGAAAGATGAGCCCATGAGAACATTCCAGATGCAACCACGATGCTAACTCCAGAGTGTTATGTCAGACATCTGATAGCCTGTCCCAAGTCAGGGTGGCATTGCAATACAGAGTTAAGAACCCAAACTTGGAGGAGAGGCGGTATCAGTCTGTAGGCTACTTTATTTACTAGTTGTGGACCTTTGGGAAGGTAACTTTGCCTTGGTTTTGACGTTTTCTAGCTGTGGATGGCTCCCTGGCAATTGACTCTATCTCACTATATGTTCCCCCTTATTATTAAGGCGATGGTAATATAGTACCTACTTAGGATGCTTATTATAATGAGCAAAGGAAGAAAGGGCCGTATCTTGCTTATAACACTCCAACAATACTACTTGTCATTACCATTATCTCAGGGGAGCTAATGTTTTCCTTCTCCAAGGCTGGAACATGTGACTCAGGCCTTGGCCAATCAGCCCTTCGATATTCCTTGTCTGAGGCTATTTGTTCAGTCATGGGTGTGTGAACAAATCAAAGTCAATGGTTGCTTTCTGGGGAAAAAAAAAAAACTCATTTAAAGATGGATGATCATAGCCCCGACAGCCACTGTTAACCATCATGTATTCCCAAGTCTGCTGTCCATTGCTCCAAAATGGATGATGGGAAGAGAAATGTTGCATTTGGGAGTTTGATCGCTACATCAAACCATCCTTCTGCTGTTAATCAGGTATGATACCTTCTCACTGTCTTTTGTGCATGTACATGTGTGTTACAGCTGTATATGCACACTTGTGTGCCTGTGTGGGAGGAGGCCAGAGGTCAGAGATGTCAGTTATCCTCCTCCATCACTCTCTACATTATTTTTTTGAGACAGGATCTCTCACGGAACCCAAAGCTTGCTGGCTGGCTAGAACGGCTGTCTAGAAAGCCCCAGGGGATCCTCCTGTCTCTGCTTTCCCAGCATTGGGATTGCAGACATATACTGCCATGCCTAGTTTTTCATGTGGGTGCTGGGGATTCAAACTCAAACTCAAGTCCTCATGCTTGTGGGGTAAGTACTTTACCAAATGATCCACGCCCCTAAACCTCCCTCCCCCTCTTCTTAATGTGATTAGAATTTGATTACTTGCAGCAAATGAATTTTAGGTAATATAATAGTATGATTGTATTATTATGGCCTCTGACAAAAGGCTCCCCAATTCTCTAGAACAGACTGGGTCCAGTCCTGTTATTACCATTACATTTCCATCCTCACACAGAGTCGTCACACAGTTATCAATGATGAGCCTTCATCTGAATGATGGGCACATTACGAGGGCAAACATCACTGCCCTTTTCCAAATCACACTTGAGAGCATGGGATGAGAGGCGAGTCACAAGCTTCAAGCCCATGACCTTCAAGTAGTAGCCCCCAGGCTGGAATGGAAATTAGCTAGAAACCATCATTTCAAATTTCAAAAGGTCACCGTTTATGAAAGGGTTCCTTGATGTTCACTCAGAACCAGGTGATAAGTCGGACAGAGAAGGAAAGGGGCCTGGAAAATGGCAGTCACACACAGCTTGCTTCTGCGAGACCCAAGAAACCCTATCTGTGCCCAGTTAGACTGCAGTGACCTGAGGTGGCATTCAGACTTTTAGCATCAGTTAACTTGTCACACAGAATCTCCTCTAATGGCTTCTCATCTGGTTCTCTCTATTACAATTAGGAGAGGTTAGGATACATTGGCTTGGGTGATTTCTGGTCAGCAAGGCTGTATTTGTGCAAGTAATTAGACAAGTCACCTCTGTGTTCCCTTGCGGCGCACCCGGTGGCTCTCTCAACACCCCCACTTGACTGTTAGATGGGAAGCGATAAATTCAGTGTGTTCAAAACCCAACCCATTGTCTCTCACCCTCACTAAACTTCCTGTCACGAAAGGGCATCACTGTCAATGCAGAAACTAAAAGGAGAAAATCCAGAGTGCTTTGACCTCATCTGTCTTCACCCTCTGCCTATGACAACCGAGAGTTCCTGACGCAGCCTATGGCCAATGTCCCTATCAGCACTGCTCTCTTTCTGAGACAGGATCCAATCATTTCTGCTGCTCTAGTGTATCAAGGCCTGTTTTTCCCTTTTTCTATTTGTGTGTATGCTTTTCACGTGTGTGTATGCGCATACTTGCATATGTGTGGGTATGTGTGTGGGGGTGCATGCTCGTGTGAGTAGTTGTGAATGTGCATGCCCAAGACTCATGTCTGGAATCATCTTCAATTGCTCTTCCACCTTATTCAATTGGGAGGTTCTCTCAATCAATCCCAGAGTGCATAGATATGGCTGTCTCACTGGCCAGCTTGCTCTGGGGAATCCTCTATCTCCATTGGCATTATAGGCAAGCCATCACACTCATCCAGGCATTTGCATGGGTTCTTGGGATCCAAACTCTGGTCCTCTTGTCTAGCAAGGACATTAATCAATGACCCATCACCATAGCTCCCATTAATATCTCTTGACCAGTCTTCAAATGTTAATTTTCCTTCCCCATTCTGTTCACACTCCAAACAGTACTTCAAAATAAAAATCTAACAATGTCAGACTTTTAAATACTTTCGTTTTATTTATTTATTTGGTGTGTGTGTATGTGTGTATGTGTGTGTGTGTGTGTGTGTGTGTGTGTGTGTGTGTGTGTGTGTGTGTGTGTGTACATGTAGGTACGGGAGCCCATGAAGGCCAGAAGAGGAGGCTGGCATTACAAGAGGTTATGAGCTACCAGATGTGGGTGCTGTGAACTGAACCGTGATCCTCTACAAAGAGCAACAGGCGCTCTTAACAGCTGAACCATCTCTTCAGCCTATTTCCTATTCTCAGGACACTTTTCATCCCTCATTCTTCTTAACACTTACGCATCCTCCAGCTCTTGTGAGTGTTATTATTTTCCTTTTGGATGACTCTTTTTAGTCCAGGGAAGCAACAGTTACAGGGGAATGCCTCAGAGTCACACCATCTGAGTGTAGATTCGGTCCGGGGGAATAGCTGTGTGTGAGAGAGGTGACCTCTCTGAGCCCAGGTTTTCTCTTCTGTCACATAGAGATAATGAGAGTTATTAAAAGGCTCAGATATAAGGGTACAGATGACTGCAAACAGTGTTATGTATGTTTATTGGTGTTTTTACCTGTTGGAATAGCTGGTCTTCACCGTCAACTTGACTAAATTTGGAATCACCCAGGAAACACACCTCTGAAAACATCTGCTGGGGTGTTTGCAGGGAGGTTAAGCAGGGTGATTCTTAGCAACACTCACACCTCTGTCCTGTGCCACTGATAATTTCCTAATGTCCATTTCAAGTTCAAATCGGCACCAACTGTTCTAGAGTTTTCTTTTACTAAGGTTTTTGCAATAATTACTTGGTTTATCTCCCTGCAATGCACTAAGCTGATTCTCCAAGGCTCCCAACTTATTTTAAAAGCATCAGTTCAAAGCTAAGCTCAGTGGCATATATCTGTCAGCCCAGCACCCAGGAGGCTGAGGCAGGAGCATGGTGAGTTCAAGCCTAGCTTGCACAACATAGTGAGAAAGTCAGATTGCCGCTACCAAGAGGAGGAGGATGGCTGGATGTGAGGCCATCCAAACAACAAGCTAGAAGAAGCAGATATTTGCAGCCTCAGATCCCAATCATCCTTTCTACTGGATGAGAATCGCTCATAAGGCTGGGAAAAACAAGATCATAGGTCTAGATAGACAGATAGATAGATAGATAGATAGATAGATAGATAGATAGATAGTTGGTTGATGGATGGATGGATGGATAGTTGGATGGATGGATGAATGGATAGATGGATGGATGGATGAATGGATAGATGGATGGGTGGGTGGGTGGATGGATAGATAGATAGATAGATAGATAGATAGATAGATAGATAGATAGATAGATAGAGCACTGGTGCTTCTGTGTATTACAGGATGTCAGCTACTTGTCATGCTGCTTTGATAGACCACCTGACAACTTGAGACAGGACAGGTTTCTGTTAGTTCACTGTTTGAGGGTAGTGTCCACATGGCAGCATGAGGCAGCTGATGCATCCGCAGTGAAGCAGCAGTGAGGCAGATGCTGGTGCTCAGCAGTAGGAAGACTGGCCCAAAGGAATGTTAGCTCAGCGGTACCCAACAGGCCCATCCACCCTGTCAATGGCCCCTCCCAGCACCGTCTTTTTAATTAGAGATTACAAGGTGGTCAGTTTATAAGTTATAAACCCCATCCACCAAATGCCTCAGGATGCACAGCTCACTGTCCCTGTGCCTTACTTCATCTCACAGGGGAGTTAAGTCTTCATAGATCTCCACTCTTGTAGAGCTACCGCTTTGCTTTGTCGGCATTCCCCAACAAAGCCACAAGATGCTATGAATCCTCCAGGTCCCATCAAACGCTACCTCGGCAGGGTTGCGTTTTAATCAAAGGCACCTCTTCCAGGACTTATTGAAACCTCACATTGCCTCTTACATCCCAGAGACGGTGGAACAGCAGCATAGCCCAGCTGCAACTAAAGAGGACTCAGAGACAAAGGCCAGAGCTGCCAAGGGAGTGTTTCATCTCCCACTAGAGAGAAGGCAGAGCTTGGGGGGAAAAAAGCTGACGACTGCGTTTCTCATCTTCGTCTTCATTTCTCTCCCCAACGCTTTCAAATTTGTCAACAGAATACAAACAGAACCGAGGGAGAGGCTCACAAATCTAGTCCTAAAATTCCACCACAGAGACACACATTATCATGCTTTTGTTTGTGTAGATGCTATCAATTCGATAATTCTTGTATCACACATAAAGTCAAAAGAAATGTAAATGTTTGTCTTAAAACTTGTGTGGAAGTGATGGTAGACCCAATTGCATGTTAACATAATACATTTATTTGATAAAGTCTGTTTTCCAGAACAAAAAGGGGGAATGAGAAGAGCGGTGTTTCCTTTCACTTGTTTGGCAAATCTTTTACTTTTCAAAATATTTCTTTAGTGTGTATGTCTCTGTGCGTGTACACACCCATGCCACAGACACATGCAGAGGTCAGAGCACGCCTTGAAGAACTTGGTTCTCTCCTTCCACATGTGGGTCCCGGAGACTGAACTTGGGTTATCAGGTTGGGCAGCAGGCATCTAGCCACAGAGCCATCTCCCTGGAAAACCTCTCTATGGCCTATTCCCCCTCTGCTTCTGCATCTGCTCTGCTGCCAGATGTTTGGGTAAGAGTACATGAAGAAACTCCAACTTTATACAAATATGTGATTAGAAAAGATGGCACTGTTTGAATGGCCTTTGGAAACATTTGTGGCTATTTATCTTTTATCTTACACCAAAGCTCAATAAGTAGTAGATTCTTAAAGGTTTCTTGGTACCATAGACCATAAAACCATACTAACTTTTCGTGTCTTAGCACGTGAGAATCCACGGTTCTCATCCTATGCTGCTGCAGCTGCATAGTTTACTTAGTATGATATTTTGTTGCTGTTCTTGAGACAGGATCTCACTATGTAGCCTTGGCTGGCCTCTTATGCAGACCAGTCTGTTCTGGAACTCAGAGAAATCGTTTGCCTTTGCTTCCTGAGTGCTGATTATTAAAGGTGTGTACTACCATGCCTTGCTATTCGTGCATAATTCTGTTAACAGACTATATTTGGTCATTTGGAAAAATATTGATTCTTTGAATTATACAGGGTCTTTTAAATTGGGCACATTTCATCACACAATATTAAAAAAAAAAAAGAACATCCAATTGGCTCACAGAGCCAGATATGAGTTTTCCAAAATTGTAGTTTTCACTTGAAACCTTGAATTTTATCCTTGGCAACAAATACTGTTGGTTGCTTTTCTCGAAGTGACAGGCTCAGTTAGTTCATTTTTTTTTTTTTTTGAGAAAATGTCTGCCAAAGACCTGAACCTAAATAACCATAATTTTGCTGTCATTCAGTCATTCTTTCCAGAAAATATGGCATCTCATGGAGGGAAAAGCAGCTAGTTCAGCTCGCAACTCAGTAGCGCAGGGCCTTCTCTGGAGACCTCCAGTGGGCATGCACTTGTGGTGGAAGTGCCCTCTATGTACTTCCTATATTTTTAGGTTATCAAAATAACCCCGCAACATGAGATTTAACAAAATCTATCTTTTCTATCTTTCTTTCTTTTTAAGCTTCATTTAGGCTATTTAAAAGTGCATCTACTATTTTCTAGCACTGTGCGGTGGAGACATGCATGGTGACATTGACTGTGGGGCCATTGTCCTGACTGGTGCTTGGACTTCAACAGGGTTGCTGCTGTAGTGTGCACACCATAGTGCAGCCGTCACCATGGTGGGAAAAATGTGTCTGCTCCTATGGCTCTGAAATAGTTTTGAAGTTGCTGAATCGATCTCGGGAGGCTGGCCTGACCACTCCAGCCTGAAGATCCATGCTTTGAGAACACTGGCTATGGCTTTAAGATGAGAGATCATCTTAAAGATTTAGATGACCTGAGTTTGCATCTCACATATGGCTTGGATGTGAGCCAGTGGCCTGAGTTCCAGATGCTCATCGGTTAAGCGGTGATAACACCTTGTAGGGCTCTTACAGGACTAAGAAGAGGTGTGTAAGCACTTGGTGTGCATCAGCTGCTGCTGCGTACTAAGTGCTACCAGTTCTCCAATGTACCTCATCTGCAGATGAGCTAGAACATGGGGTCCGTATAATCTGTACCACCCATATGAGAAGAATCAGATCCAAGATTTGTGAGTCTGAGTCTGACTTGTCGGTACTACCTCCATCAGACTTCTTTGAGTCTTGTGAAAGATTATTAATGACAAATAGAACAATGGTTGCCACAGTCTGGATGATTCTCTACTGTTGGCAGAACAGGGTTGATTCTGTCTAGTCTGTGCCGTGAAAATGGAAATACCCAGCACCCATTTACTCCAGGCTCAATGTTTCTCAGTGCTCTACAGATATTAACTATTTATACAATGCTGTGGGCAGCTACAATGACAATCTTCATTTTGTAGATGGGTTAACTGGGATTCAGAGGAGTTAAATAATATGCTCAGAGTCACTCAGTCGTATTGGTTGAACTTGGATTTGACCCCAAGTCATCTGGTAGTAGAAATCTATATTAGTGACTCTTGCATTCCTGTGACAAAAGACCCAATAGAAACAGAGAACAAAGATGTATTTGGACTCACTGTTTCGGAGGGGCCATCCCAGAGAAAGTATAGCGAGGCAGCACAGTTCATATCACAATAGTCCAGGAAGTTGTCTGCGGTAGTCCGTCCTCAAGGACCACCCCCCCCCTGCAGTGACCTACTTCCTCCAGTTAGGCCCCACCTCCCAAAGTTTCCCTGAACAGCACCACCATCTGAGAACCAAGTGTTTCAGATGTGAGTCTATGGGAGACAATGCAGATCCAAACCATAATGAGGTTGAATTATCTTTTTTCCCCCTTTGGTTTTATTTGCTCCTTTTTCAGTTTTTGAGACAAGATCTTGCTATGTATCCTCGGCTGGCCCAGAACTCACTATGTAGTCCAGGCTGGTCTCCAACTTACTGCTGTCTTTCTGGCTTTTTTGTTGGGATTATAGGCATACACCATTGTACCCTACAAGGTTGAATTCTTAAGTTCTGGGTGATATGGAGGAAGCAGGAAAAAGGGGAGTGTAGTAGTTTTTCCAGGGGTGTGTTTTGAAATTGATCCATTTAAAAAATAAAGCTTTGAATCAATCAGAAACTCTAGAAATTATAGAAATTGTACCAAAAAGCCAAGCACAGGTGTAAAAAAGATGTGGTTGTGAACAACGGACTGAGTGTGAGGAGATGCCACTTGAACGCTTGCCCCTGAGTGACTCAGAGATTGTGTCTTTGAAACCACAAAGAGAAGAATATAGCCCTAGAAAGCAACGTGGCTTTGTGCTGGACACGAATTGTGGTAACTCCCATTGGTTTTCAGGCTCTGACTCTATTGCTGGAACATGGAAGATGCCAGTGTCTTTACAGGTTCACTTGCTAATGGAGCACATAGTGGGTTGTTTGGTTTGCAGAGCTGAAGCTGGACCCTGGGCCCTGCACATGCCAGGCAATCATTCTGCCTCTGAGCTAGTCTTTCTTTTTTTTTTTCCCTGAATCTTTTTTTTTAGTGATTCTTTAAACTTTTACCTTGACAATTTTATACATGTTTACAACATGTCTTGATCATGGGTCTGTCCATTCTCCCGCCTCTTACCTGATTAAAGAGACTCATAACTGGTCAGAATGCTGGGACTAAGTGGCTGAGGTCTGAGTCCTCAGACCTGGCTGGCAGCACCCCACTCAAGCTCAGGAAGCATCACAGAGGAGGGGCAGAATGAGGTAAGAACCGGAGGATGGGAAGGGTGCTGCGAAACGTTGTCTTCTGGACAGGATGTGGCCATTGCACTCAGGAATGCACAGCAGCAATGGGGACTGCACAAGGCCCATACAAGGTCAAGGCAGAATGAACCCTAATGATGAGAAAGTAAAAATACAATGGACAGATGTGGTGGGTAGAGACAGGGAACTTGGACATTTTCATTTTATAAAGTGGGAAGCTAAGACATTCTGCCCAGTGTGGATGGGAAAGAAATGAAGATTTGTGTTATTTTTAAAAATTAGAGAGCTAATCGATACAGAAGCTGGAGTGAGTTGGACACATCCTTACCTATCACGGCAGGAAGTCAATAGATTATAAATCAAGAAATAGAGGGCTTAAGATTTGATTTAGAGATATGAGAATAAACCCTGGGAGTATCAAGTCAGAAATGGCTTTTTTAAAAAAAGCTTTCTGTGGAGAAGTGGCTGTGAGGGGTGAGTCTCCCAGGGATTGTCAAATTGTAATGACAAAGGCTTGTCATTTGTATTGGATTTTAAAATTCTATGAATGATTAAGTATCTTAATAAGTTGAAAGGTATCACTTTTCTATTGCTGTGATAAGACTCCATGGCCAAGGCAACTTAAATAAGAATTTGTTGGGGCTTACAGTTTCAGGGGGTTAGAGTCCATGACCATCATGGCTGGGACCATGGCAGCAGACAGGAAGGCATGGTGCTAGAGCAGTAGCTGAGAGCTTACATCTTGATCCACAAGTATGAGGCAGAGAGAGTGAATTGGGAGTGGTGTGGGCTTCTGAAACCTGAAAACCCACCCCCAGTGACACATATCCTCCAACAAGGCCACACCTCCCAAACAGCCCAACCACTGGGGTCCAATCACTCACATATATGAGCCTATGGAGGGCATTCTCATTCAAACTGCCATGTAAGAGCAATCTCAGAAGGCTTTTGAGTAAATTCAGAACAATGTGAACTTGAAGAGAAAAATATTCTCTCTGTTAAGTATTAACAGATGACTCAGAAAATCAAGGAAATGCTATTAGTCATTTAACAAAATATGAGCAGCAATTATTTGAGTGAAGGGAGGATGAGGCTCTAGTGTGGGCACAGGGAAGACAGTATCAGGTTGATTTTGTTTTATACCGGGGGTCTGTTTGTGTGTTAAGTTTTTATCCTTCAAAGTGTTTTAAGAGACTATAAAGGCTGTAGAAATAGTTGGGTGGTAGAGTGCTCACACAAGACCATGAGTTTGATTCCCAGCATGGCAGAGCAAGATCAAAAGCATGCAACTGGGAAAATTCTACTCAAAAGAATAGAAGAGAAGTCAACTATCTAGGAATTTTAAAAAGTTCAAACATGAAAAAGAGAAGCTGGGTATGGTGGCATCAACTTTAATCCCAGTACTTGGGAAACAGAGGCAGGAAGAGCTCAAGTTTGGGGCCAGCTTGGGCTGTAGAGTGAGGTCAAGGCCAGCTAGAGATAGAGTATGACTCTGTCTCAAGCAATGACTGGAGGTCACACATGCACAGAGAGAGAGAGAGAGAGAGAGAGAGAGAGAGAGAGAGAGAGAGAGAGAGAGAGAGGGGCTTAGTCCCTTGGCATGCCTTCCTGGGTTTCCAGGAGGGTGCTGCTTTCCTGTTCTCATTGCCCTTTGCTTAGCCATAAGAACCTGGGATCTATGAATTCATTTATATACCCTCCCAGACCTGGATAAGCCAGTCCTCTGTGTACCCTGTATTCTTTTTGTGTACGTGGCATATGTGTTTTGAGCACCTAGTAAGGCCAGTCACTTTGAAGACTCACAGCCTTAAGAACATTTCCATGACAACCCGACATTGACTAATCCAGGAACTCCTCCTCTGAGCAGCAGGAGCTCCACCCACTGCTTGCCTCTCTAGCAGCCTCTTCCCCACCCAGCTGTGCGCAAAGGCAGGAGGAACCTGGCCTTCCTTATTCTCTGCGGCATCCTCCGGACATATCATGGTGTCTAGCGCACTGTAGCAGCTCCATAAGCATTTGAAGAGCAAGGAACCCAGGCTGAAGGTCCCTCTGCTGGAAACCACATAGCTTGCATCTCTTGTTGGGGCTCTGGGCTGAGCAGGGACCTGCGTGGGGGAAGAAGCCGGCTGGAGCTGGATGAGCACAAGGGGCTAGGTGGTAGAGAGCTTGCCCAGCATGTGTTAAACCCTGACTTCAGTCCTCAGTTTCAAGAAAAAAAGAGAGTGAGAACCTGTGGGTTAGGAAGAGGTTGCTCAGCAGGAAGGAGGATTCTAAGAGCTTTGAGAGATTCAGTGAACACTTCAAGTTTCTCATTGATGTCACTTTCTGTGTGATTTCTCCCAAATAAGAAATGAAGTGCTGAAAATAAGAGAGCATGGGCTTGTCTTCAGAGGAAGTGAGGAAGGACGACAGCTCTGAGATGTTACTCTGTTGTGCCCATCACAGAGAAGAGTCGGGGAGGGGCAGGATAGGCAACCATGTCAAAGACTAGACTTAGAGTTCTTGTCTAATGGAAGCCAGAGAGATCTTGGGGCAATGTGCAGCAAATGATACAGCTGAGAAGACTCAGAGCATGTACCAGGATCTGGGTTCAATCCCCAGTACCTTGAGTAGGAGGAGGAAGGGGAAGGAGGATGAGCAGAAGGAGGGAGGAAGAAGTGGGATGAAGGGGGAGGAGGGAGGAGAATGAGAGGAAAGGGAAGGACAGGAGGGAGAGGGAGAGGAAAAGGAAGCAAAAAGGAGTGAAAGAAGAAGGGGAGGATAGGGAGGAGGAGTAGAGAGGAATGCAGAGTAGTAGGAGGAGGGAGGATGGGGAGGGAAGAAGAGGGAGGACCGTGATGGTGCAAGCACCTTCCACTCCTTCTTGGGATCTGAATCCAGGCCCCGTGTGAGCTGGGCTCCAGCACCCTGAATGAATCTGCTTTTCTCCGTCTTTCAGCCACACTGGACTCTTTGAGCATCAGGCACAGTCCCACCTCCAAGCCTTTGCAGGTACTGCCTTCCCACTCGGAAATGCTGCTCCTCACACAGCCACTTGGCTTATGTCCTCACCTCATTTCCATTTTGAATTCAATGTCACCTTCTCCATGAAAGCCTACCTTGACCACAGTATATAAAAGTTCCCCCAACACAATCCCCCACACATCCCCTTAGCATACCTTTCCTGTGTTAGGGTTGGGTTCTCTCTTTTTTATGCTAGTAAATTGTCCTTACAGCTGAGCCCCGGGGACTCTAACTGGAAAATCATCTTCGGCGTTCGTGGCAAGGGCATCGGGCCTTATTTCCATAGTTCAGACTTTATTATTCTCATCCTGGCTACAAACTACCACTCAGGACTGGAAGCCATCACTCAGCAGAGGGAGAAAGCAGAAAGGGGCCGTTGCAGCCCTGCGCAAACAGACCTTTAACTCAGACTAGCACCATTACCTCTTGATGTAGTTTTTTCTTTTTCTCTAAACACTTAGAGCAAACCAGATTCCTCTCTGGTAAAAAGTAATACATTGAAATGAAAAAAAAGCCAGAACTACTTTATAATACAAATGTTAAAGCAGTTTCCACTGATAAACAGCTACTTGTCCCACACTTTTCATGGAGTTGAAAGGATCTATAGTAAACGCGTCTATACTGACTGCTCCGATCCAGAACTAACTTCTGCAGGTGGCGGGAGAGTTTGCAATGAAGGAGATGGTGGGAGGTCCCACCATAGTTACCTATGGTTTCCAGAATAACTTTAATTTAATGGGTAGGTACTATCGTATTTCCAGGACAGGAATGCATGATTCCAAACAGCACATGCTACAGGATGCAGAGTGGTGACAACTCCAGCCCTGTGTGTGCAGGCAACAAACAGAGAGAGAGACTCTTAAGCACAGAGAACAGAAGCAGTGGCTGCTGGGTTTGTATGCACTATATCCACACAGCATGGCTTTTCTTTCTTCCTTCCCCAAGTTTGCACCCAGAGTATTGAGGGAACTTGAAAATGAGACTGCTGCAGCACAGTGTAACATCCCAGGACAAGCTAGGAGATGGCAGATGGTGATACGGAGATGCTAGAGTCAGGAGAGCCGTGCCTCTCAGACTGAAGTCTACTGGATTATGAGACCTCATGGCTGGGGTTCTGGATGTATTATTAAGAAGGTGGTTCGTAAGAACTTATGAATCAAACATCTAGGGCTGGGGAGATGGTACAGCAGACAAGGTGCTTGCTGCATAAGCACAAGGACCTGTGTTCCAACCCCCAGCAGCCACGTGAAATCAGGACACAGTGGTGTGTACCTGGAACCCCAGTGCTGGTGGTGGGGAGTCGGGGGAATAGGAGGATCCTGGGGCCTGCTGGCCAGCCAGTCTAACAAGAAATGTTCAGCTACTGTTGGGGATTAGCACGGGCACACTAGAAGCTTAAGGCACTCAAATTATCCTCCAGCCTGCAATGAATTTAATGCATATACAGTGAGCGTATACTACATTCTGGGCTCTGGGGCTAAGCTGGTGATTGATGGGAATGCGGTGGCTGGAGTTCTTGGATAATGTTTCTTGTAACATTCAAATTAAAAGCTACAATGGTGGTGTTAGGACTCGCCCACCCTCAGTCTCATCCCAGCTGCCCATTTGGGGCTCGTTCTTCCCAAGATCAGTAAGAATCAAGCTTGGTGGTGTCTATTGGTCTGCTGTCTGTCTGGTGTTCCTCAAAGATAGTTGAACCCCTCTAAGTACTGCATGAGAACCTGGCCAAAGGCTGAACCACTGATCCCTGCCTGACACACAGCATCTAAAGCTCAAAGGAGTCAGGTCAGTGATGTGCCCAAAGTTTGATCCTCAGTAAAGAGGACAGTCATGAACCTAGTAGTATCTCCAACTTCAGAAGTCTTGAGCTCCGGTGTGGAAGCAGTGGGAGGTGGCTCACTGTCTATGCCCTGAATCTGGTCAGCCTCCTTGTGCTTCTGACTTCCAAACCCTCGGTGCTGCCTTTTAAAGGGGAAATGGCTTTGGGTCTGTCTTCGGAAGGAGTCTTTCTTCATAGCCCAGTGCTATGGTGTTGACAGTCTGCTGGTTTTTACCATTTCTTTCCCTTGGTGTTGCCTTCTGGATTTCTTTTCCTGGATTTACCGTTTCTTTTCCTGGTGTTGCTTTGCTGATTTCAAAATCAGCAACTCTTAGCATTATGCTTGTCTGTGTGGCATGTATGTATATGTGCAAGTGTGTGCATGCTCACACACATATGTGTGGGTGTGGTGGCCAGAGGTCAATATCCAGGTGTCCTTCTTTATCTCTCTTTGTCCCTTTACTGCTCTTTTTTTTTTTTTTTTAAATAGGGTCTCTCATGGAACCTGGATCACACCAACTCAGCGAGACTACCTGGTCAGCGAGCCCCAGGCCCCACCTGTTCCTACCTCCCCGGCACGGATATTACAGGTTTGTACCACCACTCCCGGCTTTTTTTTTTTTTTTTTTTTTTACATTGGTGCTGTTGGTCCAAGCTCAGGTCCTCATGCTTGAGTATCAAGCACTTTGCTGACTGAACCACATCCCCAGCCCCCAGCGTAATGGCTTTTCACGGTATTTACAGCTATTGGACAGTTGTGTGTTTAGTGACTGGCATCAGGCTTTCCCTGACAGAGCAGGTGGGATGAAACCCGTTCTGCCAGGTCTGGGCTTTTAATCAGGGACAGGCAGTGCTGAGGTTAGGGCAGGGCTGTGCCTTGTATCCCAGTCCTACCAGCTCCCAGTGCTGTGATTCTGTGCAAACTACCTTACCTCTCTAAGCCTCTGTCTCCTTCCTAGTGGCACAGAATGACTAGCAGTAGACTGACTGGCTTTTAGGATAATCAGCCGATCCTGTTTATACTGCATATCCAAGTGCCTAGCGCATAATTAATGAGAGGCAGCAGATGGGAAGACTTGAATCCCAGCTCCGTGTGGAAGTCTATAAAATGCAGATAACAGTAATATCTATTCTCTGAAGAAGTCCTGAGGATCACGTAGTGTTTATTAAGTGCTTTCTTAGAACGGTGCTTAAATCATATATGTCTGCTGTTAAATAAATAAACAAATGTTCAGGGATGGCCAGGAAAATGAGCTCACAGCCTGACACAATAACAGTAACTTTGCATATGGAAGGTGATTGCTAAGTGTCAGCTGTTATTTGTACTGCTTTCTTGTGACTCCCTTCAGGAATTGGCACAGCCCATGCTTCTCCTCCTTTCTTGGAAACAATGTGGATCCCACGGGTTCGTTAACAGCATCTCACCTGCTTAACAATATCAGGAAGAAGGGCCATGTTCCCTGGAGGTAGGCCACCCCCTGTGACTGAGGATATAGGACCATAGGTAAACCTGCCTTGGGGTGGAGAGCTTCCAGACATGACTGATCCTTGCATGATTTGGGGCAAATGCTAGTCAAACCCTGAATTTTCCTTTCTCTCTCTCTCTCTCTCTCTCTCTCTCTCTCTCTCTCTCTATATATATATATATATATATATATATATATACACATATATATGTATATATATACATGTGTGTGTAAAATCTTTCTATCTATCTATCACCTATCTATCTTTCTATCTATCTATCTATCTATCTATCTATCTATCTATCTATCTATCTATCTTTCAATGGCTCCCCTTTTTGAGGAGATGGTCTATGTTTTCCGATGACAGCAGTTCCAGTTCCCTTAAGGAACTGTGTCCAGAGCACTAAGAGAGAAGAGGCCTACACTTCTCTTCCTTAGCTCATTGTAGTTACTGCTTGTCCGGCTAATGCCTGAGTGGTGAGGCCTCACATGTTGGCTTTCTTATGAAGGTACAGACATTGGTTGTTGGAAGGATCCCTTCCCAATAACATGTTTCCTTGTTGTAAAATGTCTGACTTTGGACTGGGCTTCCCCATCTCATGCTGGCTCCTACTGCTGACTGAGTCCCATGCTGCTGAGACTGAGTTGCCGACCCAGTACCCTGTAACTACGTTTAAAGCCTCTCCTCCTACTAGATAGACTCAGCTCTGCATGAAGGTACATGGCTGGTGAGTGGAGTGGGGGCTGACACTCAGTCCCTGCTGGACTCCAAGGTCAAGAGAACTCAGGTACTGTGACTTCTTTACAAGTATGGTTCAGATGGGCCAAGGGCTTTTCAGTGAATGGGCATCTTTCTCCAGGAAGACACCCAAGCTTCATTCAACTTAGAGACTCTCGTCATCCCAAACCATGTCATACTTGTTGTCATGTACCTTTCAACATGGCTATTTCCCCTCCATCTTCTTGCTGAGGTTGACACGTGTGCAAATGTGTAGCCATGCAGCCTGAACAGGAATCCAACCCAGAGGAGAAATGCTTTCTCTTCCCTACACATCCTGTATATTATGAACAGTTTTTCTTGGAGTCCAAGATAGTTCCCTGGAAGACCATCTCTTTGGGAGGAAAGAGCACTGGCATAAGAAAGCTAATTTACCATCTTAAAGCAAGTTAATACTCTGACGTGAATCAATCAGGTACTAATGGCCAACATATTATTGACAGAACCACAGAAAATGCAAAGGAAGTGGTTGAAAAATGCTTGCTGCCTTTGACAGGCAGGTGTCACGCCTAAATGCTCCTAGGCACATATTCTATATTTGCTCTCCAGAAGAGGGTACCATTTGGGGAGTCCTTGGAACCAGTAGACCTCTACCTAGCAGAAGTAGATCACTAGGGGGAGGCCTTTTAAGGTGATCTCTAGTTCCTGGTTACTTCTGCTCTCTACTTCCTGTCTGCTGTGATGTGAACAACTGTTCTCTGCCACATTTCCACTGCCATGATGTCCTGCCTAAATGCATTGGCTTTCTTATGAAGGTACAGACATAGGTTGTTGGAAGGGTCCCTTCCCAATAACATGCTTCCTTGTTGTGAAATATCTGACTTTGGACTGGGCTTCCCCATCTCATGCTGGCTCCTACCACTGGCTGAGTCCCATGCTGCTGAGACTGCAGTTACTGACCCAGTACCCTGTAACTATGTTTAAAGCCTCTCCTCCTACTAAGTGGCCCCAAAGCAAATGACATACAGGTGGAATGCTCTGAAACGGTGTTCCAAAGTATGCCTTTCTAATTTTCAAACTATTAAGAACACATTTCTCCTAACTTACATAGTCAGCTGATGTCAAGTTTTATTCAACTCAACAGTAAGGGAGCCAGCAGAATCATAAAACTGGTTCAACAGAGGAGGTAACAAAATTCTGAAATAAGATTGTAAAGTTAGATGTGAAAACTGATTGGCATGCTGAGAGGTGCAAGCTGCTGTATTTGGGGTTACCTTTGGTGCTGACCAGCAGTCATTTGCACCGCTACTGAACAAAATGTTATGTTAATTTCACCAATTTTTGAACTAAATAAACATACAGTTACTGGATCTGAGTCTATTTCTTTAAAAAACAAACATTAAACAAAGAACAGTCCCTCGGAGGACAGTCTCTTGGGTGAACTAGTACACTGCTCTGGGAAAACGTGAGAAGAACCTGGCGTCCTTTTATCTGGTTCCTTGTGTTTTTTTCTCAACACATGATACCAGGAGCCCACAATCGGTCAACCTTATGGGAGTAAGTGGTCTTTACTCTACTCTACAGCATACACGTTCAAGTGATGAAACCAACAGAGGCATTTCCCAGGCCTTTACTGCCTGTGATGGAACCACAGAACAAGAAGACAGAATGCTGTGCTTCAGGTAGAAAGAAGATGCCTGGGGACTTTGTAACAACGAGGGCACAGCTGGGAAGAAATGTGGATCAGTCAGTTGAGCACAAGATCAGCCCACAAAATGGAAGGTTTCCATGGCTGAAACAGGGTCACGATCCAACGTGTAGTAGTGGGAGTGTGGGGTCAGGTGGGTCCTACTTTCTATCTGGATACCATTTACTGTGGAAGTGACTGGGCATCTATGCATTGGTTTCTCTACCAGCCAAATCAGTCACATTTGCACTGTGGCAGCCAACATATCTGGCAGGCTTTACTCTTCACTCTGTGGATCTTAGGGAGTCCTGGGAGCTCTCAGGAATGGGTAGGACGGCTGCTGAGGGACTTTGAACATGTGCTGTTTGCCAACACTGAGCAAAGCGTCTCAGTATCTAAAACGTTTAGGACGATGTGGACATAGCATAGCTGTGTGTTATTCATGCCCCTGTTCTGACCTCTGCCACCTAGCCAATCCTAACTTAACCCGCAGGCACAGCTAAGGTCACTTGCTTGCATCCTGCCTTATGACTCTGGCCCACTTCCTCTTTGCTTTTGACTTGGGTTTTAGGGGTGAGGAGGAAGAATGCATGGAAAGGACCAGAAAGGCCGGGAGTGGAAAGTCCGGAAGAGCTCTAGCTTGTTCTGTGCCATGGCTTAGATGAGACAACAGGATGGCATGTGAGATCTAGGAATGAAGGAGCAGAAAGGGCTGTGTCTAAGATCTAGGGATACACAGCAGTGCGCCTCAAAGACCCCTGTACTTACAGAGTTTGTCTTCTACCGGGTGACACAAGATATGAAAAGTGCGCATTGACCTATCCAAAGGCACCTGGCACAGGACTTGGCACACAGGACGTACTCAATAATCCCCCCCCTCAAACTTGCCTTCTTCCTCAACTACATCCTTGCAGCTTCCCTGAAGGATTCAGAACACATAAATAAAGCTGGAACCCCATCTGGCTGAAAAAGCCAACCATCTGCAGATTTGGAAATATGGGGGAACTTCTAATGACTGGCTAATTTTTTTTTTTCAGTTTTTCAGCCAGATGTTTGGTGTCATTCAGGCCCATCTGCAGCAGAAACAGCAGTTTACTGAACTTCCTTTCCATGATTTTAAGTTCTCTGAGCTATAATTCCAAGTGAGCTTTCTTTTCTTAATATCCAAAGCCTTTTCAATGAGTTAGAAAGAGTAATTCATGAGCTGAGTATGAAAACATCAGAAATTTGCTTTAAAAGGCCATTTAGGTAATTTTTAAGGCTCAAAACTGGCAACCTATGGACAAAATTAAGCTACAATGTAAGTACAATTTGGGTGAGTTCATGTTTTTAGAAAGGTGAACTATTTGCTCGTATTTTAAAATTCAAATGGTTTTTATGCCTGACTTTTCTTTGATCTTTCTTCTCTCTGTGTATATATGTATGGTGTGTATGCGTGTATATATATCAAGTTGTGTATGTGTGTGTACCTATGTGTGTGTGCACAAGGATGTGTGTGCACATGTGGAGGCCAGAGTCTGAAGTTGGGTGTCTCTTTTCATCAATTGCTTCCAACCTTATATGCTGAGTCAGGGTCTCTCACCTGAACCTGGAGTTTTCTAATAGCTAGTTTGGTTATCCAGATTGCTCAGGAAACTCCTGTGTTGGCCAGGATCACAGGTAGCCTTAACGACTCGGCACTTGCATGGTGGGGGGGATCTGAACTCCAGTCCTTACATTTGTGTGACAAGCACCTACTGAGCCATTTCTCTGGCCCCTGCTTGGCTCTTCTTTACCTGACACATTGGCCCCATTTGATACACACGTCCCCATGGTCAAACTCAATTCCAGTCAACTAACAGTTGTTTTTTAGATGCTCTCTCCACCTTGGTACAGTCCCCGACTACCCTCTATTGCCCCCACATTGAGACCAAATTCTGGTCATCATATGTCTCTCTAAATCAAATTGTTGTCTACCATACAGCTGAGGTGAAAGAATATGACTTGCTTTCTTCACACTTTACCTGACCTGGCTAGGCCACATGGACAGTTGGATTTATGACTTCTTCCTTTTTTTTTTTTAATTCACTCTGTAGACCAGGCTGGCCTCAAACTCTTAGAGATCCGCCAGCCTCTGCCTCCTGAGTGCTGGGATTAAAGGCGTGAGCCACCACCGCCCAGCTATAACCTCATCTAAAGTTCTTATCTTAGAACTGAGTAAACGAGGTTCAAGGGAGAAAAGCCATATGAACAATTTACATGACTATTAGGGACAGAAATGTGATTAGCCCCCAGGTTTCTTCACTGCTAAGGTAGTGGTCTCTCCACCATCTAATTGCATTACTTTGCTTAGATCTAGGGCTTCAGTGATTTTTTTTTTTAAATGAGAGAGATGCTTACTGAACATATTCTCATTCAGATTCACATGCTGCCTTTGAAAACATGCAGCAGGTGGGGACTTTGTGAATGCCTTGCCTGCTTTCCAGATAATGAGTCAGGCAATCACTAGGGTTTCTCACTGTGAGTATCTCTACATAGGTTGATTGCTTTCTCATTCAAAGTGCATCTTTTGCTGCTCTGAGTTTGTTCTTGTCTGGTGGCTCCTGTATCTCTTCCATCGATGCATGGACAAGCTGAATGTTTTCAGATCTGAGACTTCTGAATGGAAAAACCCATGTGTCTGGGCATTCTCACAAGTCGATATTTCTATCGGCAGCAAATCAGCTACTAGAGTGTGAACTAAGGCTCTCTAGCTACGCCCTGAGAAGCTGCAAGTCTTAGGCTAGGTATTGCCTGCCAAGTTGAAGTCTATGACCTTGGGCAAATGATGGAACTTCTCCAAGCTTCAGTTTCTTCATCTATAAGGGAAGGATAATGATAGGACCCACACGCCTGAGCTCTCCTAAAGATGAAAGACCAAAGTTTTCAAAATGTTGAAAGCAGTACTAGTAATAAACGATGCTCTGTTGGCTCATAGGAATGACAAAGGAGGTACCATCTCTCTTGAGTGCTGCGGCCCTCACAAGCGTGCACAGTCATCCCAGACCCAGTGTAAACATTCATTAGATGTTGGCTCTAACATCATAATTGCTTGGAGGGCTTTTAGGAAATTTGGATTCCGGGCATCCACCACAGATCTATGGAGGCATGGAATGTAGTTGTGGAGCTTAATAATCTATATTTTTTTTTGAAAAAAAAAACCTATTCATGAGACTCCAATGGCTAGCCAAGTTTGGAAACAATTGATATTATTATTATTATTATTATTATTATTATTATTATAGCTTTGAATACTTTTGCTGTTAGTGGACTCACCACCTCTGGAAGCTTCCTACTCCACACTAGATAGTTATTTATATTTAGGTAAAACCTGTCTTACTTTAGCTCCCTCATCAGCCTTCTTGAGACCACACAGAAGATTTCAAATCTCTCAAATGACAGCTCTTCATATGTTTGCAGACAGTTGTCATGCCCCCACCCCCCAATTATTCTCTTATTTGGGGCAAAATTGCCATATTGTCTCATGGCTCTTGAAGTATGAAAAAAGGACTCTTTTAAATTATGTGTAAGAAAAAATTGAGCTGTAACACACTCCCTATACAGGTCCTTTGATGTTTAAAGGACCAGAAGATGAGGATGTTGTAGTTCTGAGACAGACAGGAGCTAGTGAATAGAGATAGCTATTTGTCTTCATCCTCATAGAGGATGGAAATCTTAGGATGTATTCGGGCTACTGTATGTGTCTTATCATGCAAAACACGGAGGCTCTTGCAAATTCCTTGAACACCTGATGTATTCAGTTCATTAAGAAGAATCTTGGCTTCAAATTTCAGCCAGGCCCATTTAGATGGTTAACACTTTTCAGACCCATAATGGAATGCTTCAAAAAATGTAAAATGTAGCTGAGAAAAACTAGAGGAAGACTCCAACAAGTTTTCTCAAAAGAATTGACTTGCCCCAAAACACAACTTCAATTCCTTCCAAATTTTCTTTCTCTAAACCTATGGAACACTTGGGGCTCCAGTCCCATGTATGAACTGTAGCACAGAGTAGCATGTAGAAGAGAAGAGGAAACACTCTTTAGGAGGCTTTGAGAAAAGGTTCAGAAAACTCAGGCCCTGATTCTATCTGACAGATTGTTAAATAAATAAGCACACTGTGGGATATCAATATTTGTGTTTAAATTTACGTGTTCAAAATATTTCCAAGAGATAAACTGACTATAAATGACTAAACCTGATATACTTGTATATGGTTTTGGCTGGGGAGGAGTCTCGGTTTTTTTTAATGCCACGTATGTAGGCATTATTACATCTACCAAATTGCAGCATCGCAAAAACTGATTTAATTCATTATTGCCAATACATCAAAGGGAAGGATGGAATTTCCCCAAGGTGAATGACCTCTTGCTACCCAACTGCAAATGCTCAGAAATAACCACAAATGTTAGATGCTTCATGATGTTTAGGAGAGAATCATTTCAGAATTTCTGTCAGTACACCGACAGAAACAGTATAAGCTTGAGTAATGCTCACTCAAAGCTATCAATTCCAAATCAATCATTTCCTGGGTTAAGCGAGAGTTTAGAAAGGACAAACGTCTTAGCTAGGTGTATAGAGACCATTTGCAGCATTGCCTGGGTCTTCTAACTTGACGTTGACTCTCACTTCACAAAGGTAACCCTTTCCCTCCTAAGTTTCCCACCAGTTGCAAATCTGTGTTGGAAACAGAATCAACTGTAGTGGCGCTATAGTCAGGGGAGTTCAGAGCGTCAGGACGTGGGAAGGAGGCCAGAGAATGATGCAATATTATACTAGCAAGTGATGTCATAGCATGATTTCCTAAGTCATTTACATAAATGCGAGTTCCCAAGAAACCCTGAGAATGCCACATGGAATGCGGGTGGAGAGAGCCAACAGCAAGTGGGGGGAACAGGAGGAAGCCCCTCTTTTCTTGTCTGTCACTGTGACAAACTTCACTGAATCCCTGGGAGCCAGAGAAATAACAAAATCCAATCAACCAACCCAATAAAACCCTTCCTCAGTGCCCCTTGAATCTAATGTTTCCCTGAGGTGACAGGTTCCCAGAGCTTTGATTTTCTTCTTTCTTTTTTCACTCCTGGTGACACCCAGGCACTGCCTAGTGAAGCTGACAGTCACTCTTCATGCGGCAAGCAAGTTTAGTAGTGACACAGGCTACCGAAGAGCTTCCCATTCTAAAACTGGCCTGCCCTCCCCGTTACTAGTTAGAACAAATCCTCTGATTTTTAAAATTAGAAACAATGAGCTACAATTCTTAGCGTTAGTCTCATCTAAATGTCAAGGAAAGACATTTGCTCGTTAAGAGCGTGATTTATGAATGAAGTCAGGTGGCTAGCAAACGCCAAGACTTCAGTTTTATTTTGATTCCAAATAATGAAACACTTATTCATAATGAAATTTTCTTTAGATGTGCCGGTGTGAGAGTTGGGGTTTACATATTGTTCTCTAGTACTAGTTGGCAAAGGAAGTTCATGACAATGTCTAGTTAGACCAAACTTGGGAGAAGCTAAGATTTTATTGGGAAAAAAAGAAAAAGAAAGCAGATCAGAGTGCCCCATGTTGGATCAGCCCCCCTACACCTCTTCCATCACCTTCCTGTCCTCCCTCCCTCCATTCCTTAATAATCTCAGTTCACTGAAATGCAATTAAACAAATCCAAAGTCTCCTTCTCTAGACATAGATCCAACCAGTGCACAACATGCCTAGAGATTTGGGATTAGAAGATTTCCCAACTGCAGACGCTGCTTAAAGTGTTACAAAATCGCATCACATTTAGCTTGGACCAAAAACAATCAACAAGACCCAACCCTTCCATCCACACAGCACCAGCCTCAGTGGAAACATTGTCTGGACATTCACACGTTTTCAAAAACAATCTCAACTGTTTTTCTTCCCCTCCACTGTCTCTGTTTCCCTCAAACACACATCAGGACATTAGACGCCGATCATTCAGAGCCAGCGAGAGGAATTTGTAAGTACCTTCCAAGCAGCAGGTCCTCCACAACCCAGAGTGGGTCATTACTTCTTCATTCTTCCTGCTGGTTTCATTGTCACTTGTAGATTTAGTCCTGCACACACCTCTGGAATATAGCCAGTAGTCCGTGCCCACTGCAATGGTCATTAAACTAAAAGCTGCGAAGGCTCCTACAGTGGTGATCAACATCTGGATACCTCTGTCACACATCCTCATAATTCTTCATGGTACTCTGAACGGCTGGGGGTTCGAGGGGGAGATTCAGTGCCAGAGGGGAGAATCACTCTGCAGCTGGGTAACCTAGGACGGCCTCTTCCAAAAATCTGGATCTCCTTTTGTCAGTATCCACGGGGACTTTGGGAAAGCTGGGATTTCCTGTCTTGAGCTCTCTCCAATTCCCTGAGTCCTCTATGGCCCTCGGGAGGGTGCGGGCTCCAGGGGGTTGGTCCACATCACTGCTGCGGTCAGAGGATTCCTGGGTTGCTTTCATTCCTCAGGAGCTTGGTGGGAGCGAGGGTTTGTGCTGGGCATGGCTTCGGAGCTTGCAGCTGGCAGCTCGGCTCGAGATGCGCCTGGTTCCTCACAGCCCCGGGAGACTCAAGGCAAAAGAAACCCGGAGAGGTCTGGTGTGTGAGCGTGTGTGTGTGTGTGTGTGTGTGTGTATGTGTGTGTGTGTGTGTGTATGTGTGTGTGTGTGTCTGTGTATGTGTGTCTGTGTGTGTGTGTGTCTGTGTGTGTGCGCGCGCGTGCGTGCGTGTGTGCGAGCGCGTGTGCCGGGGGTGAGGGCGGATGGCAAAAAATAGCTCTGCTGGGAGGCGAGTCGCTGAGAAGAGTGTTCACTGCTTCCCCAGCCTCCCAGGAAAGCTCTCCGCCTGCTCTCCACACCCCCGCGCAAACTGGAGAAAAGGGAGAGTCCTGGGGCGGGGGCCGGCTGCTTGCATCGGAAGGCTGAGGTCCGTGGTGCTGAACGGACAGCTCCCCGCCTGTTGCCCAGCCTCCCTCTTCCCGGTGCAGGGTCGTTGGAGGTCCGCGGTGCTGAAGGGACAGCTCCCTTCTGCGGCTGTACCCTAGCTCTTCGAGCTTCTAGGCTAGGGACCTGGGGTGCCAAGGGTCATTCCCCTAACACTCCCCTGGTGCTTTCCCGGAATCAGCCAGCCAGCTCAGCTCCGCGTACTCGAGCCCACACCCCGAGCAAAGTTTCGGGAGCCCGAGGCAGTCAGCACCAGGGCTCCAGGGTACTGCAGCACGGTGGATCCCGCTCCTCAGAGGGAAGGGTTAAGGACAAGGGCCAGGGAAAGAAACCCACAGCGCACTCTGGCGCGCCTGTTCTCTCAGCGCCCACCCAACGCACCATTCTCTAATCAACCCTCCTCCTCATCCCTGAGCCCAATGAACCAGGCAACTTTGCTCTTTGCTGCGGGAGTCCACTGGAGAGACCGAAGCTGGGAAAGATCTAATCTACTTAAAGGGATGGGAGACTCTGACTCACGGTTCACTTGGGTGGGCAAAAATGTCTGTTTGTATCTGTCTCAATTTTGTTCCTCAGAAAACAAACCAATATGTCTACCCACATCTCTCCGGAGATCAGGTTTACACAGGAGACAGCGTGCTCACATCAGACCCAGAACCATTCATATACATATGAACACATACCGCTAAAGGGCTGAAGAGACTAAATGTACCTAGACTGTTGTTCATATATCAGAGATCTTGGATGAAGGGATTTACATCCAGGGTTTAGTCTCTGAATATACTTGTTAAATATTTTAACACTTTTACATTTAAGGGGTTGGTGAATTCAGGATGGGAGAGCACTGAAAATGTCAGCTTTTTTCCAAGTGAACAGCCCTAGTCCTGTTCACTTGTTAACATCTTCTAAGTCAGACCTGGAAGGAGGTGTAATTAGGTCTGGGTTTCTTGCTAGCCCAAAGCACAAATGCCATTACACACCTGTGAGTTCTTTCTCTCAGAAATAGCGAATGCTGAAAAGAACCGGCACAGACCAACTTCCCAGTTCCATATGTTCTAGCATATAGATAAGGACACACTAATTTGACTTCAGGCATTCCACCAAATTGCTCTGACCATTTGTTTTCTTGTGGCATGACAAGTACTGATACCCGGTTGGGTGTTTGGAATTGAGGCTGCATGGGCTGTTTCTGCAAATCTCTGAGACGTGCCCACAACCAGCTGTCACATTTGAGTGTTATTTAACTGGACAAACATATAATGGAAAGGAATCGTAGGCACATTCATTCCCTGTGGTGCCATCTCTGGCTGTCTGAGAGCTTCTATTCAGGTAACTGAGGAGGGGCAATATACTGAAAAAGTCTCAGACTTGACTCCCAACCTTTTTGCGACTTTGAGGTTTTTATTTTTATGTTAATGTCATTTGAAGATTTGGTTCTTGGTGTTATAAACACATACATGTATACATATAGGTTTGCATGTATAGCTAGTGGGTTTATGTGTGAGTGAGTGCTATGATCAATTTTGTCATGATTTCTGGATGCCTGTGAATTTGTTGTAGACGTAAAATAGATATGTCACTATATGTATACACCTGTATGGTGCAGTTCCTGGGGTCATGTGACCATGTTTTACATAAACATAGTTGTGTGCATGCATGGATGTGTGGGTGTGGGTGTGAATATGCAGGTACAAAGTAGATTTGTCTGTTTATATGCATTTAGTTGCATATATGTATGTGTCAGTTTATACTGAAGTTTTTCCATATTACAAAATGAAATGTAGGCAGAGGGCTGGGGCCATAACTAACTGGATCCTAGAAGCATGGGGCGGGTAATGAGGAGAAGATGCATGAGTTCTCCTTTAAGTGACTTAATGTCTTTTTCTCTCTATATAGAAAATTTGCTCCTCAGTCATGATTATTGGTATTCTTGATCACTATTGTTTTTATTGATAATACAATAATATTTATTGTTAACTGTTTTTTTTTAAAAAATAGTCTTAATATAGTTTAGGCTGCTCTCAAACTTGTTACATAACCCAGGCTGACCTGGAACTGATTTTCCTGCATCAGTGCCTGGGGAAACAGGTGTAGCTATCACACATACCTTGATTGATAATTATTAATTTAAAAGGCCACATAGTTACATGAAGGTGAAGTTGGTCTTTACTGGGAGGTTTTATAAGATAGGTGGATATTTTCTTCTCCCTCTCAGAAGTTTAAATAATATGAAATAATTAATAATGATCAAAACAGCCATTCCTGGGTCTGTTTTATTCTTCTCTTACTCCAGCTGAGATAGGAAAGATGCTCTCCGAAGCAAGGCAGCGATGGGTGGATGGGCTTGGGCCTTAGGAATTGTGTGCTCCATTACTCTGTTCACCAGATGACCAGCAAAGCAGCAGCAGCCCGATCCACACCCTCAGATAAGTGGCAGAAGGCCAGACATACCATGTCCGGCTGATAGAACCAAGTATCCAGTTAGCCGACCGAGAAAGGCCAAGTGCTCAGGTGGATGAAGGGACAGTCACAGTCAGAAAGCAGAAGAGAAATGGCGGCAATGCTCAAGAATTGAGTTTTGTGCTGAAGCTTGGTGATGCACAATCATCTTTGGTAACCTCTGACCAGAGCCGAGGTTAACTTGAATGTGGGAGCATGTGGAACAAGTCAGAGAACCTGCTGATGTGGGAGCCGGAGGCAGGGAGCCTGTCATTTAGATCCTAATAGTTTCTCCTCACTTACGAGGGGGTGATCTCAGCCTTTCATTCAGTGAAATGTGTAGGTGTACACAGGGGTGTGTAGAATCTGAGGCTGGGCCTAGAGAGAATTACTCATTCTCACCACTAGAGGGCTCTTTCACCAGTTAAATTGCAGATTCGAAGCATCCTCCTTTCTTAATGGAGCCAGAGGCTTCCTTGGTGTTTGCCAATGATCCTTTCTGATCCTGCTCATCTGGCAGGGGACTCGGGAGGCATTCTGGCAGCTTTAAACTGGTGTGTGTTTCTCTTATTAAGACGTTTTCTTCCGCTGATTTCTTAGCTTGCCATTAACAGTCATAGTATATTTATTTGTGCTTTTTCTTATCTATTAGAGTTCCACATAGGAAAATATTGTTAACAGCTAATTCAATTTAATAACTGTTCATGAGTGCCCACCATGCACAAGACAATCAGCTTTACACTTGGGACAATGATGTAAGTCTCATTCTCCAAGGAGCAGGAGATGCTGTATTTGTCTGTAAGCACCAGAAACTCACTGGAGCTAGCTTGAGAAAATGGAGAGGGTGATATAAGAATATGGGGGTGGGGGGTGTTGAGGAAACAGAAGCCAAAAATACAATTAGGCCTCAACAAGGAATTGGAAACCCTAAGTAAAAGCCACTGGGATCTCTGGCAGCTTCTGTGTTGTCCACCTCTGCCCCCTTTTACATTCTTAGAAAAAAAGTTTTGCTTCCTCAATGCACTCTCATTGCTGTGGAAGAATAACACCCGACCCAAACAGCTGATGGTGTGTGTGTGTGTGTGTGTGTGTGTGTGTGTGTGTGTGTGTGAGCTATTGGCTCCTGGTTTCAGAGGTTTCAACCTGTCCTAGAGAGGGCATGCTAGGTCAGTGCAGCTCACATCTTGGTAGCCAGGAGGCAGAGAGGGAGGGAGTGGGAGGGAGTGGGAGAAGGGAGGAGAAAGGCGGAGAAAAGAGAGGGTGAACACTTCGCTGGTGGGTTCCTATGTTTTTCTCTCTCGGCCCTTAGCCTATGGACTGCTTGAGAGCAGAACTTCCTCTTGTGGTTCATGTCTCTGGAAATGACCTCACAGATATACCTAGGGATGGACTTACTAATCTCCAGGTGCTTCCCAAGCCAATCAATTTGATAAGGTCAACACTGATAACTTCTCTGTGCTTTGATCTTCCAGATGGAAGCTAGAGTTAGGCTTTTTGTGTTATTCCTACCAAGAACTCTACCTAGACTAACATGAGATGCTTTAGCTCCAGTTTAGAATATTCAGAACTGACAACCTAATTGGTCTAGCTTGTGTTATGTTATTAGACTACTGCTAATCAGATGGGCTGGGGGAGGGGATTCTATGGTACAATCTGTCTTAGAGGCTAAGGAGACCACACCCTGTGATCTGGGGAGGAAGCTAGAAGGCACTGTTGTGACACTACAGATAGAAATCAAGACATGTATGTTTGGCTGAAGAAAGTAGATACAGAATCTGGGCATCTTATTAAAAAATGGCAAAGATAGGGGCTGGAGAGATGGCTCAGCAGTTAAGAGCAATGGCTGCTTTTCCAGAGGACCCAGGTTCAATTCCCAGCACCCACAGGGCAGCTTACAAATGTCTGTAACTCCAGTTCCAGGGGATCTGATACTCTCCTCTGGCCTCTAAGGCCACCAGGCACACACATGGTACATAGATATACATGCAGGCAAAACATTCATACACATAAATAAATGAACAGTCAATAGAAGACCTGACATCCTGTTACCATATCTGAAGCAGAAGCCAGGGGTGGGGTGGAGTAAGCTAAAAGAAGACAAACACAAGCGTCCGACTACTCTTGGGTGGAAAGACCAGGGCCTTTCCATTTCAGCCTTTTCTAGCCTGCCTGGTTTTAAGTCTTATGCATGCATACTTTGGTAAGTGTTTAGGGTTAATTAAAAACTGAGTGAAAAATAAAAAGCAGCAAGCCACCTGTCCACTACACTCAGCCACCTCTTGCTTTATCATTACAGAAATGCCAAGTGTTTCCATGAGTGATCTCTGTTCCTAACACCTGGGATTCTCTTCCCTGAGATAGCCTGTTCACTGAAAAATTGCAGGGAGGGTGTGAGGGTACATAGCTGGACAGGTAAAGATACTTGCTGCCAAGCTCCATGACCTGAGTTCGGTCTCTGGGACTCACATGATAGAGGGAAAGATCCTCCTGCAGCTTATTTTCTGTTTTCCACATTCATGTCTTGGTAGGCATGTGCCTGTACACATATGCGCATGTACGTATAGACATACAAGTAAATAAATGCAATAAAAAAGTAATTTTTAGTTTACACAAATTAGATAGCTTGTGGTTTGCTCCGTCACTTCATTTATTTCTGAGCTCAAATGTCACCATCTCAGAGCATCCTTCCCTAGCTCTGCTGTCTAAAATATCACCCCATATTTCTCCCTCACTTCTCACTCAGGCTAGTGTTCTGCGGTGGCGTTTATCGTACCTGGGTGCATGAACACTCGGATGCATGTATGTGTGTGTTTGTGTCTTCCTCTTCATCTTCCTGATGAGGAAATGGCTTTGTTTTCTTTGCATCTACATTTCCCGACCTCAGACTAGTGCCCAGGATGTAGTAGCTACTCAAACAGCGTTTGCTTAATCCATTAATTGTGTAAGTAGTGATTAAGCTTCATGCCTGCAACAGGCACTGTGGACTCAAGCAAGAGGCATATTGCTCTTGATCACCTGGAACTTCAGTCTGAAGGAGTGGACGGTGATGATTAGGAAAAGAAGAATGCTTGTAGCAGATGCTGTGGGACAGATGCCCTTCACCAAGTCGGTATGTTTACAGAATCCTAAACCTGACTGCCACAAACCACAGCTGCAATTCTTAGGACAATTTTTCAGCTTATTGGAGCTACGTTGCCCAAGGAATGACATGTCCCTCAGGGACAGCTTGCAGCCAGAGGGCAGCAGATACAGGGATGCAAAAGGCAGCCATCTTGCAGAAGGAGGAACTGTGTATGTTCCGTAGTCATTCATGGATCAGGCTAAGACTTGACTCTGTCCTCCTTTCTTGTGGTTCTTAAACTATAGAGTGCTTTAGAATCACCTACAATGGAGCTGTAAGCTCACGGGTATTGTGCTTGCCTAACATGTAGGAAGCCCTGGGTTCAATATCTAGCATCCCATAAACTGGGCATGGTCATACACACCTGTAATCTCAGCACTCTGATGGTAGAAGAAGAAAGATTAGAAGTTCAAGGTCATCCTCAGCTACATAGTGAGTTAGAGGTCAGCCTGGGATACATGAGACTCTGTCTCAAAGACAAACTATTCTCTCTCTCTCTCTCTCTCTCTCTCTCTCTCTCTCTCTCTCTCTCTCTCTCTCTCCTCCCTCCCTCCCTCCCTCCCTCCTCGTGTGTGTGTGTGTGTGTGTGTTTGTGTGTGTGTGTGTGTGTGTGTGTTTGTGTGTGTGTGTGTGTGTGTGTGTGTGTGTGTGTGTGTGTGTTTAAATTGACACAAATCTAGAGTTATCTGGGAAGAGGAACTTCAGCTGAGAAGATTCCACCATCAGACTTCGCTGTAGGCAAGTCTGTGGGGGTATTTTCTTGATTAATGATTGCTGTGAGAAGGCCCAGCCCATGGTGGGTGGTGCCACCCTTGGGCAAGTGGTCCTGGGTTGTATAAGAAGCAGGCTGATCAAGCCATGGAGAGAAAGCTGGTAAGCAGCCCACCTCCATGCTTACTACTTTCGTTCCTGCCTCCCAGATTTCATGCCTTGAATTCCTGTCCTGACTTTCCTCAGTGATGGTCTGTTATCTGAAAGTGGAATATGAAATAAACCCTTTCCTCCTTGTGGTGGTTTGAATGAGGGTAGCTCCCATCAGCTCATATGTTTGAATGTTTGGTTCCCGGTTGGTGGGCTGTTCAGGAAGGATTAGGAGCTGTGGCCTTATTGGAGGAGGTGTGTCACTGTGGGGGTACTTTGAGTTTTCAAAAGCCCACACCAGTCCCTGTCTTGCCCTTTCTCTACAATGTGCAGACCAGATGTGAGGTCTCACATCTGTGCCCGTGATGTCCTTGTCTGCCATCCTCACCCTGGTGATCATGGACTCTCCCTCTGAAGTGGTAAGCAAGGTTCCAATTAAATGCTTTCTTTAATGAGTTGCCTTGGTCACAGTGTCTCTTTTCAGCAGTAGTAACCCTAACTAAGACACTCCCCAAGTAGCTGTTGGTCAAGGTATTTAACACAGCAAACGAAATCTAAGACACAAACCAAATCAATGAGCTAGAATTACCTAAAAGGCTTATTATACAATAGATTCCTGATAAAGGGGGTGATGCTTAACAATGTTAATTTCTAGAAAATTCTCATGGGTGCTATTGCTGCTCTCCAGAAAATCACAATTGCAAAATTACTGTTCTTTATTACACTGTGTCCCACGGTCCCTTGCTCCTTCAAGAAATCAGGTGCATCAGAACTTCTGCCTCAGGCTCTATTTCTAGGGACTTTAACCTATGCAATCAAAGGGAGCTGAGAGAGGAATGCCCTCAAGGACAATTGAGGTCACTGAAGAAAACTATAGAAAACTCGACACCGAAACAGAAGCCTTGAGAATGGGCGAATGAGGGAAGATCAGGGTCAACGTGGTGTAGGTAGGTAGACTCACAGATTGAAAGTCCTGGCTTGAGGGAAAGAAAGAACAAAGCACCAGTCGTGATTTTGGTACTGTTTCTATAGTTGAAAGCAAATTCCATTTTTTTCAGTCTTCCTTAAAGAGAAAAGTGGGCGAATAACAAATAACAAACTCGGATCAATAAAATGTAATTATAAGTTGCCGTATGGAAATAGCCAGAGGGTGGGAACAACGCATGTATTTATCTGCTGATGGCTGGATAACCACAAAGTGGCACACATATACTGAAGAATATTATCCATCCATAAAAAGGTATGAAGTTCAGTACATGCTATAGTATGAACAGACCTTGATGACATTATTATGCCAACACAAAAGATTCTGCTTATTTGAGTCTCCTAAAGCAGGCAAGTATTTAGAGGCAGGCAGTGGATTGAGGTCACAAGGGGCTGAAAAGCAAGGGTAACAGAAAGCTTTTCCCCACCACTACAAAACTTTTGCTACAATTACAGAAAAATGGTTCAATAAAAGCAGTAAAGATTGTACAGTATTGTGAATGTGATTGATGCCCTTGAATCACATACTTTAAATGATTGAAATGTCAAATTTGGCAATGGAGAGATAGCTCAGAGGCTAAGAGCACTGGCTGCTCTTGCAGAGGACCTTGGTTGAGTTCCCATCACCTACATAGTAGTAGCTCATAACCTTTTGTAACTCCAGCACTAGGGGATCCAGTGCCCTCTTCTGTACTCCATGGGCACTGCATGCATGTGACATGCAAACATACTTGCAGGCAAACACACATATACATAAAATAAAAATAAATAATACTTTTTAAGTGTCAAATTTTATGTTACATATTTTTTATCACAATAAAAATGTGGGGAAATGTATTACGGGTTTTCTGTAAAAATAAAATATCCTTGGAAGCACTTGGCTTTTGGCCATGTGACAAGGCTTGGCTTTGCCACATCTTCCTGCCTGAAGCGAGGACTCAGTGACTTCTTAGCACCCTTGTCACTGTATAGTTACAAGCTCATGTTTAGGATATTTGAAAAGAAGAGTTTCTGAATCCCCTCCCCATACTATTAGCCATCGTCATAGGCCAGGACTATTTGTCTTCAAAATTCCTATTATATGGCAAAACCCAGACCATTAGCTGATTGAACTGATTTTTCAAGTTTATAATGAAGATAATCACCAATTTATACAGACATGGAGAAGTAAAATTAGAGGGATAATTTAGTGATCAAGAAACTCTTAGTCCCAGTCAACAGAAAGCCAGCTCAAAGGGGATAAATGAACAAATAAATTCAGTAGTCAGTATGTGTGAAAGTGCAGAGGTAATGACACGTGGAGTAGATGCACCCAGGACCCCCAGCGGTGATGTGTGGGATCTGTGTCTCCATCTCAGTCGCGGTGCTCAGCGATGGCTCCGTGCTCAGCCTGGCTCTTCTCAAGAAGCCAGAGCTCCTGACTGACATCTTACCCCCAACCCCAGAGGGAGCAGAGCTCCACCAACAACTGCAGCACATTTCTTGGAGCTGGTTTCTCATTGGTCCGTTTCCATCTGAACAGGAGCATGATAAACAGGAAGTAGATTTGAGGTCTAAGGCTCCCATTCCATCCCTGAACATATGGGGAAGATCAGCGTCATCTTAACCCATGTGGACCGAGAATAGGCTGAAGGATGAGTCTTAGAGGAAACTTCTGATGCAGATGCCAGAAAAAGGATGGCTACCGGGCAGGAAGGAAAGCATGGCAGACACCGTGCCCTGCAGTCATGGAGATTGCCCGTGTTAGGCCATTCAAATTAAAGATACTTCTGGGGTTGGAGAGATGGTTCAGTGATTAAGAGTACACACTGCTCTTACAAATGAGGCAAGTTTTGCACCAGTTGGGAGGCTCACATGCTGTAACTCCAACTCCAGGTGATTCCATACCCTCTTCTCACCTCCATGAGCAACTGTACTCCCATGCACACAGCACAGGCCTACACAGACTCACACACAGACACACAATTCAAAATAAATCTTTAAAAAGTATACTTACTCACTAAGTTCTGCTATAGGCATTGAGGATGTAGCAGTGAGCAAGACAAATGGATTCCCCATCCTTTATTGGTCTTGCATGCTGAGAGAAATAGCCAAGAAATATGTAACTAATGAACCAACCAAAGCGATACAGTATGCTAGCTCTCTGTTACTATCACAAAATATTTGAGCTAATACATTTATTTTTCAGAGGCTTCTTTTGGTTCGTATTTCTGGAGGTTGCAGTCCACAGTTGGTTGACTGTTGCTTTGAGGCTGTGAAGAAGCAGTTGAGATGAACAAAACCACTCACCCCCATGCACCAGGAGAAATACAGAGCGGGGAGAGGGATATGAGGGTAGATGGAGGAAGGAAGTCCAACCTTCTCAGAGTTGTGCCTCAGTCACCCAAGGACCTTCCTGGAGGCCCCACCTACCAAAGGTTTCATGGTCTCCCAATAGCACTACACTAGAATGAAGTCTTTACTATATGGATTTGGGGGCCCATTAGGATCCAAACTGTAGCATGCAGGCAACCATACACACCTTGAAGAAAATGAAATTGTGTAACCTGACCAATGTTGGCAGTAGAAGACTCACTTTAGACAACACGGTCCGTCGGGAATGCATTCTGAGAAAGTGACCCCTGCATGAGAAAAGCCTGTGCTGGAGGAGGGGCCTGAGAGGAACTGGGGGACTGTCCCCAGCACAAAGGCTGTGAACATGGCTTGTTGATGGTCAAAGAGGGTGGTATTGTGGGGCTTTCGTGGACAAGGAGACAAATGGACGATGAGGTCAGGAAAGTGAACTAGAACCAGCCTACGTGCAGAGTTCACAAGGCGGGGCAGACAAGAGTGGGCGTTAACCTCCCCCGTAATGGAACGAGGTATGGCCAAGTTGGGGGACGGCTCAAATGATGCCATTTGGAGACTTCACTCTGGACATGGAGTGGGTAATGAAGTACAGGAGTGAAGGCCAGGAGCCACTTTAGGGAACTGTGTCACTAATTCAGGTATTGGTGTTTAGGCCATTAAGGCGTGGACATTTCCTGAGGGAACACTCAACTGGCCGTAAGTGGGGAATGAGCTGGTCAAACTTTTCTGGTTGTGCATTGGTGTTTTGGTTGTGCTCCACAGGACAGAAATTAGAGCAGAAGGCAAGAAAATGGCAGTCCTTCAATCCCAAGATTCCACAGAGGAACTGCTGTCCTTCCTGCCTTCTAGGTTGAAATATGAGGTGGGGGACAGGAGAATGGAATTTGCCTTCATCCAAAACCTGACTCCAGGGAACTGGACTTAGAATAAAAAACCTCAAGTAATGTCAGTGGGAGCACTGTGAGTGAGAACCTTTGTTCAGCTGGAGTCCAGAGCAGGTCTGGGATAAAAGCTTGGATCTCTGGGAGCACCAAATGCTGTACTTCCTGCACCACAGAGAGCAGACAGTAAAGGTGGGTGATGAGCTTTGGAGAGGGTGAAACATAGGTTCAAGACCTAGTTGTCTCTCCTGCATGACCTTGAAAAAAAGTAAATTAACCTTCCATGTCCCTCTTCCCTCCGAAATAAAGCCAGGATCTTATTAGGACCTGTCTCTTTAGCCAATAGGACCTTCCTTACTGCAGAATGCGGATTGCATATGATAATGCATGCAGCCCTTAGCGCAGGGCCCGGCATGTATCAACTGCTCAATAGATGTCAGCTGCACTATAAATAAAATGGTGATGCCAAAGAAGCTGGCTCCCTTAATGAGATCTGTTCTAATCTGCCACCTTTGGAATAACAAATGGCTGACATTACGGGCTTAGTTTCCTTGAGACCTATACACCAAGAAAACACAGAGACCCAGGAAACGCCTAGAGACTCAAGGGGTGTTTAGAAAAGAGATGAAGACCTCAAGAGATAACTGAAAGGCCAAAAGCTACCTCCGAAACCCCTACAGATCGATGAAGTAGGATGTGTTTGGGGCTTGATGACCTAGAGTGTTAGCCACGGTCTCAGTCCTAAGAGTGTCAGGGGAACATGGTGTGGTAGCGTTCCTTTGAAATCCCAGCACTCAGGAGGCAGGAGGAGCTCAGGGCCTGTGTGGCTGCCTCCTAAGACCCTGTCTCAAAGATTTCAAAATAACAGTGTGTCAAACATGAGTCTAGAAAGGGATCCTGAAGAGGAGGGAAGAGATCTTAAGTTGAGGAGAGAGTAATGGATATATGTGCCATGAAAACAAGGGGGGAGGGTATTTGGGGAAAGTAAGGGAACCAGCAGAGAGGGTGGGGGTACTAGGGAGGGCAGTGGAGGAAGGAAAGGATGTGGGAGGAAACCTCATATTCAAATCATAACAGAGGGAACAGCTCTGAATTAAATGTGAAGTTTTAGCTTTGATACCTGCATTGAACATACAGTATCTTTTTTTTTTTTTTTTAGACAGGATTTCTCTGTGTAGCTTTGTTCCTTTTCCTGGATCTCACTCTGTAGACCAGGCTGGACTCAAACTCACAGAGATCCACCTGGCTCTGCCTCCTGCCTCTGCCTCCCGAGTGCTGGGATTAAAGGCGTGCACCACCACTGCCCAGCCGAACATACAGTATCTTTAGTCCTAACAAAAAACCATCCTGTACCCATCACAGCTGCAGGAATTACAGACTTGCTCATTGTCTTGTTTGGTGTCCCTCCCCAACCCTGGTCCTCTCTGCTGGACTATCCTGTAGCAAGTCCCAAATGTGATGTGTTTCCCAGATTGGGCTCGAGTGCCTACAAATGAGCCCTAACTGTAAAGGAGGACAGTTGGAATGGACAGAAGACCCCATTGCTCATCATTATGGCCTCCAGTTGCAGGAGGGCAGAGAATTTTCAAACTTTGTTTTGTGCCTCGAACCTAGAGCCTTGTGCATGCTTGGCAAGCACTCTTCTACTGTTTTTCCCAAGTTCTCTTTTTACTTAATATTTTTTCTCATATTTATTTACTGATGTTGTATGTACATGGGATGGGTTGGGGCAAACATGCATGGCACAGCTCACGTGTGTAGGTCAAAGGACAGCTTTTGTGAGTTGGTTCTCTCTGTCCACCATACAGGTCCTCCAGACTGAACCAGGCCATCAGCCTTGGCAGCAAGCTCCTTCACCATCTGAGCCATCCAGCCCACAGGGTCTTACTAAATTGCCCAGGCTGGACTTGAACTCAATTTGTAATCTGGGCAGGCCTTGAACTCATGAACCTTTCACCTCAATCTCTCATATAGCTGGAATTGCAGGCCTGATCGATAAGGCCTGGATGATTTTTCTGTTTGATCAACTGCTCTTGTTTCCTATTTTATAATAGCAGCTGCCATAAGATGGGTAGTGGATAACTATTTATTGACTGGAAGGCTGAGTGAATGAATGATGACTCAACATACTCCAGCATTTCTTTGCTATTACCTAAAATGTTCAGTCTGACACAAAAGACAAAATATTTTATGAGGCTCAGCTTGATATGATGTGAACTTAAAATTGTTGAGCAGTATGACCCACCCACCTGGATAGACAGGCTGGAGGATGGTATCTTCTAATAAAGAGCTTTGGGAATGACTCTGGATCATGGTGAGTTCAACACTCCCCAGTCCTTCTGTGGCAATGCATTATGGTAAAAATATTTTGCTTTCTAGGAGACTGGAACTTTTGCTGGACCTCACAGCCAAGTTAATAATACACCTTGAGGTCACTTAAGACTTAACAGTGGTATCCTACTGTGTACTCAGCCTGTTAATCTGCCTTTAAGAGAACAATGTAAAGCCAGATGTAGAGGCACAAAGCGTTAATCCCAGTACTGGGGATGGGGTAGGGGGTAGAGGCAGGTGGATCTCTGTGAGTTCTAGGATAATCAGGTCTACAGAGTGAGTTCCAGGACAGCCAGATCTACAGAGAGAGACCTTGTCTCAAAAACAAAGCAAAGCAAAACAAAACAAACGAAGAGAACAATGTAACAGTCAACCTGACTTGCCTTGGATTTGCCATGTAATTAACTTATACAACCTAAGCTAAGGCACAGCTGTAATCTTAAATTATGTACTCTTCCATGGGCCTGCCCCGGAGAGCAATGCTTGTGCTATGATAATCACATGCTGCAAATAGCATGTATAGGCTGAAAGAAGTCTTATAAAATGAATATCCTCTATAAATGTTGAATGCAACATACAGATACTGCTGGATAAACAATGGTGTTTGTAATACTGTTATCTGGGTCAGCTGGAGTCAGTGACTTAATCCCTTGTAAAACCCTGTTAAAGATTTCTGTAAAATAACCTGTATTCCTTCACATGTGATGATTTCTGTGCTATTCATTAAATCCATAGCAAAGCCCTTTGTTAGGGAGAGACAGACACACAGAGAAAGACACAGGGACAGATTTCACGAGTCAGCCTTTAGGCAGGCACAGATTCCGAATCCTCCAGCAGAGAGAGTAGGCAACCTTCATTGGAGAGAACAGAAGACACAGGGAGAGCAAAGTAAAGAATTTAATCTGGGCTTGCTCTTGGTTAAATGACATCATGGGGATGTTCTTTATCTCCTTCATGTGACACTGTGGTGAGTTTATTATTAATGCATTCACGTAGACTGTATTCTTCTGAATTTTGCATCTTCAGGAGAACTTGCAAACTGGTAGTCATGGCTTTTTTTTTGTTTTGCTGATGTTTGGCTACCTGTTTTGCACAATGTATACCAAACTGAATTCAGTGTAGGCCCGTATTCTTCAGCCAGTTGGTCAGAGGAGAGCAGTGTCTGGCCCCTTCTATAAGGCTTGCCTGTTGTGGTTTGCTGCGATCTCCAGCCTGCCCTTTAAACACTATCTGGGCAAGCTTGCCACCTTCCTGGCTCCCTGGATGTCTCATGGATGAGCCATGTAAGAAGAGGTTCCATTGGCTTCCATCCGTTTGCCCAAACACTGTGTGACGTCATCTGTAAAGTCATCTGGGCCCGTTGCCATTCTTTGACTCACTTTTCACATTTTTCTCTTAGATTTTTAAATTCTTTTTGGAATCAATTTTTGGCCATAAATGTTTTCTTTGAATCCATTTCACCTTTCTCTAGCTTATCAACATGAATGCTTATACAGGATTTCCTTCCAGTTTTAATTCCTATCTATAATTCTGATTTTACTATTATTTTGATAGAACTAACTGAAGAATTTCCTCTTTTATTATTATACTCCAATACCTATCCAAGATCCATTTTAAAACTTTATCTCACCCATACCATACTGAACATATTTAAAATGTTTTAATTATATGGCTACCAACCTTTGATAATTTCCAGAATGAATATAGCTTTATGGTTGAGTTCTCTTTCTCTCTCCCTCCCTCCCTCGCTCCTTCCCTCCTTCTCTCCATATATTCAGTAGCTCTCCCTTATCTGTGCAAGATAAATTCCAAGGCCCCAGCTGATGCCTGAAGCCTTGTAGTTCCAGACTCCACATGAAGTATGAGTTTTCCTATACGTATTATGATGGTAAGTTTTAATTGTCAATGGGACTCAACCCAGAATCACCCAGGAAGGGACTGTCTGAGTTGGTTGGCCTGTGGGTATGTCTGTAGATGATTATCTTAATTAAGTTAACTGATGCAGGAAGATCTACCCCAGTATAGGTGGTATCATTCCCTAGGCAGGGGGTCCTAACCTGTATGAGTGGAGAACTGGAGTTGAGCATAAGCAAGAAAATAAACATGCATGCATTCATTTTTCTCTGTTCTTGACTATGGATATTATGTGACCAGCTATTTGAAGTTTCTGCCTCAACTCCCCAAAAAACGATGTCTTATGACCTGGAACTGTAATCCGAAAGAAACCCCACTCTCCTTAAGTTGCTTTTTGTCAGAGCATTTTATTGTAGCATCAGGAATGAAAATAGACACATGGCTATAATTGATTTTAATTTAAAAAAATTAGGCATCATAGTCAGGCATGGTGGCGTGCTGTGGGATGTTCTGTATGGCAAATGTGTTGCTCTGATTGGCCAATAAATAAAACACTGATTGGCCAGTGGCTAGGCAGGAAGTATAGGCGGGACTAACAGAGAGGAAAAAAGAAAGAACGGGAAGGCGGAAGGAGACACTGCCAGCTGCCAGGACAAGCAGCATGTGAAGATGCCGGTAAGCCACGAGCCACGTGGCAAGGTATAGATTTATGGAAATGGGTTAATTTAAGATGTAAGAACTAGATAGCTAGAAGCCTGTCATGGCCATACAGTTTGTAAGCAATATAAGTCTCTGTGTTTACTTGGTTGGGTCTGAGTGGCTGTGGGACTGGCAGGTGAGAGAGATTTGTCCTGACTGTGAGCCAGGCAGGAACACTCTAGCTGCAGTGGTGCATGACTTTAATCCCAGCACTTGAGGCAGGGGCAGGTGGATCTCTGAGTTCAAGTAAGTTCCAGGACAGCAAGGGCTACACAGAGAAAGCCTGTCTCAAAAAAATAAATAAATAAACAAAAAAAAATGAGGCATTGTAAGAGATGAGAAACAATTACTGACAACAAAATAGAACAATTCTGACAATATACTGTAATCAAAATTATGAGAATGTGGTCTCTCTTTTAAATAATTTAATCTTTGTAGTGTAGGGGATAGAACCTAGGGTCTTGTGTATGCTCTGTCACTGAGCTGCGCCTCTAGACCCTCCAGACCCACAGCAAAAGTCTTTTACATGATGTGGTCATTCTTGCAATGATGTGAGTTAATGTGTTGCAAGTGACTGAAGCTATGGAAAACAAAACCTTGGGTACAGAAAGACTATCCTCATAGTTGTGCCCATTTATAAAATGTACATAGACATATATTTATGCCTTAAATGCATATCACACATAGTTACACACATGTGCTTTGATTGCATTTTAGTGACTATTTTCCAGGAAATGGATTTTATCATACTTACATCATATGTATGTTCACATACATGTTCACTCTCTCATACATGTTTATATCTGATATAAATTATTCTCTCTCTCTCTCTTTGTGTGTGTGTGTGTGTGTGTGTGTGTGTGTGTGTGTGTGTGTGCGCGTGCGTGTGCGTGCGCATATATGTGGTGGAGGCCTCATGTTGATGTTGAGAATCATCTTAATTTTCCACCTTATTCATTAAGGCAAAGCCCCTTGATCAAACCCAGAGCTCATCAATATGACTAGTCTCCCTAGCCAGCTTGCTCTGAGGACCAGCTTGCTCTGAGGATCTCCTGTCTCTGCCTTCCCAGGTTGGAATTACAGGTGGCCACCATATCCATCTGAATTTTCATGGATTGTGGGGATTTGAACTTGGGTCCTCACGTTTGTGCTACAAGTGGCTTAACCACTGAGCCATCTCCCTTGTCCATGAATGTATATTAGAATCACAGGACTTAAGGAGTGGGATGTTAGACTTCAGTAATGAAATGATAAGTTGCCAAAACTTTGTCAAGATTGTTTATTACTTTTAATTAACTTTTAAATTACTTTATACTCTTTAATCAATCTGGAATCGACATTGACGTACAACATGAGATGAGGATTTAATTTTGCTTTATTTATTCCCGCAAATATTAATCAATCATCTCGGGGTCATTTATTGAGTATTTCTTCTTTCTCCATAGACTTGTCACTTTTATTATCAAATAAAGCCAGGTACCTGAAAGATTGCCTTGAAGCTTTCTGTCCTATTACATCGACTATGTTATGATTTTGGTGACATAAATCACCTTAGTCTATATTGCAACATTTATGTTCTGTGCTATTTTAATCTTTGGAACATTATAGCTCATTTTAACATCTATATTCAATGCACTCTTAATTATTTTTTCAGTTTCGATTGCTCTTGGCTCCATTACCCATTCATTCTTCTAGTTGAATTGGAAAGTCACTTTGTCAATCTCTTCCCCTTCTCACCAAAGCAAAGGCAAACACAACGAAATAAAAGCATTTGTATGGTGGATGTTTGTTAGAATTGTATCAAACCCATGTGTTTGTTTAGAGAGAAATGACATTATTAGATGCTCACTCTCCAATTGTGATCTGATCTTATTTCACATTCACTCGCTGGCCTTTTACCATCATTTCATGTCCATTCTGCACACTTCTCTTTGCATCTGTAGCCAGACAGGGCTTTTTGATCGCTTTAGAAGGATAGAAATCGAGTGTCACCGAACCTCACACTGGTAGAAGTATAAGGGGCAGTGGGTGGAATTGAATCCACGCCCATCCAGTTGCACAGCCTGCCCTTTGAATCACTATGCTCCTTTATTTAAGATTAGATCATGCCTTGAATAAATGCAAGTCATTATTTTCTAGAAAAAAATCAACTTCATTAAGATTTTCTGGCTTGCCAGCTGAGCTGCTCACTGCACTTTGCTTGGGTTGTATGCTCAAGACATCTCATTTCCTCCTTCTCTTGTGAATGGAGAACACGATGGCTGCCCTCTCCTTCCCACAGTCCTGCCCACTCTCCTCAATCCAGAGCATTGTCATTCTGGCTCTGGTTCACACACTAACATTCACTGTGTGCTGGTGGAGTAGGAAGACGATCACTCCTGGGCAGACACTGCTCTGATCAGGCACAGCAGCTCCAATTACACATCTGGAAGGTCACATGCTCAACTGAGTTTAGGAGTAAACTCAAGTCAGTTCTGTGGCCCATCACAATGCTGTGCGGACCCCAGTCTACACAGAACAGTCAGAAATGACCAGGCCACAAGATTACTTGATTAAAAAAAAAAAACACTCAAAGTTCTCATTTTTATGCGAGCACGCACGCACACGTTTGTGTATGTATGTGTGTACCATGTCACACATGTGGAGGGTCAGAGGACCACTTTGTGGAGTTGTCTTCTCCTTCAGTCTTTACCTGGGGTTCTGTGGATCAAACTTAGGTCACCAGGCTTGCACAGCAAGCTTCTTTTCCTTGGAGCCATCTCACTAGCCCTCGGACTTTTTTTTTTTTTTTTTGAGGAAGGATCTCCTGCAGTCAAGCCTGGCCTCAAACTTACTATATAAATGACTTTAACTCCCAATCTTTTTGCCTCTGCCTCCCAAGTGCAGGGATTACATGTATGAGCTACCAGACCTGATTTATGCTGCAGGGTTGAGGATGGGGCCCAGGACTCCCGAGATGCTAGGCAGGCACTCTACCAGCTTAACTGCATCACCAGCTTCCCTGCTTCTCATTGTAATACGTTCTTCACTTGGCCAGTGCCATAGTTTCAATCATCAGTGTTCTATATAGGGCCAAGGTGTTGAAAGTTTGCTCACCAGGGCTGGGAGGTAGTGGAGTCTTTATGAGGTAGGGCCCTTGAAGGGGATATAAGGGACAATCAGATATTGCCCCCGTTCTGGCCACCACAAAGTGAGCTTTCTCTATCACATGCTCTTACCATGATGTTCTTGCCTTGTCACGGGCCCCAAAGTGATAGAACTACTGACCATGGAGTAAAAGCTCAAAGCCATGAGCCAAGTGAGCCTTTCCTCATTTTGAACTGTTCAGCTCTTACATTTGTTGCTACAGCAGAAAACTGACTGATCCAGCCAGCAAGGTTCTGCACAGTCTGTCCACAGCTCATCTTTTTTATCCCATCTCAGACTGTTTCTGTGTTGTGTCCACATCTGAGTGGGCCTAGGTTTCTTCCCTTGTCTTAAGTACCAAGCCCCTTTCTATAACTCAGTTTCTTCTCAAGGCTTCTGCCCCAAGAAGCATTCTTCTCTGGGATTACGTGGCACACAGCTCAAACCATGTCCTTCGAAGTCCATTTCTTTAGGGAGTCCTAGCCAGCCACCAGATTGAAAAGAAGTTCCTTAAATACCATGGCTGTTGTACTGGTTTAAGCACTATGATGATCATAATCAGTAATGTTTACTGCTTATAGGCTGTGTGTTTGTGTTTACGTGTATGAGATCTGATCCCCAGGGTAATCAGGTGGCTGGAGGTAAGGCCTTTTGCTCATCTTCAGCCTCCAGAACTAGGAGGAAATAAATATTTTGTTTAAGCCACTCATCCTATGGTATTTAATTATAGAATCTAGAGTACCTGGAGACATTCATTTACTTATTCAATGCTTATATTACTTTAAATTATGTGTATGTGTGTATATATATGCACACATGAGTATAGGTGCCTATGGAGGCCAGAGGGGTCAGATTCCCTCAAGCTGGAGTTACAGACAGTTGTGAACTGCTTGATGTGGATGCTGGGAACTGAACTGGGGTCCTCTGCAAGAGCAGTGCATGCTCTTAACTGCTGAGCCATCTGTCAGTCCCCACAAAAGCATTTATATACTTCCTTGTCGGTCACACTGAAATATAGATGCAACCCTCTCATGTCTTTTTTTAGAGCCTGACACAGTGAGCGGCACATCAGAGGCACCCCGTAAATGCATGTTAGCGGATCAGTGAAAAGTCTGCCCAGGCTAGTCATCGTGAGTCAGCACCATTGTGATCCTTCTACAAAAGGCCTGTCAGAAAACCAGGGAGATGAAGGGCAAGGCTTTGTAGCGAGGGAGCCTGTTCAGTTTAGAGTCAACTCACACAAGCCAAGCAGCTCATTTTTAATTCAATTAAGGGGTGTGTGTGTGCGTGTGTGTGTGTGTGTGTGTGTGTGTGTGTGTGTGTGTGTGTGCGCGTGCTAGAGAGAGTACATGGATTGGCCATTTGTTACAGGAACTAATTCACACTAATGGTTCCTGAAGTCAGTCATGGATTATCATTTCTCATGGTTCTAGGAACTGACTGGGATGAACTATGGTTCTTGCTCTGAGTTCTACCCCCATTTTTGATGGTATCAGGGGCAAGTCATCTCGAAGTGTTCTCCACTCATATGTCTTGTGGCTGATGCTGGCTGTGGGTTGGGATCTTCATAGTGATTGCTGCAGGAAGCACCAGCCCATGCCCACCTCACAGCTTGCTAGCTGCTGAACCAAGATTCAGTACTCCAAGGCATGGAGCCAGATGTAAGTTCTATAGATTTTCTGCATCTAACCTTGACCTCACAAGTCGTTTCTTCTGTCACAGTATGTTACAACCCAGCCCATGTTCAGGGAGAAAGGAAGTTAAGCTTTCACACTTTTTTTGAGACAGGATCTTGTGTAGTCCAGTCTAGCCTTGAATTCACTCTGTAGTCAAGGATGACCTTGAACTACTGATTCCCCTGCTTCCACCTCCCTAGTCCTGAGATTCTAGGTGTGGAGCACTATGCCTGGTTTTATGCAGTGCTGGGGACTGATTCCAGGGCTTTCATATATGCAGGAAAACATTCTATTAACTGAGCCACATCCCCAGTCCAAGTCTCTACCTCTTAATGAGAGTGGCTCAGAACATTTATGCTAGCTCCTCGGTGTACTCTGTATCTGGATAAGCATTGCAATGTGTGATTAAATGGACTCAAAATCAGCTAGGTTCACTACTGGCTCTGCCATTTATCAGTCTTATGTTATAATTTAAATAATAAATGCTCCCTAAAAAGGGCCATGTATTAAAAGATTGGTGCCCAGTTGATGCTGGTTTGGAAGGTTCTGGAAACAATGTCTATATGGGGAAAGTTAGTCATTGGAAGCTTGTTCTGGAGGCCAGGATCTTGCCTAGAGCCTCTCTCTCTCTCTCTCTCTCTCTCTCTCTCTCTCTCTCTCTCTCTCTCTCTCTCTCTCTCTCCCAGCACAAGGTAGAAAACATTCTGTCTCTCTCACCATGAAGTGAGAGACATCCTCTGTTACACGTGTCCGCCACCATAATGGTCTTCCTCAGTGCCTGGAGCCAAGTCACTCTGGACTGAACTCTCTGAAGCTGGGAGCCAAGATATGTCTTCATTCCTTTAAACTGCTTGTGTGAGATTATTTTTTGCCGCAGCTATAAAACATTTAGCAGTCATTGTGACTCTAGATGAGTTTCGACCTCACAACCTTTTCTTCTTTGTTTTTTTTTTTGTTTTTGTTTTTTTTTTTTTGTTTTTCGAGACAGGGTTTCTCTGTGTAGCTTTGCGCCTTTCCTGGAACTCACTTGGTAGTCCAGGCTGGCCTCGAACTCACAGAGATCCGCCTGGCTCTGCCTCCCGAGTGTTGGGATTAAAGGCGTGCGCCACCACCGCCCGGCCACCTTTTCTTCCTTGTGAAGCGGATATCATACAAGGAGTGTCAGCGTGTGGGGAGGACGGGCAATGATGAGTGCTGGGAGCCCGACTCCTCCCTCGGGCCCTTTCCGGATGCAGTCTCTCAACCACGACAAAGGCATGTCAGCTGGAAAGAATGAGTGCCCACTGAGAGCACCTTGCCCTCCCTTGAGCCACCTGTGGCGCTTGCCTTCCAAGCTGCCAGAGTGCAGATAGCTTTCCACAGAGCCCCTCTGAAGGCTGGCTTCCAGGCTGCGGGGCTGGGTGGGCATGGCAACAGCCCCATTGCAGCCGGCGCGTGGCCAGAGACTCAGATCTGCCAGTGTGGGCGCAAACACTCTCTCCCCAGAAAAGCTGCTTGAAGGCATAGACGAGGGGAAGGGAGGATTAAAAATAAAGAGTGGTCATATTCGGTTTGAGATTAAATGAGAGCCATGGACTCAAAGGCCCTCCAGTTCTCCTGCTCTGGAGGGAGCGGATGCCCGGATGAGATGGACGGAAGGAAGGTACCCTGTGGTCTCCTTTCCCTAGAACTCTAATTCCTGTGAACATTTCATGTTTATTTTGTTTGTACTCACAAAGAACTTGGAAGTTTGGATTGGACACTAGGTCTCCAGTAGCCCCCAGCACTCCCTGCTATCAATCCGGGTTGCTTTCATCATCCACATCAAAGGTTTTCCTGGCTTCAGTAGACACTCAGGTTGGATCCACATCTTCCTTGCTTTGGGCCCGCTCCCTTGTTCTCACAATGCAGATAAACTTAGAGTGCAGGATTGATCAGCTATCCCCTCACTGTCCTCTAGGAAACCCAAGGGAGAGTTCTCCACTCCACAGAGAAGCTCATGGGAGGGCTTCTGGGGAGCAGGAGCTGACTGGCTTTTACCCATATCACCAGGGCTTGCATACACGGAGCTGCTTTGTGGATGCCTGGGGTCAGCCAGGTACTTGTTCAGTTGCAAAACAACAGAAAATGCTCTTCAAATGGGTTTAATTCAAGGGGTGGGGCACCGAGTAATTGGTTCAAATAGCTGAAAACACAGGTATGCTTGGATCCAGGACTCTGACTCCATCTCTCAGCTCTGTTTTCCTCGAGTTCGTGCCATTTTCAGGCCTGTTCTGCCCTTGTGCTGGCAGGGTGGTTTCAGTATCTCCAGTCAGGAAGGAAGGAGAGAGTTTTCTTTTCCAATACCTAAATCTCTTTCTTTTGAAACACACACATACATGTGTGTGGGTTGTGTATATGGTGTGCACATTTGTGTACGTTTATGTGCATATGTGTGTGCCCAAGCAGACACATCTGGAAGGCAGCTGCTGACACTGGGTATCTTCCTTTAATCACTTTTTCATTTTTGTATTTTGAGGCAGGATCTCTCACTGAACCTGGAGCTTGTTGTTCCATTTCAATTAGATTGACTGGCCAGCTAGCTGCCGGGATCTACTGGGATCTACCTGTCTCTGTGGTCCCCGCCTCCTGGAGTGCTGGAGTTACAGACATGCACAGTCCATCTTTTTACTTGAGTGCTGATAATCGGAACTCAGGTCCTTGTGTTTGGCCAAACACTTTACTCACTGAGCCATCAGGCCCTCCAGTGTATTTTACATTGTATTCTTTAGTGCTCTGGGCCTGATGACTAGAGCAAGGATTGAGTTATATGATTATCTCACAATAGTCACCGAGGCCAGACAACTTCACTCCTGAAGCCTTCAGTAGGTTAGTCCTGTCCTAACCATAGTGACTAGAATGGGGAATGGATGGACTCACAGACAAATGATGATGCGCCCCTCCCAGAAGGAAAACGCCCACCACACAGAAAATTGATCGTTAGAGTTGAATATCAAGGCAGGTGCTGAGCTCCAAGAGGGTCAAAAGTTGAGCAGCAAACCTTTAGTTTGTGATAGGAGAGGTGTAGCATGCTCCCATCTCGAGGAGTTTGGGGGCTGGAGGCTGTGGGTGTCAGAGAGACACCCCCGGCGAGATGACCTCTCAGGCACTTCCTGGTCATGGAATTTGTTTGGACACTTTCTGAAAGTTGACTCGGTGTCTCAGTCACTGTTAGTCTCTGATCACATTTCTTTCTTCCTCCCTTAGCAGAAGTTATCCTGAAAGTCTGGTAGGCATAAGCCCCAGGACTTTTTTTTTTTTCCCCAATACTGGGAACTGACCATAGGTTCTCACATGTATTCACAAAGTGTTTATCATGGAGCTACATCCCCAGCCTTTGCTTGACTTTTTATTTTGATGCAGGGCTCATGAAATTGCCTAGGCTGACCTTCAACTCAAGGCTGGCCTTGAGCATGCAGGATCCTCCCGCCTCAGTCTCTCCATAGCAGGAATGACAGTCCTATGCTGTCAGGTCCGCTGCCCTAGAACATGTTCACAGGAACCAGAAACACATAAGCTTTAGGGTCAAATAGCACTGCATTCACACCTTGGCTTAGCTACCACCAGCCGGATGGCTTTAAAGTCAAGTGACAGCACCTTATAGATTCATTTTTCAGATCTGTAAAGTGGATTTCATAATAACATCCACCTCTAGCCTCCCCCTTTGCAGTCTGAGCTCCTGCTCACGGGCATTGTTACAGTGTGCATGACCTAGGTAACTGATGCTCTGAGTTGATTTATGAACCAAGTGTAGACTTGGGAAATCTGTTTAGAATCAGACCCTGACCTCTTAGTAGCTGTGCAAACTTGGACAAATGGCTCTTCTTCTCTGGGACTCCATTTCCATGTAAAAGGAGGATGACAGAAACAGTATCTGTCTTACAGACATTATATTAGTATTTATATTGTGTTTAAAACAGTGAATGACTGGGGCCAGCAAGATAGATCAGCAGGTAAAGGTTCCTGCCATCTCCCCTAAAAACCTGCGTTTTATCCCTGGGACCCACATGTGGAAGGAGAAAGTGAACTCCTGTAGGTTTTCTTCTGACCTCCACACCTGTACCCTGGCACATGGGTGCCCACACATACACACAATAAATAAATAGAAACGTGATCAAAATGTTCAAATAGCAAATGGCGCAAGGTGTTAGCCACTGTTTCTAAGATTCATAGAACATGGAGTCATTCCCATTTGGTAGTAGCACTGACCGGTGTGTGCTTACAGTTTATACTGAGTTTTCATAACACGGGCTCTGCCACGGCCCCGCCAACCCCAGCATCCATCAGCAACACACAACTTTTTGCACATACATCCTGGTGACAGCTCTAGCTCTGCCAACACTCTGTGTGTTGAAAATTGATTAATACCTTTTACAGGCAGCTTGCCTTCAAAGTCTGACTTCTCCATCTGCTGTTGTATCTCGAAGAAGTTACTTAACCTCTCTGGGCTTCAGCTTCCTCAGCTGCGAAACGGCAAACGGAACAACGCCTGTCTCGCAAGCCGGAGGGAGGATGAACCAAGCCACTGTGGCAAAGCCCTAAGAATAGAGCCCAACACGTCCCAAACGCTGAATTATTCGGTTATAAATGATGATGTCCAATGAATATATTATACGAATGGAATGCCCCAATGGGCCCTTAGACTTTCCTTAAAAGAGCTGAAAATACAGATGATCATTGATCTTGTCACTATAAATTTCAAGCTTGTGGCCCACCTGACAGATATGTCCAACAGACACATTTCACCTGCGCAGCCTGGAGCTTCAGAAATTAGAATTTATGGTCTAGATTTCAAAATCAGAACATCCCATGTGAAAACAAATCTGGTTTCCCAGCTTCTCTTGAGGAAGGGGAAGGTGACACCTCTGGGCTCCACTCTCTGCAATCATTGCTTGAAGGGACCATGCTTTAAATAGACAAGCACTTCCCAGGTTAAGAGCTTGGGTTATATTACTCTCACTTTCTAAGAGAGTGCTTTATGCATTTATTTGTCTTACCTGCTGGGCCGATCAGCTAAAATAATAGCTCTCTAGCACACAAAACATTCAGCTTAACCCGGTTTCCATAACAGCCCTAAAGAAGCAACTGCTGATCTACTACCAGGGTGAATGGACAGGGAGGGGAGCCATGGGCTTCCCCAAGCTTATGCATCTGGTGTCTGGCAGGGCTAGGATTCAAACACTCTGGAACGCATTCTAGTAACCCCTTTATCCCTACCAAGGTCAAGTGTTCTATAGTTGTGTGAATGAAATGAAATATATTTCAGCAATCAGCATTCAGTTCTCAATCTCCTGTTGGCCGAAGGGGGAAGCGATGCATTATGGATACCTAAGATCATTTTAGGTAACAGCCTCCTAAGTTCCCTACCCCCTTCAGCATGCCCAGACCTTTCTCTAATGTATCAAATAGTCTTACCTGGAGAAGAAGCCTTTCCTTGGAGTGACAGTCTCTTCCTACACCAGAGGTTCTCAAACTCAGCCCCTGACTAAGGGGTGGAGGGGGCAGAGTTCATGCCTAGAAATTTGTCAGTTCTGTTTGTCCTTAAGACGCTGCAGCAGGTTCCTTCCTATCTGATTATGAGATGTTGATCGTATTTGCTGTCCAGTCATGCTGAAAGTCAAATCAAAGTGACAAGTCCTTACTGTGATACATACCACACATGTATATACACCATACACACATGTATGTGTGTGTGTGTGTGTGTGTGTGTGTGTGTGTGTGTGTGTGTGTGTGTGCGCGCGCGCGCGCGCGCATGTACGCGAGTGCTTATATCAGCTCTGTCACCTAGCAGCTGCATGTGTGTGTCCCTTCCTGATAAACATACAAGTCTCTGCATGCGCAGGAGACTCCTGTAAGCCTCCCCCCCAACCCCCCAGAGCCTTCATACATTCTCGACTCAGGAGTCCCTCCATTTTCCAAATAGCTCGTCTGGCAAGATTTTTGTCAAGCTTCCCTTCCTGAAGTCTGTATCATAGAAACAAGACATCATATTTTCCTTTTCTGGTTATCAAATTATATGATAATATTTGAAGATGTTGTTTCAAAATACGACTCAGCCCCTATTCCAAACCCTGGGGAGCTGCTGATCGCCGAGCGATTTTGAAGCGAGCGTCTTTAGCCAAATGGTTAGGTTTTGAGATGGTGCCTGACGACTGCTATCAAATGCTTAACATTTGAAAATAAATTCACACAACACAGAAGAGGAGCAGATGGCCTGCAAGTTCTGTCCATCCTCTGTAGCTTCCCACCACTCTCTGCAGCATCAGACAAAGAGAGTTTGCGCCAACCCAGGTGGGTGTATACGAGGAGGAGGCAAGCTGTCCCCAGGCGTGAACTGTACAAAGCAACCGCTGTCTCTGGGTGTCCCTAGGAGGGTGGCACCCACAGACATGGGATCCTTGCTCCCATTCCAGCTAGTGGGGACAGACACCAGGGACGGTGTAGAGGCCCTACCTTCCTATGGCTGTCTGAGTGTCTCTGCTAGTTCCTTCCTGTCTGGCTTCCTGGGAGTTGGGAGTGAGGTTCCATAGCCCACTGCACTTCTGCATGGTGTCCTTGTATCCTTGTACCGAAGGACTCTGTTTTGATAGCCCAGTTAGGTTCATTTAACAACCATTAGGTTAGATGCCAGCCAATAATGAGAATCCTGGGGTCTTAGTGTTCCAGAGATACCGTAACAAATCATCACAAGCTGGGTAGCTTTAAAACAGAGAAAGGTGTCCTTCCATGGTACTGGAGGCTAGAAATGTGAAATAAAGGAGACAACAAGTTCCTGCTCTCTAGAGACCATAGGGGAGATTCCTCCTCTGCTGTGCATGACTTCTGGCAGCTGTCACATTCTTTGGTTTGGGTCCCATCTCTCTCTGCTTCAGACAGTCACCTTATCCTCTTTTGTCAGGGTGCTTGCTTGCCCTTGGTCTCTCCCATATGAGGGTGTTTTTGAGGACTTCAGGGAGGGGGGGTCCATCCTGACAAGCAAGAGCAGCCTCTTCAGCTCAAGATCCTCAATTTAATTATTTCTGCAAGACTCTCTTCAAAGAAAGTAAGACTCCCCCCATCCACCAGTTTCGGGATTATGGATTGATATCTGTTTATGGATCAGATAACTATCCCCCCCCAAAGGTCCAGGTGCTTTATAAAAGGTTGGTCTCAGGATGGCATCTCAGGAGGTGGTGAGATCTTTAGGAGATGGAGCCTAGTGGGAATTCCTCAGGCCGCTGGTGACATGACTTTAAGGAGGTTGGGGGATTCTGCCCCTTCATTTCTTCTGGTGTGGGTGGTTTTACTCTGTGATTCAGTTCTGCCATTAGCATCTTCAGAGACCCAAAACAATGGAGTTATCTACCCCCAGCCTAAACTTTCAAAGCCAGCAACCACGCAAACCTTTTCACACGTTGGTTAATTAGCTCAGGTATTTTGTTATAGTGACGGAAAGATGACTAGCACAGTATCTTTGTGTAGCCACCCAACCCACCAGACTAGCTTTTCCTTCCTGTTGCTCCAGCTTTCATCTGTTTCCGCTTTTCCTCTTTTCCAGTCATGGTGGCTTCCCTTTAGCAGATCCAGAGACATGCCGGATCACTTGTTTCAAATCAGTCATCCTCTTTCTCCATTCTTCCTTCTCTCTACGGAAGGCAGAGGTCCTCCTACCCTACAGCAGGGGCCTCACCCGTCCTCCTGCTCCTCCTTCACCCTGTCAATCATGTCCTCAGTGTGGGTGGAGCTACCTTGCGGGGAAACCTGACCCAACAAAAAGTGGACCAAGGAAGAAGTTCAGGCATGCGCAGTTCAGGTCTTCCTGAATAGTGTTGTTGCCATGGCCATCAGACTCCAGCTTCTTCAGCCTTTGAACAAGAACTCACACCATCAACCCTCCAAGAGACTTCCAGGATTTGGGTCTCAGACTGGAACTGCCTCCCTGATCCTTTGTCCTGAGGCTTCTGGCTTCGTTTATTAAACTGAACAGCTGCCAGGTCCTTCCTTTGCTGAGATGCAGATAGCCATCGGGGACCCTGCTAGCATCGGACTGTGGACACCAACCTGACAAAGTCTGTTCTTAATTACACAGACACGCAGTTGCTTCCTTTTCTCTACAGAACCTTCACACTATTTGGCGCGGCTGGAGCCCCTGATGGCCCCACAGGCTCACATTTCAAATGATGGTTGGCCAGCTGGTGGCATGATTTAGGGGGGTGGTGGAAACTATGCAGTGGGGCCTGCGTGACAGAAATGGGTGACTAGGGGTGAGCCTCTCAAAGCCAGACTTGATCCTGGATGGATCCTGTCCTGCTTTCTGCTTCCTGGTCTGCAGTTTGTGGACTGTTGCCCTGTGCCACATGTCCCATGCCCATGATATTCTGTTCAAGTGTATGGGACCAAGCGACTGTGGATAGAACCCTCTGAAACTGTGAGGCAGAGTAAGGATTTCCTTCCTTATTCCTGTCTAGCATAAAGTCGTATTCTTTATATCAGTAGCAGGAAACTAACTAATAGAGCCTCTGAGGGACTCTCATTGAACTTAAAGCCAATTGAATATCCCGCCAAAATGCCAAGTCTATATGGTCAGTCCCCTGCCTCCCTCTGTGGCCTCATTCTCCCCTGCGTCACCATGCCTACATTCTTTAGCCGCATGAGCCTACTTTCTATTCCTCAAACAGATGATGTCTCAGCTGAGGTCCTCAATGCCCTCAGGCTTTGTTCTGTCTCCTTACTGAATTCATCTGCCACCTTATTAAGAAGGGCCTTTGAGAGCCCAGCATTAACAATGTAGTAGAAACCAGAGGCCTCGAACCAGACCAATGACTCTTTGCAGTGAACACTTGCAAGTAAAGATACATGGACAAAGGGCTTCACAGCGCAACTCACTGTGTCACAATGCAGCTTCCGTGACAAGATTTTAAAGTTTTTCCCTTATTTTATTTTATTTTTTTCCTTTTTTTCCTCTTAAAATTTTGTTTTATTTGGGGGGGGGGTGTGCATGGGCGGGAAGAGGGTGGATGCAAAGGGTAGATGCGAAGGGATGGGGAAATGAATGAGATCAAGGTACATGGTGGAAAAGACACATAGTATAAATAAATAAACAAACAAACAAACAAACAAATAAATAGAAGGGCCTTCCTTACATTTGTGTTAAAAGTACAAGCAGCCAACATTTCTAGCTCTGTCGGCATCTGTCCCAGTACCTCACACCATGGATTGCAGCCCATGACCACACTCTTCACTATGTTAAATGTGGATTCCGTCCGGCATATCAGCTTGCACAAGTCGACGTCCCATGTTTTGCTCACCCTTACAGCTGCTGGTCTAGAAGAGGGAATTGTGATTGACTAAACGGGACACACTTTCCATGTCTACTGACTTCTTGCTGGGGCTGTGGCCTTCCAGACAGAATCTTAGCCCTTGTAGTCAAATGGCAAGAAGAAGCAGCACCTTTGAGCCCGTGTCCAAGCTGTGAGAAAACATAGGAGACCTAGGGGTGTTTCCTTCCTGCTTGTCATTTAACTGGGAACCTATTACTCCTGAACACACTTTTCAAACATCTCTTTGTTCACCCATTTCCTCCTTCGCTGGGCTGTTGTCACTCACTAGGAGAATCTCCTGAGGTTAAAGTTGGAGTCAGAACCATCAGGACATCCTTAACTCGAGTTCCCTTTGGGTTTCTGTTATGTAACTAAGGAAGTCCATGCTGTGTGGGCTTTTTGAAGGGTGGAGGTTGTACTCGTGACTTGTCTGCTGCTGTGATAAAACACTTTGACCAATGTGACTTAGAGAAGGAAGGCTTAATTTGGAATTATGGTTCCAGAGGGTTAGAGTCCATCATGGCGGAGTGGAATCAGCAGGTGTGAGGGCTAGAGCAGCAGGCGAGAGCTCACGTCTTAGCAGCAAACACAAAGCAGAGAGAGTACATCAGAGAGGGTTCAATCTTTAAAGCCTCAAAGCCCACCTCCAGCGTGATTTGCTTTCTTCCTCCTAAGTCTCCCCAAATGGCACCACCACGCCGGGACTAAACATTCAAATGCCAAAGACTATGGGAGGCATTTTTTTTTTTATTCAAACCACTACTGGAGGACAGGTGAAAGAGTCAAGGTACACCTCTGTTTTGAGAACAAAGACTTCTAATCTTCCAAGCTTAAGCTACCATTAATGTATGTTCTGTCCATGAGGGGCCCAAACATTTTGGTCCAAAAATAATTTCCATTTGAGTTAATTATATCCAGTCACCCATCTACACTAACTCATGTACCCTTACAGAGAGAGAATCAAAGTATCTCATCTCCACCTCCACTTCCCCTCTAAGGAGAGGATTGATCTGGTTGATCAGGACTGCCTGCATCCATTCACAGGGCACAGCCAAGACACCATTCTCCCTTGTTGTCTGGTAGAAAGCTTCTGACATGACTAATCATCTCCCTTCTGCCCATTTACACCTTGGGTAAGTCCTCCTGAGCGTGTGCCAAACCTTGTGACTTACTTGTAACGAGCAGTGTTTAGAAAAACTGAAATGCTGGTGTTACTGTGATTAGGCTACAGAAGACAGAGCTCTTCTTTCAACGGTATTCTTGTTGCATTTCCTCCCTTGGCTTGGACTCTTTGAGGAAGTAAGTGTTGCTATGACTTAGACGTGTTCCCCCAAATGTTCTTATGTTGGAATATGATCCACATAGCCATATGTTAATGGAATTTGGTGATGGGACCTTTGAGAAGGATTGGAATTAGATGAGGTCATGGGGGTGGGGCCCTGACGTTATTAGTGGCTTTAAAACAAAAGGGACCCAAGGAAGCAAGCTTGCTCTCTCTCTTGCCATCTGACATCCTCCACCTCATCATGAGACAGCAAGAAGGTCCTCCTAGACATGAAACAGGTACAGCCATCCTGTTCCTGGGATTCCTTCCCAACATCCGTAACTATGAACTAAAACTTCTGTTCTTCAAGAATTAGTCAGTCTTGGGTGTTTTGTTTTAGAAACAGGAAGTCGATCAGGATATTGACTTTGTAAAGGCTCCACTCAGTACCTCTCAAGCACCTGAATCCTTAGCACAGCCATGTGAGCAGTGCAAGAGGGGATTCTCCTCTAGCTGAAGTTAGATGAGGCCCCAGTCCCAGCCAACACGTGGACTCGGGCTCAAAAGAAACTGAAGCAGAGCTCCCCGCTAGGCTCTCTGCAGACACGTGAGCCACTGAAACCGAGATAGTAAGTGTGTGTGTGGTTGTAAGTGGTTAGGGGTTTGTTAACAGCCACGGATTACTACAAGCCACGTGGTATCTAGCTGTTCTCTTTACATTCTAACTGGCCCTAGGGTTGTGATCCCATATAGAAATGAAAAGCCAGATCTTTATTCGGAACACATTTATTATAAGTGTTTATTTCCCTCCTGGTCTGTGTAAGTAGAAGTCACTGGTTGAAAGAGGACTGACTGTCTTTGCATCTCTTGTTCAAGTGTTGTTTGAATTTTACCCTGACACATGGTCTCATGAGTAGAAGAATGCCCCCCATGGGCTCACATGTTTAGATGTTTGGTCCTGGTTAGTGGAACTGTTTGGGAAAGATTAGGAGTTGTGGCTTTGTTGGAGGAGGTGTGTCACTTGGGGTAGGCTTGAAACTTAACAAAAGCCCACACCAAATCTCTTGCTCTCTGCCTGTGGATTAGGATGTAAAGCTCTCAGCTACTGCTTCAGCACCATGCCTGTCTGCTTTCCGCCATGATGATCATGAACTAACCTCTGAAACTGTAAGCCAGTTCCCAATTAAATGCTTTCTTTTATAAGAGTTGCCTTGCTCATGGTGTCTCTTCACAGCAATAGAACAACAGTAACTAAGACACAGGCCAAATGTCAGCAAAGCCAGCATTCATGGTCCAAAACTCTACAATCTGTGGAGTATGTTTCACTCCCTGGACAAGACTTCTCAAACCTGTGGGCTTTGGAAATGAGGATTAACTTTTCAAGCCAGCATCAATTCCCGGGGTGGGGGTGGGGATCCCCAACAGAATCTCATATGGGCTGTGGCATTCTCCCATCAAACTCCACAAGGACACAGCATCTGAGATACCTAGCTTTGAGAGGTTCAGAGGCAGATACTGGTAGGTGGCACCAGATTGTTTCTCGGGTTGGTTCTCATCTCTTTTGCTTTGCTTCCTTCCTCGTTTTGACAGCATCTCAGCCTGAATCTGACATTGGAGAAAGAAAATGATAGCAGAGGTGAATCTGAGGACCTGAGACTTTGCCACGGTTGTGTCAAAGAGCTGGTACCAGCAACTTTCAAAACAGGCTCTGGTTATCCAGCTAACAAGCCTACTCTGGCTCTGTTTATCTGTGGAGACTAGAGTCTGACCATGGGGAAGCCCAGGATATCCCTGGAAATTTCTTTCCTGTTTGTTCTGTTTCTTTGATGTTCTCCATGTTCGTAAATGATTCCACTGAGGGACCATGTGGTAGATTCAAAATTGGGCCATAAATATTCCCCATCCTTGTGTTCATTTGCTTTTGCAAATTCTCCTGCCTTAAGGTGACGTCTGTTTCTCCTCTGCTTGAACTGGCATATGGGAAGGAAGCAGGGACTTGAAGAACACTTGTGAATTGGGCCTCTGTCTCTTGCCTGCTCTTTATTAAGCAGTTTACTCCAGTCTCTGGAATATCAGAGATGAAGAACGTGAAACAAAAACAGACAGCTCACAGAGCTTCCCCTAGGCTGTCAATCCAATGTGTTGCGGATAAGGCCATCTTAAGCCATTGCCAGCTGACTTCCCAGGTGCCTGACATACACAGACAAGTCGGTCTGAGACCAACCTGAAGTGGCCAGACCAGAATAACCTCCCTTGTCAACCAAACCAACAGTTGGTTTAAAAAATCAGCTGAATTTTGGCCTGGAGCTATGGCTCGGTGGTTTAGAGCACTTATTGCTTTTGCAAAGGACCTGCTTCACCTAGCTCACAACCATCTGTAACTCCATTTTCAGGGGATCCAATGCCCTCTTTGACCACCAAGGGCATCAGGCATGCATGTGGTATACATATATACATGCAGATAAAACACTTACACCATGTAAAATAAATCTTCAAGAAAATCCAGTGAGTTTTGAGGTACTAGATAACTGATGTAGAATTATATTGTATGTGATTTCCTGTCAACTCATCTTAGTGGGGTTTGTATTCCTGAAGATGAAGGGATACAATTTCTCAGAGGGTGAGATTCAGACCCTTTCCTTAACCTCTGAGCTTACTATGAAACAACTGACTACTCTGTGGACCAATGCAATGCCGGGTAGACGTTCCTGTAATTGCTTCCCTGGGTTGACTTGCCTCCCACATACCTCCGGTCCCAAACATCTTGAGGGAAACCCTAAATTCCCATATGTGAAGAACCTACCCTTGTGGTTTGTGTATATCCCCATTTGTTCCTGAAGCAGCGAGTTTTATTCTGAGGGTCCATTCTGAGCTTATGTGCTTGGGTGGCTTTTTGCTTCTAGCTGCAGTGATGTTGTTCACAGTCTGTGCTGCAGGCAGCCTCTAAGATGGTCCTCAAACACTCCACCTCCTGGTGGTCTTACCTTGCTTCATTTCTCTCCCTTGAGTCTGGACTGAGCTTATTGAATGACTTCTAAAGACTAGAAAACAGAAACATGAGATGTCACTTTGGATGTAAGGATGCAAAGACTGTGATCTCCAGGTTGGGCACTACCATTTGACCATTGACCCCAGAAGCCAGCTTCTGTGTCCAGACGTGGCCCTATGGGGAACTGATGAGGAACTGATGCTGTTGACAAGTATATGAGGCCAGGAAGTGAACTTTGGTCTCTCTGTTGAATGTCACAAGATGCTACAACCTTGGCCAATAGCTTGCCTAAAACCTAATGAGACTGTCAACTAGCTAAGCCACACCCCTATTAAAAATCCACAAATACTGAGAGAGAATATTCATTGTGTTAAAGTTTATAGGTCGTTTGTAATGTGGCAACAGCTAACTAATAGCTAATAGCTAACAACTTATGTCCAATCCTAGTAAAGTGAGAAGCTGAGTCTTCTGCAGCCATCATGCCCCTGTGAGTGGAGAGTCCTAGACTATACTGTTGACCTCTGTGATCCCCACACCCAGGACTGTGCCTGACCGAGCACTGGTACCTAGTGCTCATTAAATGAAAGATAGGTCAATCTGTAGCATATCGAGGAAGTAGGAGAAGCTGACAGGGATTGATAACTGCCTCACTAATACAATCTGAAATGGGCCACATTGCCAAACATCTATAGAAATCCATATATTTTTGTTTTCATATATGTTGCGTAGAACCACAGTTTCTCAAGTTTGAAGTTGGCTTCAGCCAATTTTCACTGGCAGAGTTTCTAAACTTCTCCGAAGATGAGCTCACTAGTAGATCCATGGATTCACTGTCTCTGCCCATTTACTCCATTTGCTGGGGCTCCTCCAAGAGAGGGGATGAAAAAACCGTAGCATCAGGATGGACGTGGTGTATGACAGGTTTGCTCTTTTCTGCTCCCCACCAGCCCTAGCAGATACAAAGGCATGTGCTATGGACTGCATTACTGCACATTTCCAAAAGAAACCAGAAGCATGACTTCATTGAGAGATGAATGTGGCAGGCTGGCACCGGTGATTCAGTGCTGTGCCACTCTGCGCTGGGAGTGCCACTCTGTGCTGGGAGTTCGACTCCTTATCTCACCAGCAGTGTTCAGAAGAAACCCTCCCTATTTTTCCATGTTTCCTTGGGCCTTCCTGAGCAAGTATGGCTATTGGGAAAAGTATGTACATTTTTATTCCTCTGCGAGTGCTGAATTAAATTAGGGTTAAACAGAAACAAACAAACATAAACAAAAACCAGGAATTCCAATAACATCCTCGAGGACCACAAGTGTTCAGTCTGTACTGACACTAGCCTCCTTGCTGATTTTTATCATAAAGTTTTTATTAAATAGTCTGAATTTATTTTTAAAGATTATTTTTAATGTGGTGGTGGTGGTGGTGTGTGTGTGTGTGTGTGTGTGTGTGTGTGTGTGTGCATGTGTGTGTATCTAGGTATCTGAGAATGTTAGGAGAGCGTTATGAGTTGCCCATTGTGGGTGCTGGGAACCAACTCTGCCCCTCTGGAAGAACAGCAAGCACTTGTAACTGCTAGGCCATCTCTCTAGACCACTGTATTTCATATTTAATAATAAGCATGAAACACAGTGACTGGAACAAGGGTCAGACACCCAGACGATGGTGCAGGAGAACAGTAAGATCGGCAAGCTCGGGGCTCACGTATGGAAAAGCCCCAAATGGCTGTAGCAATCAGGGAGGTAGATGGAAGGAATAAGACAACAGAGGGTGGCAGGCACTGTGATAAAAGGGGAACATACGGCTTTCAAAGGAAGTATACACTTCAAATTTATTACATTTTATTTGCTTATTTGTGTGTGTGTTTGTGTGTGTGTGTGTGTGTGTGTGTGTGTGTGTGTGTGTGTGTGTGTGTGTGTATGTTTGCATGACATGGCATGCATGTGGAGGTCAGAGGACACATTGTGAAAGTTTCATTTTATCTATCTGCCATGTGGGTTGTGAGAGTCAAGCTTGAGTCCTTGGCTCAGCAGCAGGTAGTGTTACCTGTTGACCCATCTCACCAGCCCTTCCCACACTTAAAGATAAGCTTCCAAGTAGTCCAAGTTGGTCTCAAACTTGCCATGTAGCCCAGGAGAGGATGGCCTTGAGCTCCTGATGCTCCTCTGCCTCCACCTGAAAAATGCACTGGGATTGCAGGCATGTACCACCATTCGTGGATTAGGCAGTTCTGGGAATCGAACCCAGGATCTCATGCGTACTTAGTGAGCATTTTACCTTCTGAGCCAAACCCAGTCCAAGAATGCAGACATTTCTTAGTCCTGCTGAACTATTTCCACATGGAAAGATAAGCCCAATCATTGCCAATCTTCTAATATTTAGCCCCCCATCTGAAAGTCCACAAAATTCATATGATATGTTCCATTTTAAATATGTATAGTGATTTCAATGCAAATAAAATCAGTGCTAGTGAAAGAAACTTGTCAGTTGGCAATGTCTGCCTGTGTTCCTCCCATTTGTGACAGAGTGTGTTTAAAAACAGACATGTGCACGAGAGGGTTTGCATGTATGAATTCAGTTTAATCATACCAATTCTTAAACAAAAAGTTTCCTCCAAGAGACAAGAGTTCACAGTAACTGCAAAGCTTACTCACAACTTTTAAAAATACCGGTCATGCTTAGGTAGCATTCAAAGGAGATAATAGAGAGTAACTGTAAAAACTTTGACCAGGAACATCAGCGTCTGACTTGAAAAATTACAAATACCGAAGCGTTTTGGTGTTGGACACAGTTAAGTTTTGACACTGTTGGTTCAGTGGACGAGTTTCTGGAAGTCTGGAAAATTGTACCTCTATCAGTGGGTAATGCGCTTATTCTAAACTAAACAGTTTCAAATGTAGAAAACAAACTAGCAAGCTATACATACAAAGAAAAGCCCTCTAAGACAAGCTCTCCACATGATGGATGCCAGCAGAGGCATCATGATCCTGGAAGACTGGAATTGGTAACAGACACTCAGCCTGAAGTCTTACACTCAGGCTCAGCAATGGAATCTGCATTCACCTACACATTAATGACAAACTCTGGGTTAGTATATGAGAAGCCAGCAAACTCATTTTGGTCCAAGTTCATGATGAAGAGTTTGTCAGTGGGAGTCAGTTCCACAGGCTGCCTGGTGAACTCTTTGTCGAAGTTGGAGGTGTCTCGCTTGTCTCTCTGCCAAATGGAAAGCAAACACATTAACACAGAAGCAGCAGTAGCAGCAGCAAGAAACATGACCAGGACATGCCAGTTACCAGAAGGCTGAGAAAGGCTCCTGAGCAGTCAGCCCCGTGCTGACAGCTTTTAGCAGAGGCATTCCGTGTACCGGCTTTCACTTCATAGTATATGCTGGCTTTGGGGAAGAAAACTTGGTGCAAATTTTCTATGAGAAGAAAAGAATCATTGATTTCTTTAAGAATTGCCCTAAAGAGTTGTGTGTGTGTGTGTGTGTGTGTGTGTGTGTGTGTGTGTGTGTGTGTGTGTGTGTATAAGGAAGTACTATGCTTTGACTTTAAGGTGAATTACATGGGTAACTATTTCTTTTCACAGCTAATGTCATAGAGTTAGTTAGCTCTTAGATAGAGTATCCTGGAGGAAAACAACCCAACAGCGACCCCTGTAGCCAGGAGCTGACTTTGTTGAAGGAAAAAAAAAAGGAGAACTGTTTGAACACATTGCTCTCAGAAGACAAGACGAATGGCCAGGTACTGAAAGCAGATCAGTGTTCATTGCAAGAAGCTAAGCACTGTCCACCTCATCCTCATAATGTCTGAGACTCACTGGTGACCATCTGGAGAGCCAGGGTTTTGTTATAAGATAGGGCTCAAAGTTAGGCCAATCTCTTATGCTCTACTTAATTCATATTTTAGATTCAGCCTTCGAAATGAGATTGTTGGGAGCTAGACTTTGGGATGCTGCTCAAAAGCCGACCACAAGAATAGAATCTGGGACTTCACTAGCTAGTGAGTCTCTTCAAAGATGTTGGTAGTGTGCTTTATAAGAAACACAATCCCAAGCTTGAAGTAAGATCTATGAAGGTGAGCTTAAAAAAATGAAACTACTCAATTTTCATAGGTAATCTGGCCAGCCTGCCTGCCTGCCTTCTTCCTTCCTGCCTTTCTTCCTTCCTTCTTACCTGCCTGCCTAACTGCATGTGTATAGGCATTACTAGCTACAGTTTGAGGCAGGTTCTACCAGGGATGTGAATGTGGGCTGACTACTGGGTCTTCATGATGTGCTGGCCTCTCCAGGGTCCTTGTAAGCCCATTAATCCTCCCCATTCTCACCTCACCTGTCTTGAGAAGGCAAAGCTGACGTCCTTGCCTCCCATTGTTTGATGTATGAGAAAGCCGAGACACAGATCAGTGAAGGGGCTTGCCCAAGACTGTGCGGTGGGTTGATGATAGGTATCTGACCACATAACAACTAAGTTTGCCTCATTGCAGCTGTGCTGGCTGGAGAGACAGCCTGAGGGCTGTTTTCACGAGGCCTGGGATTCTCCAGCAACTGGCAGCAGGTGCCTGGCTGAAGCCAAGGTTGTGTCGTCACACTGGAGTTTGTTGACTGACTCACTGTGGTCAACCTTAGTAGGCTTAGCCCTTAACAGAGACTGGTTGATGCAGATTTCCTGTTGACAGGCTCCACACTACTTCTTCTTGGATGCTCCCCTGAGACAGGTAATTCCCTACTTTCTACTGGGGTGTCTGAGTAGGGTTATGGGATTGAGGGGGACAAACTGGCATCAGGAGGTCATCTGGAAGAGTGTGGGCAGAGAGGAACAGGCTAAGGCTACTCATGAAGCTCTTTTCTACATGATGGTCCATCTTTTGCCATGTCCTGTTCATCCCGGCTTTTGTGAAGGTTCTAGACTTGGGCACTCAATGTGATGCCTTCTGTCTCTTTAATACTGTCTGTCTTCTCTGTCCTGATCCTGCAGTTAGGGTGTCAGCACCCTTCTCGTTGACTCCTGTGCATTTACTGCTTTGGGGAATTTGCATTGCTTCTTTCCAGGAGGGCAAGGTCCTTGTCTGTTCCTGTGCTATTGTGTTTCCAATGCCAAGAATAGTACCGAGCACACAGTAGGCTGTTCGTAAGTACTCACTGAATCAATAAAAGAAGACTTGATTAAAGGGGCACTTCCTTGCTTTTCCTAATTCCTGAGGCAGATCCCTCTTCACACTGAAGCCAAATGATAGCCATTGTTCCCACCAGCTCTAAGGCTTACAGAAATGCAACCTTACACTGCACTGGGAGCCAGTATGAAGTGAACTGTGTATGAGCAAGGTCCTGAAGCTATAAGGCTTTGTGCGGGCAGGAGAAGGGCAGACCTGGGGCCAGAAGATAGGTAGCTCCTCTTTTGGGGTCTCTCCCTGCCTAGCCATCCTTACCTGAGAGTATGTAGTAGAACTTCCCTTCCTACCAACTCCAACTTTGGAAGCCTTTACTTATTTGCTATGCTTCAGTAAGCCAGGTATTCCACATAAGACTTCCTTTTAATGGACTTCATCTCATGAGTGGTATCAGAAAATCCTCCAGGATTTTACCCTAGAATGTTGTGAAGGAATGGGCCCCTTTGTTGTGACACTTCTTTTTGGGGTTGTAGCATCTGAAGCCACGTGAGAACAGAAACGTTTATCTTAGGAAGAGCAGTAACTTTGCTGGCCTCTCATGGGTCTCTGATCATGGCCCTATCCTTTTTCAGAAGCAATCAACGAGAAACCTAAGAAATTGAAAGGGCAGACTCATGGATTCAGGCATATGATTGGTCACAGTTGACAACTTTAATTAGATTTCTTGATTTAGTTTTTTTTTTCTTCAGTTCTCCCAGAAGTTAAATACTTCTTGTGTGTGTGTGTGTGTGTGTGTGTGTGTGTGTGTGTGTGTGTGTGTGTAACAATTTAAGCCTGTTTTAGGTGGGCTAGAGGGATCAGGATGTGGCCAGCAAGGGTCACATGCTGTGATCAGCAGTATTCTAAAAGGGGAATGGTATTCTCCTGAGGGCCTGAGGATATGAGTGGTGTGCCATTAGAGGTGACTCTCAAGATACAGAAATAAGTCATAAAATCAGGTAGCTCCTTCTCTTCATAAGAAGAGATAACATGGTGTTTATCTGCTCACATTGGGGGAGCTTCTGTAGTCTGATCAAATATGGGGACTGTGTCTTTGGCCTTCTAGAAGAGTCCATCCCACCTACCATCCCACCTCTCTCCTTCCCTACCCTCCACACTATGTGACTGCAGCAAAAACCTAGGTTGAGAGGACACCCTCAGCTTCAAACTGTGCTCTGTAGGGAGACTAAGAAGCTGCAAAGACATCCACAGTGGATTTTCTTAAGAAACCCAGAGACTCTAGACAGCACCATGTTTTTAATTACTTGTTTTATGACTGTCTTTCCACAGATGGTATGCTGGAGAAAGAGAGAAGGGGATGGGTTGCATCTTTATTATTTCTCACAATGATCCTGGCACCCAGCCTGGCACATAGTTGGTGCTCAATAAATGCTACTTGAATGGATAGAGGGGGCATAAATGGATGATTGCAAAAATAAATGAAAATATTTCTTCTTGGATAAAATTTCAAATTTTTCCCTAGAGTTCTCATGTGATGAAAGCTGTTTCTTGGTTTCCTCTGATCTAGAAAGTTGGGAGAAGAGGAAACATCAGGAAGTCTGATTAATGATCCCTTTCTTCCACAGAAGCTTCTGGGACCCGCCTTCAGCCAGGTACACTAAGGGAACAGAGACTTTGACTTAAGTATCTATTTCTAAAACTGTGGACCTTAAAAAATAATGGCAAGAATCTGGAAATGTATAGTGTAGTGCATATATTTACATATATACTATCTATCTATCTATCTGTCTGTCTGTCTGTCTATCTATCCATCCATCCAACTATCCATCCTTCCTACATTATTTTCTAAGGTTGTCTCAGACCACTTGCCAATGGTCCCAGATTTCTCTGTGGTTTTCATTCTGAGCATATGTCCAAAGCCTGGTGACTCTGCAACCAGATGAAAGACCCTACATAATTTTCTTGGGAGTGGGCATGTGGCTCCGAGATGTTTGTCTTGTTACAGAACAGACAGAGCCTTATGTTGGGAGGTCAGGATCCCTGCATTTGTATTGCCACTGACCAATCTTCAGAAAATTACTTCTCCTCCCCAGATGCCAATTGACCCAATAACAAAGTGAGGAGTGGGTTGCTCTGCTCTCCCTCTGTTGGTAGTAGCCTAAGATCGTCAGCTGGGACATCATGTTTGCTGTCCTTGATCTAAGAGAGACAGGCCCCAAGCTTGAAGCAGAGTGGCATGAGAGGCCAGGAAAGAATGAACTATGAGGGTCATTATCTCAGCAGAACCCCAAGGCATTTTCTTCTTAAAGAGGAGGAGGTGTACTCCTAGGACACTGGTCCTTTGGTAGATTCTGTGTGATTTCTCAGAATCCCTGGAGGGCCTGGAAATCTTTTGACCTGTAATAAGAATTCCCTTTAGGACTGAGAGGAGCAGGGAGCTGAGCTGTAGGCAAGGGGGAGGGGCCACCTGCTGTCCTCATCCAGTCAGAAGGCAATGAGGTCTCTCCCACCACTTGGCCTTCTGGGAGCTCACTCAGTTGCTTGCTCAAGGAAGCTCACTTGGAAGAGTGGTGATTTGGATGAGAAGTACCTTAAGTACCTCGGGCATGTTCCTAGACTGCTTCTAAGCTTGAGTCTGGTGGGCATGTGGGCTCTGAATTCTGACAGTGTTGGGGGCTTCAACTTGCCTGGCCCACTACATTTTAGGCAACCAGGCATTCCCTGAATGATCTCCAAGCCCTGCTTTCTGGCTGGTTGAACACTGAGGCTATATAAGATCCAGCTTCAGCCCCTTTCTCCTGAGTTCCTTCCTTGGGCCCTACTTTGTAGTGTGGGTCCTCATTGTTCAAAGAGAACAGTTTTCTTTGAAATTGAATTTCTTCTTTTCTGTCTCTCTCTCTCTCTTTTTTTTTATTGTACCTTGATGCTAGGAGAAAAATATCAGAACAGATTCTGAAGTGCAAATGAACATTTCCACAAACATCTTGCAAAATGACATCACACTGAAGAATGCAACCATCATAGTTTGGAGAGATGGTGTCTTTCTCAGGCCCCTCTGTTAGTTCTCCAATACCAGCAGTACATGTAGACAAACCCCCTCCCCACAGACACAAGTCTGCTGGGCTCCATAGCCATCTTCTCAGTTGAACAAAGCAGGCCATTGTGGTTAATAACATCTGGACATAGTTTTTAAAGCATGTGTAACAAAGTGAGTTTGTTTTTTCTTTTGTTTGTTTGGTTTTTTTTTTTTTTCATTTCAACAATGACAGAAATTAAAAAAGCAAATAACGTTTGAAATGTAATGTAAAATCATGGTCCTTTGGGACCTTGCTAGAGTGACCATGTGCTTCCAGGAACAGTGCCAAATGCCATTCTTGAGTAGTTTGGGGGATGAGGGTACCAGTACCAGCCATACAGTATTAGAAACTACAGCATGGTGGTAGCACTCAAGCTGGTTGCCCTTTGACCCCTGGAAGTGCTGCTTTTAGATTGATACTTGTCTAAAAGCGCATTCCTGGTTTTTTGGTTTTGGGGATTTTTTTATATTTTTAGGACTTAGGTAATCTTCTTAACATTGAGTTAAAAAAATAAAAATAAAAATGTATTTTTAGCATGTTCTTTTCAAAGCTCTGCTGCCTCCAGAACAGGCAGTGTGGAGGGATTCCCTCTAGGGCAAAGCAGCCATATCCTTGGATTCAAGCCAAGCTCCCAGGCTGGAAAGTGGAAGAATATTGTTAGCATTCAATCCATCTATCCATTTTTTAGGGAGGATGTAGAGTGGATGATCGGGGTAAAAAATGGCGGTGCAGAGAAGGAGGAGAGAAAGCAAGCTTTTTCTCTCCCTAGTGGGTCTGTTAGCCGACATGCTCAGGATGCACATAGTAGAGGACTTTGAGCGTGTTTCAATTATGCAGCACTTTCTACATGCCACCTGCATAATTCCATCTCCTCGAGATGCTCCAAACTACTTGAGGACATTTGGGTTCTGAAACATGGCCACTCTAGCCTTGTCAGAAAAGAAAACACAGATGTAACTTGGCAATGATTAAAAAAAAAAATGTCACCATGATAGCTGTTGAGCCTTGAATGACAGAAATGAAGGACGGAGATCTACAGATCTACTTAGCTCTTGACTTCAGGTTTTAAAAATTCAGAGTTAACAAAGGAAAATCCTTCGAATTCTGATTGGTCAATATTCCTGATGACTTCCTGGTCAGGAGGTGTTAGGACTGGTGGATGGCGGGTGAAAAACCGGTCGAAGTTTTCAGCATTTCGCCCACACTATGAGAGGGGGAGAAAAGAACTTGTGGTGGGTGGGAAAAAAAAACAAACAAAAGCCAAAATGAAACAGAACTGAACAGAACCGGGTGTGGTTTTCCTCCAATCCCTTCCCTTTCAGAAACTCAGAGGTTGTTTCAATGATCAAGAATGAGAGCAACGTAAAATGCAAAATTCTCATGACCTTTGGAACCTGACCTTGGGTTCCTACCCTTTGAGTGCTGTAGCTCTCAGGTCAGTCCTGGTTTCCTTTTGGGAAGTCAGGAAATGCATGACAAAGGCATGAGATGGTGGGGCTAGTAGCATGTGGCATGTCCCCACGGCATCACCCACCCCCAACGATTCAGACAAGGCCATTTGTTGGAAGAGATGGGATTAAGGTGTGTCCCATCTTTAATGGGTGGCAGATGTCAAATAATGGCCCATTCATACATCACCTGGCGAGCTCAATATTTATAGCAGCAGATCCCTTAAAGTGCCATCCTGCTGCTCTTGATCAGGAACCATAGGTATTTCTAGCTCAACAGAATATAGTTTTCAAACACCAGCCAGTGGAGGAAGATCCCAACCATAACCTCTCAGTGGCACCACAAAGTCCCTCTGGATTAATCCTTGACCCTTAATTACAAGGTTCCAGGAGGTGAAATCAGTCTTTCTTTCTCCAAATAAGAAGACCTGGTGTGGGAGGAAAGTCACATGCACATGCAGAATTCCTGCCTAAGGAAAGGAGATGAGTTGCTGCGTTGAATTTCTGGCTCCTTTCCAGCATAACCATGTACACAGAAGCCCTCAGCAATCTGGTGTCTACAGGAGGTGCTGTGGTTTGAATGTACAGTGTCTCCCACATGATGAAGGGTTCAAATACTTGGTCCTCGGCCAGTGGCACTGTTTTGGAAGGTTGTGGAACCCTTAGGAGATGGAGCCTTGCTGGAGGAAGTGAGTTAGTAGGTGCAAGCCCTGAGGTTTTATACCTTAGCCATGCTTCCTGCATGCTCACTGCTTCCTGGCTGCTGATGCAGCATGACCAGCCACCTTGCACTCTTGCTGCTTACCGAGTGTTTGACCGCAACAATGAGAAGAGTAGTGCGGGAGGCAACATCAACCTAATCCCATCACAATGTGAGTCATAATGACGGCAGGTAATCCAAACTGTGTGTTTGCCCAGGCTGCTCACCTGGCAAAGAACTTCACCCAGATTATCTCATCGAACCTTCGCAATGGCCTTATGATGCATATCATCGCTATGGCTTCAGTGGACATGGAGTTATGCATTTAAACAACTGGTACTAACTTGATAAGTTATAGAATCTTTGGGACTGTGGCTTAGCTAGTGGAAGTGGGTCACTGAGGGCAGGCTGTGAAGATGGTATCCGCTTCTGATTAGGTCTCTACGTTCTGCTTCCTGCCCGCCACGTGACCAGGTGCCTCACACTGCTGCCACCAATGCCTTCCACACCAAGGTGGATCAATATCCTTGGAAATTGTGGATCAGAATAGACCCTTCCTCCATTAAGTTGATTCTTTTGGGTATTTAATTACAGTTTTTTTTTTAAAAAAGTAACAAACACAAATATTATCCTCCATTTTATAGAGAAGGAAGCCGAGGGCAGGAAGATCAAGTCATCTGATGCTCAAGGTCAAGCAGCTAGCTATCAGCAATGCTGTAGATGGAGCTGGATCCACCTAACATCAGAGCCAGGATCTCTGGCTGCACATTTACGAATACAGCCGATAGGAAGTGACAGACTAAACAGTGGAATGGGGCAGAAGTGGGAGCGAACTCATGGCTCGGGTGTTGCAGTCACTGTTTTGATTGGCAGCAGAGACAACACATGGGAAAATTCAGAAAGACAATGACTGGCGATTTCCATTTGGGGATATGATGGTTTTAAGAGGACAGTGTACATCTAGCTGAGAACTAAGGGGGGTGTTATGGGGCTCAGAAAAGACCTTGAAAGACTCTTTCTAATGGCACACCAAGTAGAGAGGGTATGGATAATAGCAGAAATGGCCACCATGCACTCTCCATGCAGCTGGCATGCCCTGAGTGGCTTTGCTCACAGTATCTTTTAAATTCATATGCTAACCCTTCAAGGCACGGATTTTACTCCCATCTGCCAGTGATGAAACTTCCCTTAACACTGTCCTAGAGCCACAGAGGAACCAGGAGAGAGCAACTCAGACACTCTAAGGACTGAAAGAAGCCACAGACAGAAGCACTGTCATGATGGAGATACCTCTAAAAAGTCGGGCAGGAAAGTTTGCTGAAAAGAAGTTATTGGATTTGAGAGTGTTCAGAAGGGACACTGGGGGTTGCCTGAGGTCTTGTCACTGGGGGAGTGAGAACACTGACAGAAGGACCTGCAAGTATCTCTGTGGAGCCTTAGCAAAGGGCAGGCACATGGGAGCCACAGCTGCTGACTGAACAGAAGTGAGTCCGGGTTCTGTGTCCTGCAAACAGGGCTTGGAATCTTGGCGTCTTGTTGATCACTGGTTGTACAACTCTGGGACATTTTCTAATGTCTCGGGGCTCCTCTTTTGTAAAATGGTGACTACTGTTTGGGGTTGTGCTGAGGAGGACAACAATGGGAAGTGATGTGCATGACAAGGCCTGGGATCATTACTTGTTTCCTCTGTGAAGCGTCACCCACAGTGCGCGCTCCTGAACAGAGGTTAGTTCAGAGTTACTTAAGTTTTAAATACTGAAGACACAGACCTGAAGTTTTAAAACTCTTGTTAAGCTTAAAGAAATATACTTTGGGGCTGGAAAGATGACTCAGTTGGCAACGTGCTCGCCACTCAAGCACGAGGACCTGAATTCTGTCCCCAGCATCCATATTTAAAAAAAAAAAAAAAAAAAAGCCAGGCACAGTGGTGTGTGCCTGCCATCTCAGCTTCAGTGAGATGAGGACAGAAAGGTTCTCTGAGCTTGCTGGCCAGCCTGGTTCAGTGAGAGACTCTTTCTCAAAAAAAAAGAAAAATTGGGAGGCCATTGAGAAAGATACCTACTACATCAACCTTTGACCTCCACGTGCACATGTGTGCACGTGCACACACGTGATCGCTCATGCACACACATGAACACACATCAACATGCACACACACCACACACAGTGCACACATCAACTTTAATAGACAATAATACTCCCATTGTGAAAATGTATCTCATATTCACTCTGCTATGGGAAATTTAAAGGCACAAACGATAAAAATAAAAGGACATGAAAAGGCAAATTTCAAATTATGCAAAGACATGCGTGTAAGAAAGTTCTAGGGGAAAAACAAAGCTTAAATAAATGTATTTACAATCTGAGAGTGAAAAAGACATTTCCAAAAAGACATTTCCAAAGGGTCAAAACCAAGAAGTAACAAAGAAAATTCTGCATAATGATGTGTAGTTAAAAAAAAAGAAACAAACAACCCTCCCCCCCCAAAAAAAAACAACAAATAAGCCTAAAGGCTAATAGCAAACTAGATAAAATGTATTTGTAATACCTACTACAGAAGGGATCATTGACTTATAAATGTGAATTATAAGTTAGGTGATTATGTGTGATTATGTTCTAAGAAGAAAAAGATAGCCCAAAGGAAAATTATAAAGGGGAAAATTTAATTTTCTTTTTTTGGACACAGGGAACTGAACTTGGGGTTTCACATACACTAGAGGAGTAGTCTCCCAATTAGCTGTATTAGTAGCCTGAGAAATCTATTTTTAAAAAGATTTATATTTATTTTAAATTATGTGTATGTGTGGTAGGTATGTGCACTTAAGTACAGGTGCCTGTGGAGGCCAAAGGAGGGAGTCAGATTTCCAGGGGCTGGAGTCACAGGCTACTTGCTAAGCACACTGGGAGCTGAAATTGGGTCTTCCGCAAGAGCAATATTGAGCTCTTAACTGCTAAATCAGCTCTCTAGCCACTCTGAGAAAACTATTTTAGAGATTCGAACTACACAAAATGTGCTCAGACTTGGTTCACAATTAAGGAAATGGCCTCTGAGGATGTGCCTGGTGAAGCAGGTAAGGGGCAGTGTCAGTTGATGTCTCAGAAAAAGAGCGTTGCATGCAGGGGCACTGCTTGTGCAAAAGCCCTGAGGCGGGAATGCGCTTGCTGCCATCCCCAATGAAGCCAGAGTGGGAGCAGAGTGACCAAGGGGCAGGAGGGACAGGAGGGACAGGGGAGGTCACAGCGAGGGACGGGAACCCGAGCATGATCCCTATGGCCATGCAAGGACAGTTAATCTTCATCTCAGCTTGGTAAGCTCTAAGTGACATGGTGAGCTGTGTTTAAATGAGGTCACCAGTGTTGTCTACAGAGCAGGCTGTGTGTGACAGGGGCGACACTAGGAACAATGTGTCCAGGTAGAAGACTGTTGACATGTTTGGCTGAGAGAGGATGAGGGCTTGGAGGAAGTGGGTTGCAGAGAAGATGCATTTGGACTTGGGCTATAACACATTGCACTTAGTGTTGATGTGACGTGCAGGTGGGTTGGGAACTGAAGGAGGAGAGAAAGAGGAATTGGTGTCCTTGAGTCTTTGGCTTTAGCTGCTTGGAGAGGGAGTACCACTCAGGGTTGAACATACTTGCAGGGAAGGGGATTGGATCCTTGTTTTCCTTCCTGGTAAGTTTGAAATGACAGTGTGGAAGCCAGGAGGCTAGTAGGGGATGCAATGTGGAATGGAGAGTGTTGGGGGCTAGACTGGCATCAGGGACATGGAATGCAAATGATTATTTGTTGATTATTTGTTGTCCAGAGGGGAAAAAGGGTGGACAGGGTTGTGTGCAAATGGCCAAGATGAGAGGGCTCCCTGGTGCTGTTTTTCTGTGGCCTGGATGTCAAGACCCAAAGGAGCCAACACTGGAGTCTTCAGGGGCTGTTTTTCTTTAAAAAACCATCCACTTCCCATCCCCACTAGGAGGAAGGCTGCTGATTTGCAGGGCTCCCCAGAGGCTGTGAAAGGAGCTGAGAAACAGCTTCTAGCTTCTAGCAGTTATGCACCCCCACCCCCACCCCTTCCTAGAACAATGAAATCTTTAAGTGAGATAGCACAGAGGAGATGCAGGAAGTAGGGGTTAAGGAAGGGGGCAGAGCTGCTGCGGGGCGTGATTTCCCTGCTAATAAGCAGCTTACAGGCTGGCAGATCACAGCCTCCCTGTTAAGTGTTTCTGTGTTTTTCAAATGGACCTGTCACTGCCCATTAGTTTCAGGGGCGCTCCCTAAATGGAGACGTCAGCCCTTGGGAGGCAGAGCCTGGGATCTGTTCTATGCCTGCTGTGTCCTTGGAGAGAATGGGCAGCTTAGTGGCTGGGATCTAATTATCAACGTAGTCTGGACCACACCTGCCTCCCTGACTGTCCTGGGTAGATACTCTAGCCTCATTTAGCTACTGGCAGCAAATCTAACCTCCTTGTCATCAGGGTACACCAGAGAGGCCTCTGGCATAGGGACAGGGGATGAAGCCAACTAGGGTACTTAAACCACAGGCACCTATTCCGGGAGTGGAGTGAGCAGTTTTGCCTGATAGAATAATGCTCGCCCGTGGATCTACAAGGCTAGACAGAAAAGCTGCTCTGTGGGCAGTTACAAAGCAGCAATGCCCACCTCCTTCTAGTTTCTGGGGCAGTAAGTTGCCAACAACTTGGAGTGTGGCTACTGAGCGTGGGGTTGGAGTGTTGCTCAGCAGTTAAGCGTGTACTGCCCATGTGGAGAACCCTGGATTCCATCCCTGCCACCATGAAAACAAATGGATGTGGTGTTTGCACAGCTATGCCCATCAGAAGGATTATTCAAAATGCCCAGAGACAGTAGAACCCACGTACTTATCCCAGGAGCCACTTTCCAAGACCCCTGGCCCAGGTTGCCTGAAAAGGTAGATAACACCAAACCCTCTACAGACAGTTTTTTCATCTAACTTATAAATTAGACATAGTAAAAGATGAAAGATTAACAATAAAGCAGATCAATTACAATAATATATCGCATTAAAAGGTTTTTTTTTCTTCTGATGATGATAACCTAATGGTTTTGGACACCGTTATTGACAGGTAACAAAAGGAAACTATGGATAGCGGGGAGCATTCCAGGCCTTTGGCTTGCTTTGTCTCAAATACCTCCCATCACCCAAAGTCCACACTCTTCGCTTGTTCATTTATTTTGTTTTGTTTTGAGACAGGGGCTCATTGGGTAGCCATGGCTGGCCTGGAACTCACTCTGTAGATCAGGCTGGCCTCGAACTCACAGAGATCTGCCTGCCTCTGCCTCTTGAGTGCTGGGATTAAAGGCATATGCCACCACACCTGGCCTCAAAGTCCACACTCTTTAGAATGGCTTCCTATCGGTACTTGGTATGGTCTTCTGGTCCATCGCCCCTCTGCCCCTATCCACCAGCCTGCACCACAGAAGAGCCAAATTGACCTGCTTTGGTTCCGAGGATACTCACATGAATGTCTCCTCTCCACCTTTGTCCAGGACGTTTCCTCTAACAAGAACTTGTGCCTCCCACCTGTTCCACTGTACCCACTCGTTTCCACACACCCTGACTCTAGAAGGGAGTCACTTCCTGACAGGCTTTTCCTGGCCCTCCCCTATGTTCCTATAGCCCATGTGGACACAGGATGTTAACCAAGGGGTCATCACAGTATGAAAAAATGAGAATCATCTATTAACCAATAGGGAAAACAGTTAAATAACAACCTATCTATTTGATGTATCACTGTGCAAAAATCTTTGAAAAATTAAAAAAAAAAAGATGTGGAAGAATGTCCAACAATATCATTTTATATATAATTCTAAAATTATATCATATGTTTTCATTCTATAAATTACAATGTGTGTGACAATGACAACTTTGTTTGAGGCAGGGTCTCTTTGTTGCTGCCTTTTGGGTGTCCCCCAAAAACTCCAGACTGGCTGCCTTGAGAGTTTCTGGGGTTTCCCTGTCTCTAGCCACCTTCTCCAGCTTTGTAGGAATTCTGGGGCTTCAAATTCAAGCCCTCAAGTTGTCATGGAGGTGTACTAACCACTGAACCATCCCTCCAGTCTAAGAAGGGTCTTTTGTGTTTGATGCCAAGTTTGTTTTGTTTCTGTTTTCTTAATTACAATTTAAAAATAGCATGCCCCGTTCTGTTTTCCTCCAAATATGTTCAATCACCACCTCCTCGGAGACACTGTTCTCTGTCTCCTTCAAATCAGGTAGCTCTCACATCCTCATCTCTTGATACGCCCCACCAGGACATCCTGTTCCACGTTATCAGCCAAACACACCACCTGTGTATCGCCATCGGTCTCACACATTCATTTGTTTATCCCACTATTTCCTACTTCCTCTAGAATATAAGATCCGTGAAGGCACAGTTCCTTTTTCTTGTCGTTGTTCAATACTCCGCTTCCAAGACCCAGTACAGGTACTCGATGCTAGTGAATGGGTCAGCAATGGAGTCTGTACTGTGCTGATGATGATCCAGGTGCTGTGTCGAGTACTTCCAAGCACCATGTCTCTTTAATCCACCTAGAGCTCTATGAAGCGCTCATCGTACAATGAGGGAATGTGCTTACAGGGCCTGACTGTCTGTGATTTGATCCCACAGGTGACAGATTCGGCCCCTCCTGTCAGTCATCTCCCCTTGTAAAAGCGAACTTTTCAAAAGCACCAAAAGAAACAAAATCTAGTGCAATTCCACCTCACCGTTTGTATTATGTCCGTGTGTGCGTGCATTTGTGAGGGGGTTGCACGTGCCTGTGAGGATGCACACTCGGTGTGAATACGTGGAGAGGCCGGAAGAGGATTTTCAGCATCCTCCTGGTCCCTTGAGATAAAGTTTGTTTCTGAACCAGAGGCTCGTCATTTTAACTAGCCTGGCCAGCAGCTAGCTGCCAGGATCTGCTTGTCTCCCCTTCCCCAACGTTGGGGTTATAGGCATGAGTGGCGTTAACACGACCCTAGCAGTGAATCTTGTTAACCTGGCTTTTATGTGGATGCAGAGAACTCTAACTCAGGTCCTCGGCTCCTCAGTCTAACCCACTGAGGTATTTCCCAAGCCCCAGATCCTAACCGCTTTGTTAAGTGACTGCTTTGGTCTGTATTCTGGATGACTGGGTGAAGAAGCGGATGGATGCTTTTTATCTTTTAAGCAGGTTTGGAATCATTATTTTTAATGTGCTTAAAAAAAAACAACCTGACAAGATGGAATACACAGTAAACATTTTCCATGTCAGCAAAGCATCTTCTTTTCCCATTTATTCCTCACCATCCACCCTAAATTCACATTGCTGCTTGAAATAAACTCTCATAGTTACTTTCTTTTTGTCTGCTTTTAAAGATCTAATTCCCACCAATCTGTGAGATAGGTAGGGAAAAGATTATCTCATCTCAACAAGAAAATTGAAAAATTGACACTATATTTGGGGTCCCCCTGGAGTAAATCAGAAGAGGCAAGACCCAGAGATGCTTTGGTTCTGTCACAGGATTTCTACAGCACCCCACTATCCCAGAGCCTACATTCTACCACATAGCATGGCCTTGTAAGCTGAGATGACCTGAGGACTGGGCCTAGCTTCATTATTCCCCACGTAACCAGTAAGCAAGGAGCTGAGTTCCCAGCATCCACATGTTCTGTGAAGTTCAGATGGATTTACCTCCCTCGTGAGCACAGTGGTGGGAGGATGTCCCCGACTTTAGATTGAAGCCTTCATTATTAATGACGTTATTACTGTGTTATGATCATTAACAAGATTCACCATTAGGGTCAGTCTACGTATTAAGGTCAGCCATCATTCTTGTGAAGTTTATTATCAAGCTTAAAAGGAAGCTTTGTACTTGAAAGCTGTATGTAAGTTCAAACGAAGGTGGTGGTTGTATATGATTTCATATATAAAATACAGAGACTCATTTTGTTTTGAAGCTAGGTAGCAAACTGAAATAGTTATTGCGCCTCTCAGAATGGGGCAATTGGACCCTGCCCTTGACACTCTTCTGTTGATTAATTCTTTAGAATCTTAATAATTGTTTTCCCAAATCCTAAGAAGATGAAACAGAAAACTTGTTAAGAAAAACGTGCAAGTGTAATCAAGGTTTTAGAATAAAGGCTGTTGTTGTTGTGTTATACACATCCAATATTTAGCACAGCTACATCTGATGCCAAGGGCTGACTCTGTTCTGCCAGTGAACATATGGGATAGGCATGGTGTGCTCTGGCTAGTGTGGGTCTCAGAGGCTCTGCCCTAACCCACCCGATATGGAAAATTCCACTCTGGTTAGTTATAAGCGTAGCAAGAATCGGCCACTTCAACTCTGAAGTCCAAGCCTGGTGAGGTATAGGGGGCTGTGAGGTGTGGGGGATTGTGTGGTACAGGGGGCTGTGAAGTATGGGGGGCTGTGAGGTATTGGGGGCTGTGAGGTATGGGGGGCTGTGAGGTGTGGGGGCTATGAGGTGTGGGGGGCTATGAGGTATGGGGATCTATGAGGTATGGGGGGCTGTGAGGTGTGGGAGGCTATGAGGTATGGGAGCTATGAGGTATGGAGGGCTGTGAGGTATGGGGACTGTAAGGAATGAGGGTGCTGTGAAGTATGAGAGTACTGTGAGGTATGGGAGGAACTGTGAGCTATAGGAAGAGCTGTAAGGTGCAAGCAGGACCTAGGACTTCAGTTAGAGATTAGAGGAAAACTGCATGTTTAGGCAAGAAGGGTCCATTTCTAGTCCTAGTGAGACTCACTCTCTTGGAAAGACATTTCAAGCAGGTCCACACACCGCTTCTGAGTTATTTCGAAAATGGATTTAGGGATGGGGTTATTTTGTGCTAGTTTTTAAGAATATGCACGTAGCTATTAACAAATAGGCTATGTCATCTTCCTTTCTGGGTTATAGGGCAGATCTTAATTCTCCAGATTCTACTGTCATCGAATATGGCTTTCTAGAGAGTTGAAGTTTCTACCAGGAGTAGCTGGAGAGACAGGAGAATCAGCAAACTTTGAAAGGAAGAGGTCTGGGGGCAAAGAAGTGGCTGAAGTGCTTGCTACGGGAGCATTAGGGCCTGAATCCAATCCCCAGAACCCATGGAAAAAGTTCAGCAAAGTGGTGAGACACCAGTAATCCAGTACTGAGTGGGTGGAGACAGACAGATTCACTGGCTGGACAGCCTAAGTTAATAAGGTGAGCACCAGGCCAATAAGAGACCCAAATAAATAAGTAATAAATAATTAAAATGGTGGACAGAGCCTGAGGAATGACACCTAAGTTCTCCAGCCTCCATGCACCTGTGTACCTACACACATCTATGCATGGGCGTGCATGCACGTACGCATGTACACACAAACACACACACACACACACACACAGACACACACACACACATACACACACACACACACACACACACACACACACACACAGAATGGAGAGATTCTGAATTTAGCTTACACCTACACAGTCGCCCCTCAAAATCCATTGTGGATTGGTTCCAAATATCTTTTTGTCTCCTTAAGTACCTCAGTTCTTGGATGCTGCAGATCCTTATACAGAATGTAGGCATAACCTATGTATGTACATAGAGTATGAATCAGATGACTTAGAATACCTAAGGATGCAAACGCTGTGCAAGCAGTTTTTTTTTTTTTTTTTTTTTTTTTTTTTTTTGGTTTTTCGAGACAGGGTTTCTCTGTGTAGCTTTGCGCCTTTCCTGGAACTCGCTTTGGAGACCAGGCTGGCCTCGAACTCACAAAGATCCGCCTGCCTCTGCCTCCCGAGTGCTGGGATTAAAGGCGTGCGCCACCACCGCCCAGCTTGCGCCACCACCGCCTGGCTTGTGCAAGCAGTTATTATCCTGTTCCATTCCAGGAATGAAGTCAAGATAGTGTTCTAACATTATCTACAGAGGCACAAAATTTAATTTCTTAAAAAAAAAAAAAAAATGTCGGCACCCAGGCACTGGGACTGGAACCTGTCCTTAGTGTATGAGCTGGCTGTTTGGAACCTGGGGCCTATGCAGGGACACTTTGCTCAGCCTGGGAGGAAGGGACTGGACCTGCCTGGACTGAATCTACCAGGTTGAGCTGAATCCCCAGGGGAGTCCTTGCCCTGGAGGAGATGGGAATGGGGGGTGGGCTGGGGGGATGGTGGGGGGGGAGCAGGAGGAGGGAGGACAGGGGAATCCGTGGCTGATACGTAAAATTAAATCAAATTATAAAATTAAAAAAATATGTCCATTCATGGTTGGTTGAATCCACAGAAATAGAACCTGGAGACACAAAAGGTCAACAGTATTCATACACTCAAGAACGTATTAAAAGAATTAAGCAGAGTTTAATGTGTTGATCAGTGTCACCTCCAGGGTGAAGAGACAAAAGCAAGGAACAGAGGTGGTCCACATTCAGATTGGATCGGAAGTGGAATTTATTTACTTATTGGACTATGAGCATCTTCCCTGTGGCTACGCCACTGCAGAGAATAACACCCCTCCTTCTGGCACTCATGAATAACAATCAGGGAGTGGAGCCTCATGAGCACCTCCCCCCCCCACTTACATTATGAAATGTGGAGGGGTTAATCTCAGCTGCTCACTGCATAGCTTTGGATGCGATTGGAAGTTTGATTTTTTTCGGATTTTCTTGAAAGGAAGATCAAAGTCTGAAGTAATGAGGTCAAGAAAGACCTCAGGCCTGTGAGAGCAGGCAATTTCCAGGTCATTGATGACTCAAAGGGAGAAATGTCAATGGAGTGTCGGGAGCAGATCACGCCAGAAAGGAAGAAAGAACAAATCGTCACTAGCCAGAGCCAGCAAGAACCAGCAACCTTTCCTAAGTTCGTGTGCCAAGTTAGGTGGGGCAGCTTGGCTTCACGGTAAGGAGGGATGCCGTGTTCCTGAGAAGAGTTTTTTAAAATAAAAACAAGCCGGCAGAAGATGGCCAGAAAGGAGTCGGATGGATAGCTCGTGTCTTGTCTACACAGCAGACATCTCCTCTTCGAGCGATAGAGAAACATCCTTCCTTTCTCATTATGCTTTGTTTAGCTAGGAACAGAGCTCTCTTAGCTCAGGGGGACAGATGACCCAGGCCAAGCCAATTAGCAGAGCCCATCCCCCTGGTGACATGGAATTGAAGAGAAGCATATGGCCGACTATCACCTCATAAGTTTAAGTCTAAAGCTACCAGGAATTTTAGAAGAAAGCAGCTCCTTCGGTGGAAGTTTCTGGGAATTCCAGGAGCTAAGCTGTTTGCTGCCATGGGCCTGCAACAAAGTTAAGCTCAAATGTGAACTTGATCACATCAAGAGATGTCTGGAGATCAGTCAAGCACACTTCTGGGATTCTAGATCATAAGACTCTGGCCTGTCCAACGCGTAATCCACCACTGAGTTTACACTTTGAGCGGACATTTGGAGGTGACGGAACTGGAAGGTGGAACCACTGGAGGAAGTAGGTTGCTGGGGATGTGCCTTTGGCCCACCCCTTTCCTGTCTCTGCTTTCTAGCTGCCACGTGATGGGCAGCTCTGCTCTACCATGCCCTTCTGCTTCAGTGCTCTGCCTCAGACAGCCTCATAAAGAAGGAAACAGCCAACCACGGACTCAAACCCTGAGCCAAAATAAACCTCTCCTCTTAGGAGTAGTTTCTGTTAGGCATTTGTCATAAGGGTCGAGATCTTACCAAACCAAGGACCACAAAGTCTTCTGAGAGGAACAGTTGATTAGAGTTAGAGGAAGCAATCGGAGGAGAGAGGGAAATGGAGTCTCCTTCCCATTGTTTGAGGCCATAGGTCCAGCCACATCTTAATATTTAAGGGGTTCTCTTAAAACTCAGCAGGAACCAGGATCCTAACTACAACTACAGGAGCTCTGGTTAATGTGGAGGGAAACTGTGTGTCTACAGAGAGATGGGAGGATGGAGTTCAGAGCAGAAATGGAGGGAAGTCACACATTGAATAGATAATGATGGTCAACATAGCTATATCCTGATAGGCCAGGAATTTGAGCGGCATTCGTTTAAGCCCACCTACACTTCTCAATTTTTCCAGTCACCCAGGAGATGTGGCCTTGAGAGGAAAGAAGCTTCAGGGCTTACCCAAGGGGCTTAGGAAAAGATGGCGTGGAAGGCAAAAGGCCCAGCTGAGGTCATAAAGACTGCATCTGCGGAGGCTCCTTACTGCCCATCCTTACTCATCTGCTAAACAGCAAAGCTGATGTTGAGGATGTTGAGTTATGGCTCCATTTGCCTTGTGGTCCACTTTTCGTTTTGATGGACAGTCTCCCTGGATCCTCTCACTTCTCTTCTTGAGTTCTCTCCTCCTTTAGTCATGAGCTTTCTGGGATTCTGTGATTATTATTAGAGCCTAGGTGGGGGTTGGCCAAAGATTCAAGAAATGGTCCTACCAACTATCTACCCAACTGGGACTATTCCTCAGGGAGGTCTGTGAAGAAAAGTTTAGACTAAGAGAAATTTAAGCCTCACATCTGTGTGGCTAAGTTTGATTGATGAGAGAAGAAACATTACAATAGCAAAGAGCTCAGACTTAGTTGCTGGATGACCATGGGTATGTTGCTTAGCTTGTGAGTCTGAGTGTGTTTCCTTAGATGTATTGGAAAACGAATATTAACTCCTTTCTCAAGGGGTTCTTGTGTGGGTACAATATGCTCAATCAGGTTCATACAGGTCTACATTCTCTAGGAAAAGTTAATAATTTGATGACCATGGCTGACTTGTTTTTAATGTTATAGATATAAATAGCATAATGAATAATGAATAAAGCTCTGCATCTAAGCTCTGTCATATTCCCTGAATGAGTCACTTAGACAAACCTCTGGCCCTCTGTTCATTGGTTGGAGTTGAATTTCCCCTTCCAAGGCAATCTTTCAATCCTTGACTTCTATTGTATTCCACTAATTATTGCCAGACACATCCTAACAGTTCCACGATCTCTCTGAGCATGAAGCATCCCATCCATCATTTCAGTTCAATTGCTGACTTCCCTTCCAGGAGTCAGCTCAAAGTCAAACACTTAGCATGTGATTTTGGAATTTCACTTGGCCCAGGCACCTGCCAAAATTCCAAATATCTGAAGAGAACCTGATTTGATCTTTAATTTAAATGGACTCTGCATGGGGTCAGGGAGAAGATGGGAAGAGAGGTAGAAAGACAGATCTCAGGCTCTCTAAATGACTCTGGGTTACCTGTTGACTAGTATATGAACACACTCTAGTATTTTTGTTATGATTTCTGCAGACTCTGCACCACAGATGTGCACGTAGAACCTCCAGTGTGTACTACAGAAGTATCTCCTCTTTCCAGAGCCTAACCCTGGATCCTCCATTAGGATGCTGTCCCACCCTGCTCTAAGTCCATGTCTACTGTCTCTGTTAGACTGGCAACCTAAGCTTTCAGAAGTAGGAAATTCACATCTTTCCCAATTCTACCAGTGAACTGCAAAAGGTGCGAATACACTACCTATTTGTTACAGTAGTTCAAAATAAATGTTAAGTCATTTGAACTGTAAGGATTCTCAGGCTTTCCCTATTATGTAATAGACACCATTAGTTGTCATTCTATTAGCACCATCCCAGACCCTACCCAGTGCTCCAAATTCACCCAATAATCTTTCCAAGGGTTCTAGGCAGTGCAGAGTTCAAAGTTCAAGTCCTGGCTCTGCTACCCTCTACTGCTAGATTGTGAGCAGATTTTTAACTTCTCCAAGCTCCCCTCCATCATCTGTAACATGGTGATAACACCACCTATGTCAAAGAGCTATTGTGACAATGACATGAGGTGACACCTGAAAGACGCTCAGGACAGTGTCCAGCACAGGCAAGAACTCAATACATTTTCTAATGTGTTTGAACAATATGGGTTTTATGAGAATTACTTTAAGTCACACTGTTCAAATAGCTATTGTTCTGTTGAGTATTCGGTACTTTGGAGGGGGTTAAGTTGGAGTTAAGTTCAGTGCTTAAATAAATCATACTGAGTAGAAGTTAGATCCCTTCCTTAAGCCTTGAATTTGGAGTCTGAATAGCAAACACACAAAGGTTACACTTTCTGGCTTCAATTCAGAAATGTCAGGACATCAAACACACCTTCCGCCACATGCACACAGAGACACTTGCTCATACAGTATAAAGGGCAATTGGGTTTGGAGGAGAATGTCACACGAACAGAGCTGCAGCTCATTAAGGGGCACTGAAGCTTTTGACTTGATAAACAATGCTTTCAAGTGACAGAGCCACTGAGAAAGCAAATCCTATAGGCAGGGGCTCTTCCTGAAGCAGTGGTGCCTTTGGACTCTCAAAGGATATGGACAAATGCATGTTTGTGTACGTGTGTGTGTGTGTGTGTGTGTGTGTGTGTGTGTGTGTGTGTGTGTGCGTGCACGCATGTCTGTGTGTCTGCGTGTGTATACATTCATGTGTGTGAGTGTGGGCGTACATGTGCTGTAATCCATATATGGAGGTTAGAAGTCTATCTCCAGGGTTGGTCCTTGATGTCCACCTTATTTTGGATTTTAGGCAGGGTCTCCTTGTTCACAGCTGTGTAGAACAGGATAGTTGACACGGGCTTCTGGGATTTCTTGTCTCTGTCTCCCATCTGACTGTTGTTACTAACACATGCCATTGTGACCAAGGCACTCAACTCATAAGTGGATTCTAGAAGTCCTCATGCTTCTGCAGCAAGCTCTCTACCCACTAAGCCATCTTCCCAGACCCAGCCATTTACGTACCAATTTTGGCATAGAACTCAAAGGGGCCAAGGGACTGTGCAAGGAGCCTTATATCTTGAAAGAGTTCTAGGCTCTCCTGATATGGCAATGTCTTGAGATGATGAGCTGTATGTAAATAGTAAAGATAAGAATGAGTAACAAGGGCAGGGATGACAGGAGTCAGCCTGCAGAAGAGGTGCGAGGCCCGACATGCAGGCTGGAGAGGGGAGAAGGAGGGACCAAGCTGCATGGTTGTTCACAAGTCAGTGCAAGGAGGTAGAGGAAGATCATCTACTTTGGCACTGGAGACTGAATTCAGGGTCTCTTTCATGCTAGGCAAACACTATCATGGAACTTAATAGTTAATGGTCTTTTTATTTTTTTTCTTTTGAGACAGGGTCTCCCTGTATCACACTAGCCCAAATTCATTCCAACCAGGCAGGTCTTGAACTTGTGATCCTCCAGTCTAAGCCTTCTGAGTAGTTGTGATCATGGGCCTGTGCCAACAGGACCAGCTGAAAGATGATCTTGATATTTACTTCTCAGAGAGAATTCATGATCGGACTGCTCCTATTTCCAGGAACTAATTCAGCCACACTCATGAGCAGGAGGACAAGTGTATACACATGCTAGCACTTAAGACTCCATGGACTTTATGAAACAGATGTCCTGCGCCTGCCTTCCCTTCCCTGTGCCCTTCAGACAGCTGCTTCTACACTGATGCCTGCATAAACTGACCCCAAGGTCATCTCAATGGGGGCAGCTGGAGCAGCAGGCCTCTGTAAGGCCTGCATTAGGACATTCTTGGAAGCCACTCAGAGGCAGGGTGCCAGGACTTCGTCATAACATGGGAACCACATGAAAATTTCAAACAGGCATTTCAGATCCACCATGGTGCACTTGCATTTCTCATATCATGACATTAGTGTACCATTTCACAGTAAAATACAAATACCCGAGAAGGCACAGCCTTGCAGCACCTTCTATTATTGCACAGCAAAATTCTGAGGTGCATCTTCCAGGCACAGGGCTGCCCTGGCTATAGCTCTCAGCACCAACAGTTGCCTAGACCACTGCATCCTCTCACTGACAGAAGGAATACCACTTACAGGTCAGCCACGACCTACTCTGTGCCCCTGCCAGCTGTGCTCTGAGCAGCAAGCACTCTCCTGAGAGCGACTCCCTTGGATCACACTTCTTCCATGGGGACCAAACCCTGGGCTGCTGGGCTTCCTACTTAAAGAACAATTGTGTGATCTGAGGGGATTCCTGTTCACCTGTCTTCCGTGCCATAACAGGTACTGAGTTGCCTACAAGATACCAGGAATGGCAGAGGGGCTGAGGATGCTGAAGTGAGCATCCGTCTAACGGCTCTCAATTGGCTCCATCCTGCCCGTGTTCTCACAGCCTCCTGCCTGGATTATTGACAGAGCCTCCACAGCTGCTCTCCTCGATTTCACACTTTTGTCCCCTCATTAGCCAGGATAATTCTTTTAAAGCCTAGTGTTAGGTCATTATTTCTCTACTCACAGTTTGTATTAAAAGCCAAAGATCTTACAGTGCTCAGCACCATCTCTCCCTCCCATAGCCTCTCTGATTTTTCTCCTTACTCACTGAGCTCAGATGCCTACACTCTGATACCCATCAGACATCCCCGGCAAGCTGTCTTGCAGCTCTTACATGTGTTTCTAACACCTTATTCATGCCCCAGTCCTCGACGCATACATGGTTCCCTCCTTCGCCTTCTGGTCTAGCAGCAGGGAACTTGTGTGGAATGCAAAATCTTGGGCTCCACCCTCAGCAGTTTGGATCAGACTCTCTGTTTGCACCAGACTTCCAGGCGACGTGTGCATGCATGGAAAAGGAGCATTGATAGGCTAATGCACTGGACCACCTGTGCAAGGACAAATAGCAGCCATCTGCAGCCCTCTCCATGGAGTACCAAGGGTATAATGCACCACACCTTCAGATCCTTCTGTAGCATCCTCTCCCTGTGCACACTGTGCAGCCAAAAGGAGCCATGACAGCTTGCGGTGCAGCAGGGAAATTATAGTCCTTTATAAATACGATAGTAACTTACACAACAACCAATTTATCGGAGACACCCTGCTGTACATAAGAAAAACATCTTTCATGCTAATACACAGCTCTAAAGAATCCTTTATGCCCCATAACATGGTGTGTTACAGCATCCCGTTTTATGGCCATTCATTCATTTATTCATTTATTCAGTAAAAATTTTCCAGCACCTATTATGTGCTAAAACTTAAGCTAGGCATTGACTCTGACATTGAAAAGCCACAACCACAGTCTAGTTGAAACGGCAGATGTTAAATTGAGCAAACAATTGCAAGAACATGGGATGAGTTTGTGAACAGGCTGGAAGCAGGTCCCAACTCAGAAATCAAGAGGAGCCTCCCTGAGGAGGTGATGTTCTTTGGATTAAATGAGGCAACACCTAGCCTCCAGGAGGGAGAGAGAGAAGCATGGGAAGGGCTCTGGGCATCCCAGGCAATGGTTTCCCATAGGTAAAGCTGGCAAAGATGTTAAGCTGGATGTTAAGGAAATAAAAGAAACCCAGGAGTGCTGGTCCTTGGAGCTAGGAGCCCAGACTGTGGGAGGGACAGCTGGTCCTGGAAAGACTCAAAAGACACATATTCCAAAGACTAATAGGTATTATCATGAGGTAGCAGAAAGCTGGTAGGGGGTTGCAAACAAGAGATTACTGTGACCAGATACACATTAAAGACACTATGGTATGGAGGTGGGGAGATGACTCAGTCGGTCAACGGTTTGCCACACAAGCAGGAGGACCTGAGTTCCATTCTCTAGCACCCATGTAAAAACAGCCCGGCTTGGTGTTTTTAATCTGTAATCCTAGTGATGAGGAATGGGGAGGATAGGAGATTCCAGGGAGCTTGCTGGACCGGTCAGCCTACATGAAACATTGAACTACAGATGGAGTGAGAGACGCTGTCTCAAAAGAATAAGGTGGAGTGGGCCAGAGGTAGGCAATGTTGACCACCAGATCCCATGTCCATGAGTATGTGTGCCTCATCCCATAGGAGCACACACACACACACACCATTATTGTATACCTTATGACAATACAAGCCTAGTATCTTTTAGTATAGTTCCAAACAATGCACTGCTAACCTACTCCTTGCTACAGTAAAAGATAGCACTGAGAACAAACAAAACCCATTAAAGTGATTTTAATGAACCACCCATAATAGCACCCTTCACTGATGTTTGAATACAGTCCTCTGCTTCTGCCCCTTTTGTCTTCCCTCCCTGAACTCGCTTAATAGCATGCATAAATCAGGCATGTTGACAGGTACACACATGGCTTTTAATATCCCACAAGGCACATGGAACTCTGCACACTTGCCACAGGCATTTCAGAGATGACAAGCAGATAAGAAGGATGAGGAAGCACAGATTCTGGGGTGGGGGTGAGACAATAAAACCTGGATCTGCAATATAAGAGGAACATGAGCAGGAAGAATCAAAATGGGTCGACCATGTGTTTGTTATTGTTGTCAGCCCTCTGTGTATATGTATGCATGAGCTCACACACACACACACACACACACACACACACACACACACACACACACTTCAGATAACTGTGGCTCAGAAATGATTTTTAGAGGTAGATGCAACCTCACATGCCTGCAATCCCAGCATTTGGGAAGCTGAGGCTGCAAGATCATGACTTCAAGGCCAGTCTGGACTCCACAGCCCAAAATAATTTAGAAATACAAGGATAAAGTGTTGCATATTCATCAAATGCATGGACACACAGAGAACTCATTTTCTGTGGTGGTTTGAATGAGAATGTGCCCTATAGGCTCAGAGGTTTGAATGTGTGGCCTCTGGTTGGTGGAACTGTTTGGGTAGGTTCAGGAGGTGTGGCCTTGCTGAAGGAGGCGTGTCGCTGGGGGTGGGCCTTCTTTGAGGTTTCAAAGTCATGTACCATTCTCAGTTCATTCTCTCTGTTTCATGCTTGCTGTTCAAGATGGGAGCCCTCAGCTTTTGCTGCAGTTGCCATGCCTGCTTCTTGCGGCCATTTTGAACTCTTATCCTTCTGGAACCATAAGCCCAAATAAACTCTTCTCTTTTATAAATGGCTTTGGTCATGGTGTTTTATCACAGCTGTAGAAAGTAAACTAGTACACTCTCTAAATGATAAAGAATAACAACTGTTTATATATCATTTACTTTTATTATATATAATAACTAATCTAGAAACGATTTAAAGTAGGATATGCATAGGTTTCATTTAAATACTGCGTAGTTCACATAAGAGACTTGAGTCTCCATGGGCTTTTGTATCCTCAAACCAATCCCCCACAGATACTGTGGAACAAATGTATTTCTAAATCTATCTGGGCTGGTGGTGAAATATCTGGAAACACATGCCCTAGACTGGTTATTGTATTTTGAAAGACATTATTAAACCCACATGAGGGGACTCAGGATATTGTGTGGTTAGAAATAATACCAAGGTAGAACAGTTGAAGATTGTGGTTGACTGTTACTCATAATTATTCAATTACATAATTAATGTAAGAAGAATTATTGATGTTAATTAATAACTTAATAATTGATGGTACTGGTATGATTAATGATAAAGACAGCTACTTTTTCCTGTCGTCTGTGAGCCAGACACAGACTAGATGTTCATGTACATACCCATGCATGCCGTGTGTGTGTGTGTGTGTGTGTGTGTGTGTGTGTGTGTGTGTGTGTGTGTGTGTGCAGGTACCAGGTACCATGTACGCACAAGTGTGTGTGTAAGCCAGAGGACAATCTCTGGTGTCATTCTGCAGGAGTCATCCAATTTGTTTTCTGAGACAGCATATCTCATTGGCCTGGAACTCTTCAGCTCAGCTAGTCTGGTTTGTCTGCAAGCCTTAGAGACCCCCTGTCTCCACCTCCCCAGGACTGAGTATGAACCACTGCACTGGCTTTTTATTTTTTGTATGGGAGCTGAGGATGGAACTTAGGTCTTCATGGTTATGTGGCAAGCATTTTACCGCATGAGCCATCTCTCCAGCCTGTGACCATTAGCAGAAATGGTCACACATATCATCCCAGTCAGAATGAACTCTTAACTGCTCACAAATAGTACTAACAAGAACCAGCTAAATGTCACCTGGACTTGACCTATCAGCACTCACAGAGGTTACGAACTGGCAGTCCACGGGTCACATGTGGGCCATGGTTGTGTTTTTATTTGCCCTGCACTCTGTTTAATTTTTAAACATTTGTTGTCAATTATGAAGAAATGGTGAGATTTCAGCTAAGAAGTCCTGGTCCCCAGCTTCTAATGGGAGCGTGAAGTCTGGACCTTGCTGAACCTCAGCTCTTCCCCTTGGCCTTCCATCCTTCTACCATACACCACAGCCTTCCTTCTTTCTTTGATGTGCCTGAGACTCCGTCTGTGACGTACGCCAGAAGTCACCACCCCATCCCCAAATGGCAGAGAGTCAGTCTCTCCTGTAACCAGCTGTTCTCTCTGCCACCTTCCTCTGGCTTCTGCCTCTCTTCCCTGCCTGAGTGATACTTAGCCTAGAGCACACCTCAGAGTCCCTGCAGGGCTTCCTGGACCCACAGCATCAAACTCTGCTACCAGACTTCCTGATTCAGGGTGTCTAGGGTTGGGTCCTAGCCATTTAATTTGAACACGGTTCTGATCGATGCTGTCAGTGCTGGCCCAGGGACTATCATTTGAAAACCACTGGTCTGCAGCTCTGACACGTTCAGTGGGTGCAGGAGTAATGGACATGGTTCTCCTGAAGTCAAACAAATGCTGGGTGTGTGTGGCAGTCCACCTGTAATTCCAGATCTTAGGAGGCAGAGACAAGGTCCTCACAGCAACCTGGCTAGCCAGACCAGTTCTATGAGTGATCTGGTTTTAACTGGGAGACCCTACCACAGTGAATAATGTGGAAAGCAATCAAAGAAGAGTCCAGTAGCTGGCTGCAGACCTCCACATGAACATGTATACCTTTTGTACACAAATATGCACACACACTTGTACATAAAACACACACACACACACACACACACACACACACACACACACACACTCACACACAGGTTGCTGCCTTTCCCCTGAATCACCAGTTTCCTGAACAAAGATTTATCCCCAAAGGGTTCAGAAAAGTCAGTTGTACTGCCAAGGACATGTGATCCCATCTTCACCCCAGGACTGAGCACAGAAACTACCTTTAAGGAACAGTACCATTGACTTGCCCCACAAAGATCCTAAACCCAAGATACTAACTACTCTATGACATCACTGACCACTATAATCAACTCTCCTTGAGAACCTGTCATGTACCAGGCTTATCCCAAGCACTTTTGTGTATCATAATGATCCTCCAATGCAGAGACCATTATCTTGCTACGCTACAGAGGATGAAAAATAAGTAGGTCAGAGAGCACTTGACTAGTTTTACCATCTCTAAAATAGTCAAGAGACAGCATCTGCTGGTCAGATACCGTTAGAAATGCCATGCTCCGGTCTGTGTCATTGTTTTAAGGTGAATGATAGGATACTCAGAAATAATGTCACATGGGTGTGCTTTCAGGAGGGGTTTAGTCAGGATGTCGGAATTCTAAATATAAGCCCACAAGTTTCCAGAGGGTCCAGAGAGGGTGGGTCTGGACATTTAGGGAAGATTGATTAGGTGTTAATTTAGAATATCCAACAGTGGAGAAAAGTCCCAACATGGACTGGCTGCTTCCACAGGAGCTGGCTTCTCAGTGCCCAGATGCATTCCGAAAGAGGCTCAGCAGGGGTGCTGCAGAGCTGTGGTTCCAGACATCTGGAGCAAAGAGACAGGGCAGTTCTACAGGGCAGTTGTGAGAACCTCCTGGGAGATTTTCTTGTCCCTTTTCCCTAGACATTCTAGAAAGCTTCCAATGGAGGTAGACTGTCCAGGATACGGTTCTCCCTTCATCCCATACCACAGCAATTAGGTGACTGTGGTCAGAGCACTTAGCCTCTGTGACTATCCACTTTCTTCTCCCACATCCCGGAACAATAGCCCCCACCTTCTAGGCTGTTGTGAGGGTTTAATTAGATGCTGTATGTGAAGTGCTTAACATGGCACCTAGCACATAATAAATGCTCAAGAAATTAGCAATTATCACATTGAAATAACTATCATTATCACCTTCTTCATCTGAACACCGGAGACCCTTACAACTTCAGGTTTCAATGACAATGTTTATGCTCGCTTTTCAGCCTCACTCAGTAGTTTCACAACACATAATAAAGTCACCAGGTTGGGGCTGTACTTAACATTAACAAAGAAACATCCACCCCATAGACTCACAGTTCTTATTCATACAGGGGCAAATGCCCACCCTCCCACCCCAGAAACTAGCAAGAACCCTACTGGGTCTTTGGAGCAGCAGATTTCTCTCATGGACTATAGGGGAATGGGAAGTGTTTATTCTGACATTACAAGCGTATGAAAGCCTAGTCTACACCCCAGCCTCCCAGAGATCTGTGGGTCAGGAGTCTCAACTTCTGCTTCCTTCTTCACCTGGGGAAAGGGCTGGCTGGTGAACCGCTCTCAGTCACTGAATCAGAGATAGTACCCTATGTTTCAGAATTTAATTTAAATACCATTGAGATAAACAATATGACCTTTTCAATGTCAGCCTGAAGAGAAAATGACACAGTTGAACTGAGGAAAGAAGGAGGGCAAGATTAGATTCTGTATCACAATTCTGAAATAAGTCTGGACTCTGCTCACCTAAGAACCCCTCCCCCAAAGTGTCACCTCAAACAGTTACAGTAATTGAATCAAAGCAGCAGCAGCAGCAGCAGCAACAACAAAACCCTCCATATCAATTGTCTTTCCCATCATTTACAGAGGCCTGCCTTTGCAACAGAAACCTCCATGTGGGTGTCCAGTGACTCAGAGCACCCGGGGAGGGAGGCATCTACAGACATATTCAAGTGGATGCACTGATGTCCACACCTCAGAAAGCATGCAGAGCATGCACCCGCAAAACCAAGAGCAGGTTGTGCCTGAGGACCAGGCAGCCAGAGAGGGGAGTTTACTTACAGCTTTGGGTTTATATGGTGGCTGAATCTCCTTGCGTTCGAGTTTCTCCCAGTCAATATACCGGAAAAATGCATGTTCTTTAATGTCTCGTTCCCCTTCAGGCCCACAACCCAGACGCTTGCCTGGGTGTTTGGTCATTAGCTAAAAGAGAGAGAGAGAGAAAAAAAAAAAAAAAAAAAAACATTGAATAGATTTCAGGCCAGGAAGTGGGAGCTGCTGAGAAATGATTGTTCCGATGACTTAGGAGAGGGAGCACGATGCAGAATATCAACCGGTTTTACTGCTGGAGTTTCATTCCAGTGGCAGTTTCCTAGCCAGGTCTCTATGGGAGAGAAGCCTGAAAATGATGTCTATCCCAGAGCAAAATCCCACCTGGCTAATCAATTCAAAGCTCCAATGTGGCCTTGAACTTCACATTAAAAATGTCACAGGCTCTGTTTGGGTTCAAGAGTGAGTTTTATGTGATTACTGGTGTACCTGATGGGGACAGTTTCTACATCTTCAAACCCCCTTCCTCCTGTCCTAAGAAACACTGACATTTGCCCAACTCGAAGGATGTATTCATTCAGATGCCATTTGCATTACTCAGCAAAGTACTCGGGAGATGAAAAAAGAAAGGAAGAAAGAAAGAAAACAAAAGGAAAATATTAGTCAAATGGACCCACGTTTCAAGTAATTACTTTCAGAAAGCTCATTAAATAGTCAAAACCTAGCCCAGCTCATTTTCACCGTATCACACAGAACCCTCCACTCCGCTGAGGTTTCTTTGGTGTTCCGCTGAAATGACTTAATTATCAAAACTCTCCATCTTTGTGTCTGTGAGGCAGTGTTAAATAACAGGATGAATAAGCGCTCTGAGATGAAAGCAGCCAGGCTTCCTCTTAGCAATGAACCTGAAGCCGCATGCCAGGGTCTCTGATCTCAAGATGCCAGCAAGTGAACAGATGAGAGAAAGATGGGGGGAGTCAGTGAGTCAAAAAGACCAGGGGAATGACCCAGAAGGGGGCATGGAAACAAGGGAAGGAGTGGACGCGGAGCTGGCCGGCACCAAGTGCCTCTGGTTTTGCCCACGATTGCATGACTGTGGGCGAAGAGGGAACCCAGCCATTCATTCTGAACATTTGACTTGACTCCTGCGTCCAAGCGGCCCCACAGCCACAGGCACACACTCTCCAGGGGGCAAAACTAGCACAAACTCAGCGTTCTCAGCTCCTTCTTTAGTACAGGCGTGACACCACCGTCACACTGTCAGAGGCACCCAGTGACATGAGTCTGTTCATGTTCCCACTTGAAATGGCATGGTGGCAACTGATACCCAGAGAGCTCAAGCAACAGCAAGGACCTACAGAGTGACAGGTGAGAGCCAGCCCCACTTCAGCCTGCCTCCAACACTGGAGCTTTTAAGAGAAATAGGAGCCAGGCATTATGGTGTATGCTTGTGATCCCAGAAATTCATAGACTGAGACAGGAGGATTGGAGGGGCCAAGGCCAGCTTGTTTCAAAGGATACAAGGAGATCCTGTATCAAATGCGGCAGAGGGAGGGAGAGAGAGAGGGAGAGAGAGGGGGAGAGAGGGAGAGGGGGAGGGAGGGAGGGAGAGGAGGAGGGAGAGAGAGAGACCTCTGTGTCAGGTCCAAAAGGACAAATGGCTAACTGTGAGGCCTCTTAGCATACAAAGCACAAGCTGGCCTCCAGGCTCCCTCAGTACCTGTGGCTCTTCTCACCCTGCCCACTACCCTAAACTTCTCCAGCTCACAGGTTTCCCTTCTCCCAGCTTCTGATTCCGGCCATTTTGGCCATGGGGTCTTTGGCCCCTCTCCTGGTCACCTTTGTCCACACTCGTTCTCTTCCTCTCTCGCTCTCCCCCACTCTCTCCTCTCACACCTGGTTTAGTCTGATGGCCATGTCCAGTGTACTATTCTCTCTCCCTTCTCTGGGCTCTTCTAAATGCCTCTGGCTATGCTCGCCCTCATATCTACACTAAAAACCTTCTCCTCAACCTTACCCTGGAGTGGTCGTGTCCTCACTTTATACACGCTGCATGCGGTTTTACCGGAGATAGCTGTGGTCTGGCTTGGTTGGGAAAAGCCGATGGAGGACAAGCAAACTGACTCACACCTTGGCATTTATGTAAGGTTTAGATGGGTAGAAAGAAAGTCCTAATGCTGTGACCCCTTAATAGAGTTCCTCATGTTGTGGTGACCCCCAACCATAAAATTATTTCATTGCTACTTCATAACTGCAATTTTGCTACTGTTATGAATAATAATATGAATATTTTGGTTTTTCGATGGTCTTAGGTGACCTCAAGGGGGTCATGACCCATAGGTTGAGAACCAATAGTCCAGGCAGTCTCAGCCCTGATAACAACACCACCAACAACAACGATGTTTCTGTGGACTGAGCACATTACATATCTGGTTCTGTGCTAAAGGCAACCCAGCCATTATTTAGGACTTGCATCTTATAGCAACACTCTGAGGCTTCAGCAGCTATTCCCTATTTTCTTGATAAGGAACCTGGTCCAGAGAAGTAAAGTCATGTGCTTAAGGTCACACAGCCAAAGAGAAGAGCTGGGCGTGTGTGTGTGTGTGTGTGTGTGTGTGTGTGTGTGTGTGTGTACATCTGTGTGTGAGTGCATGTACATGTGGAGCCCAGAGACCCACCTCCCATGTCTTCTTCACTCACTCCCCGCCTTGTTTGGTTGAGAGTCTCTCATCTTTGCCTGGAACAACCCCAGTTTAACTAAGCTAGCTAGTTGGTGAGCCCCAGGAACCCTCTGCTCTCTACCTCCCCATTATTGAGATAATGGATGTGTGCCACTACACCTGGCTTTTTTACGTGAGTTCTGAGGATTGAACTCAGGTCTTCATGCCCGGCAAGTACTTTGCCCATGGAGCCTCCTCTCCAGCCCCAGGGTCAGGTTTTGAATAGCACGGCTCTCTCAGCTCACTGTAACTCAGTCTCTGCTTATTTTTACTTCAACTTGCCATTCTAGGCTTCTGTCTGCTTCCAGGATATTGGCCATGGAAATCGGAGCAAGCTTTTGCTGTTTTCATGGTGGAAAATAGGGTTTTCACTGAGCTAGACATATAAAAGAAGATGGTATCTGTGGGAAAGATGTCTGCTTTCAGATTCCTTGGTGGCAGGGAGACTGCTAGCAAAGAAGTGTCACTGTAGGCACACAGAGCAGGAGGAGTCTCTGCCGGGTTCCCACACTGCACTCTTGCGCCCCAAGCCATGTAGACAGCTGGATGTAATCACTGTTCCCATCTCGGATCACCTCCCAGACGCATCTCCTGGGGCCCTCTGCTCAGGAGGAAGCCTTTGGCTCTTGGCTTAAGCATCGCCCCTACTTGGAAGGAGTACCAGCCTTGAAGAGAGAGAGAGCCCACACTGCACTCCGCCCACTCAGCTCAGAACAGTGCCCCAACACTAACAGCGAAGGGAGTCACTCCAGTTCATCCTGAAGGTTATGGATCCTGAATTGATAGAAAACCACTCCACCAGGCAAAGTGCTAATTGGAGCTGAAGTTGAAGGCAGCTGACCTGGAAAATTTTCTCTCCTCCATGACCCACTTAGAACCCCCCAGCTGTCCAGGCAGGGATGGGTTCAGGAAGTGGAAGCCTGTGAGCATGCACTGGACACCTACTACACACTGGCCGTGCCGCCAGAGTCCTCTTCCACTGCCTCACTTAATGCTCTGGGAAATGGTTCACTGAGTGCTTTTCTTCTGTTTTTAGAGATGAAGAAGCAGAAGTCTAAAGATACAAGGGAATCGCTCAGAACCACACACCTAAGAAACGAGAGGGTGAGGATTTACAAGGGCCTTTTGATCTCCTAAATCCTTCCTTTTTTAAAATCTCCTGTCGCAGGGGTACACAAACTCAAATGCCAAGAGGAGCCTGGCACCAAACAGAGCAGTGACAGCATTAGTCATATTGGAGATGGCCTTAGGGCTCTGGAGCAGAGCCCAGGCTCTGGTCTCAGTGATTTATAGGTATTAACTGGTTTCATCATCAAAGGACCCTATGTGTAGTGCTGTTATTGGCCTCAATCTGTAAATCAGGTCAAACAGCTTCCCCACGATCACAGTGGCTCATATCTTTGGACTTGAACTTGAACCCAAATGGAATCTGGCCCTTTTGTTTTTGTTTGTTAGTTTGTTTTTACAAACTGGAGAGGGTGCATCCTGTCTAAAGAGGACTGTGATTCCCAGTCTTACTAACTGATGCTTTGTGAGAATGACAGGCCAACATGGCAGCTGAAAAGCTAAGGGTTTATGGGGACTATCTAGACCTTCCGATGTTGGAAATCATTAATCAAAGGCGTGGTGATTGACTTCCTACCACTCCTCTCCTGACAGGATGTCTCCAGGAGCCTCATTGGCCTCTGTCTGCAGCCTGTTTTAGATATGGGTTTTGCCAACGCTCCAGATAAACCCTTGAGTCTCCTCTGTGTTCCTTGTTTTTATTCTCTCCCTGCCTCACACCCTCCAAGAAAAAAATCTGGAACCAATTTAACTTGAAGATGTTAGAGACTGAGGCTAATTCACACGTGGCTTCCCTAGAGATGTCTGCATCCTCGCTTGTATGGCTCAGACACAACGCTCAGGTGATTCACCCGGTGGGAGTTCAGGTAGTGTTACAAGGTATTTTCAAGCTGTGAGGTTGGCCCAGCTCATGTCATCAGGGCCAAGACTCACGCTGAGCTGCCTGATTGTTGCCAATTTCCTTAGCCAGAGCCACCATAGTGGCATCTGCTTGGGGTCAAGAAGAGCAGGGCTGATTAGGGCATGAGGAATATGCAAGCATCCCAGAGATCTATGACTATAGACCTGGCATATGTAGATACATAAGGAGAGCTCTGGCACAGCCAGAGTTTAACCTTTAGAACCTGCCCTCATTTTTGGCTGGTGGGAAAACCTTTATAAGAACTCTATCCTTGCACGTTATTCCCTCAGTCTCAGAGTGCAGCTTTCACACTTCTGTCGTGGTTGAGAAAGTGCATCCTTTGGACAATGTGTTTAAAAGCAGTGCGTTCTGAGCCACATTGGGGTGAAGGGTTGAGGGTTCAGAACACTAGCACGCAGATTTCATCGCTGGGATGGGGCCTTGGTCTGCACAGTCTAGGAAGCACAGATTGGATCCAGCACAAGATGCAGCATAAACTGTCCTTACCTGTAAATTCCTGTCTGGCTTTCTTCACAAGTATTACTTCTGTAAATTGCAGGTGTGTAACTGTCTGTGTCCTTTCAACTGTGTGTGTATGTGTACATAAGTATTTGCACACCTGTGCACTACAAGTTGAGGAAGAGCATGCAGGTTTGGGGACACTAAATTTAAGTCATCTTATCCACGTAATCCCTTAAAATCAACACTGTCTGAAATTTTCTTACAACAGAAGTCATAGAATTTTAATGTTAACTAAACACACACGCAGCAGAGCAGGGCAAGATAAATCATCGCACTACGCCCTTCCCATGGTTCCAGCTTTTGGGCAGAGTCTCTGTGTTTCCTACCTCCTTCATTCCGTGTAAGTATTTCTTTGTGTAAGGCTTCGGGCTGGTGCCCAGCCAAAAGCAAAACTCCAGTACACAGTTACCTCTACAGACCTTGGTGCAATTGAGAAGAAAGGTCTCTTTTTTGGGGAGAGAGCAGCTTCAGAGCAGGACTCTGGTGTCGGCAGCAGTATGAGAGGTGATGTCAAACCTCTGTTGCCTGCCGGTTGGGGCACAACCTGAACCCTTTGCATGGTAGTCCTGGCCTTGAGTGCCAAACAACTTACCCCTTTGCAGATGGCCACAGCTTCCTTGGACATGGACTTGGGATATGCCACATTGTGCTCCATGATGGACTGGAAAAGTTCATCCTCATCCTCCCCTTCAAAAGGTGCCTGTGGAGCAGAGGGCAGGGTGGGAGAAGAACCCCTGCCTGGCCCTCCTCCCAGCTTTCTCTGACCAGCAGGGCTTCCTCCCCGCCCCCATCTCAAGGTGAGGCTACATGAGAAGAAGATGTTCAACAAACTTAAATCACCCCAAGGCCAGGAAAGTACTCAGATTCGTGAGCTCTGAATGAGTTGTCACTTTCTTCAGAGACCATGTGGCTGGAGGTGGAGGACAATTTTCTTACAGATCACTTAAAATTCAATTACCTGGCCAGCCAACATTTCATACAGCAGGACTCCAAAGGCCCACCAGTCCACAGACTTTCCATAGGGCTGATAAGCGATGATCTAGAAAACAGAAGACATCCCATCAGAGTGGCAGGCAGCCGCTGCGGCTGGAGACTGAGTTCACACTTATTTTAAAGGAATGGAGTACTAGCACGGGGGTGGAGAGTCTCAGGTACGGAGTCCTAACCTGCAAGGTTATTTGATCAGGGTCTCAGAGAGTAGACAGGAAGGGTAGGGTGCACCCGAGCTGTTTCCTCATAAATGATGCTTGGGGAATAAAGGACACACTCCACAAAGGCACCTACAGCTGGGCAAACATCTGTGTGTGCCACCTTGCCTTTTTAAGCACTGGGTGTGGTGGTGTGACACTTTAAACTTCTGTGTATAGCGTTTTAGCAAGGAGCAGTTATTTTTGTTTCTCACTATAGAGTAAAAACATTTACACAACAATGTGGACATGCTTAACACTACTGAACCACATACTTAAAGATGGTTAACATGGTAAATTTTACAACATTTTTTTTTAAATTTTTTTATCTGTTTGGCTTATTTGATTTTTGTTTGTGAAGCTAAGGGATTCAACCCAGGGCTTCATGAATTCTGGGTGACTGACCCACACCCACAGCTCAGTATGGTTTTTTTGACCCATGATTAAAAATACGAGTTTAAAATGTAAAAGTGTCGGTGATTATTTTGTATCTGTTTTTATTCAGAAAGTACAGCTATGGTAAAAGAATTTTGTAAGAAACCATCCATAATTCTTTGTCAAGAGAAAATTCATGATAAGCACTGGTCTGTCCCCTACTAGATGCTTCCATGACTGTACTGAACGGTGTGTGTTCTACTTCAGAGGTGAACACTCCATGGGATGTGCTCTTCACTCTACACTTCCGTCTGGTTTGTGTGCTGACACACTGGCTGCTTTCTAAGATTTTATTTTTACTTTGAAGTATGTGTGAATGTGCATGTATCTGTGTATGGGTATGTGCATATGCGGGCAGTGGCCCTGGAGGCGAGCTCAAATTCCCTTGGAGCTCAAGCTATAGGCAGTCTCGAGCCGCCTCACAAGGGTACTAGGAACCAAATCCAGGACCTCTGGGAAAACAGCAGGCACTCCTAACTGCTAAGTCATGCCACCAGCCCCCACCATTGGTTTTCACCTCTGCAGAGGATTCCCCTGGATGGATACATACACAAATCTGCCTTACAAATGCCCAATGGTCCAATGGTTTCCATAGGATTGACGGGTCAAATGGCACCCAAGGATGCCAGGTTTTGATAGCTGTCTGACTATCTAGCATTCAGGGTATAGAATGAAGAAGCAGCTGTGTCAAAGGCAAGAATGGTGATACAGCAAAGGTTGAGTGAGGGCTGAGGTTTGCGGGCCACATGGTCTAATGCTGTATCCTGATTGCTATTTGCCAGTGTGGCCTTGAGGAAAGTTATGTAACTTCTTCTATAGACAGATACACTAGGTACACATTGGGGTTTTGTGGGGATGAATGAGATACTGAACATCTCTCATACCCCAGCCTTCCCATTGCTCTGTAATTCAGTTATTTACTCAACAAAGGCACTGGAGCAAATTTGGTTATAAAGAAAATGTCTGCTTCTTGAAGCCTGACCCCCACCCTAGCTTCTGCCTCCAAGTCAGAAATGCATAGATGATGGTCAGGGGTAAAGACTCCCCCCGGCTAAGAGTCACAAGTTCCATAGCTCTACAGTACAACGTGACTATGACAGTTAACAACAATGAATTGCCTTCCTGAAAACCACTATGACTGCCAGGGGCTGGAGCACACACCTGTAATCCTAACACCTGAACTACTAAGACAGCAAGATGGCCATGAGTTCAAAGCCAGCCAGGGCCACACAGCAAAACCATGCTTGAAAAAAAAAATGCTGAAAGCTAGTGAGATGCTTAATGGGAAAGCACTTGCTGTCTGAGCCTGGTGACCCGAATGCAATCCCAGAAGGAGAGACCCAGCTCCACAAAATTGTCATCTGACCCCCACACGCACATGTCTGTTGTGGCATACGCATGCACACATACATATACACTGATAATATTTTTTTAACTGCTGAGTGTAGATTTTAAGCAAAAAGTGTAAGTACATGGGACTATACACATGCAAACTGCCTCACTTCAGCCCTTCTGCATGCACAAAGCATGTTGTTCACTATATCTATGCATAGTTTCATCTGGAAACTTAAAATAGACAAATAACGAAACAGAAGAAATAAACAAGAAATGTGCTCTGAACAGAAGTGACTGCAAGACACAGCCTCTGCGAGAAGCTTCTTGGTGAACGTGTTTTCACGCCTTTAAGGTACTTGGTGTCTTACTTGCTCCTCCTGACAGTCCAAGAAGTTAATCCTTTTACCAAGGAAAATAGAGCCGGGAAGGTGAGAGAAGCTGCCAGAGGTGATGTGGTTAGTTAATAACAAAACCTGACCAAGGACAGAGTCACCCAATGGTGAGCTGGAGGAGGAAGCAGTCAGCAGCTCAGGGCACAATATCCTCAGCAGCTCCGTAACCAGCTGGGACTGGTTGGAGACCATGACCCTACAGGGATTTCTGATTCAATGGGTAAAGGGTGGCATTTGGGCATCCTAGAAATTTTAAAGCTCCTTCATGATTCTTAAGTATAGCTAGAGTTGGGAACTAGGACTCACTGAACGAAGGACACACCCAGGAACTGTGTCAGAGTATGTGGGATACTACGAAGAATTAGTCAAATGATAACCAACCTGAGGGGTATACAGCACAGGGATAGGCAAACACACTTACCTTGCGGCATGCATTAATGACACCCAGCTAGACTGAAGCATCCTTACCCTCTGTAGCATGTGCAATCAATGTGTCATCTCCCAGGCAGATTTTCTGCACCTTTGCATGAGCATTCGCATACTCGGAGAAAACACACGGCAGTGCTCTGTGTGCTGCTGTCACTGTCTATAAACAGCACTGTCATATTTGTTATTCCTTATTTGCATGTTTTGTCTTATTTTTATTCTTTCGTTTGTGGAACAGTTTCGCTGTGTAGTTCAACCTGGCCTCCAACTCAAGTTCCTCCTGTCTCAGCCTCCTGCATGCTTAGATGGCAGGTGGGTGTGATCATGTCTCGTTTGATTTTATTTTATTTTCTCTTTTACCAATATGTCTTGAAAACGTGTCCATATTTTCATATACATTTAACTTACTCTCTTGAATTAGTGACTAGTGATATTTTCTACTGTATATAAACCACAGTCTCCTGCTCTCACCCCTACTGAGGGACATTATTCAGATGAGTTCACACAAACATGCTTTGATCCTTCCAAGGTTATACATAACTTCCTGACCCAAATGTGGTATGTATTAGTGAACCATTTCTTTATTGATAGTCATGAATATTGAGGTTCTCTCTTATTTTTCACTATTAAGAAATAATGCTGGGATGAAGGACGGACTTGAAAGGCATACCCTTCTCTCTATGTGTGTGCATTTATCTGTGTGTACAACCTAAGTTTCTAGAAAGGAGCTGCTTGGGCACAGAACATGTAGGTTTTAAACATCATGCCTACTTCTTTAGCTCTACAGGGAACCTTCAAGACTGTTCTTGTATATCAAGTGACTAACAGCTAGCCAAGGGAAAGAGAAATCCTAGGATGTCTCTCTCTCCAAGACTCTGTGTCATGTACTCACCAATAATTGTGCCATGTCCCGTTGGGAAAACCTAGTGATTGACCACTTCCTTTGAGTGGAAGGGGACTACTCAGATTAAACTTCACCTTTCACCTCTACCTTTATCCCAGGAAGACAAATTTGGGGTCTCCTAGAATGCAACTCCTCAGCGCAGTGTCACACCACTGTGCTATGTCAGCCAGAGGATCTGTTCCCTTTCTGTCTCTCACTCTGTCAACAAACACTTCAATGTCATAATTAGGAGGCATCATATGGCCACAAGCCATAGCAGTCTGTGATGGATGTGTTTTTACTGATGTGCGCTGGATCGTTCTTTTGAGTTTTATTTAAAAATCCTCCTAAGTCTTGACATATTTGGAGCCTGAGAGTCTGCTAATCTGCAAGTGTGAACTCAGAGAGAGATGACTTAGAGCAGGGTCCAGGCTAGTCTAAGGTTCCCAGGAACGGCCCTCAGCCCTTCCCAGCCCTCTCACAGCCATCTGGGAGCAGGAGAGACATCATTGAAGGTGGATGTGTGTTCTCACCTCTGGGGCGATGTAGTCTGGAGTGCCGCAGAAGGTCTTGGTTGTCACCCCATCCCAGATGTTCTCCTTGCACATGCCAAAGTCAGCGATCTTGATGTGCCCCTCAGAATCCAGCATCACGTTGTCAAGTTTTAGGTCACTGTAGCAGACATAAGGATTTGGGAACTTAGTCCCATGTTGCTCATTTGAAGTCAACCAACGGTTCCTTCAATATGAAGACATCATACGCCTATGCTAGGAGCTTCGAGGACACAAAGGTAACATGAAACAGACTTCTTCCTTTGGCAGCTTACAATCTGGCAGTGGGAGTATAACAAAGGAGTCACAGACCTCTGTGCTTTCTTTTTCTACAGAATGGACTGTGCCAAATGTCTCACTAAGACACAATGAGACAGTATCTCATGGAAGAGAGAACCTCTTAGATAAGCAAAAAACACAGAACTTCAGATAACTCCAGGACCCAAGAGACATCCATGAGTTAACCTGCACACCTCAGATCTCTTCTGTTTTATAAGAAGATATATCTTCCATGAAGATACTATTTTTAAATGTCTCTGAAGATCATGGAGTTCACAAAATACATTCATAGAACTTAATTAACTCCAAGTATTTCTGACTCTCCTAGTTTACAGGTTAGTATTCAGGAGCTCCAACGTCTCCTTCAGTCATAGGCATCTGTTGCATCTCTACTATGTGTCAGGTACTATTCCTGGGGCTAGATACATGAATTACAAACAAGATAAGTAAGTGTATTTCTCATATTCCAACTACACCCTAGTGTGGAGCAAAGATGACTAACCTTTCATCCTATGGTCATGGTTATTTGGATTCTGATCAGCAATATGGTGAACAGGAAGATGACAAAGAGACAGTAATGGTGAAAGGAGATGTCACTGTATGACAGGTCTCTAAGATAGGGGCATCTGAGCTTTAATCTAAAGAATTTGTGCTTTGTTCTCATATTGCCATCCATGTGAATCAGGAAGGCTTCGTATTCTGGGAAATTCCTGCCTGTCTTCAGCCTGTAAAATTGCTCCCACATCCCATGGGGTATCTTTCATACTTGCTTCCTCCTAAATATCTACTCCAATGTCAACTTTTTGTGCACCAGTGTGTAGGGATGCTTGATGGGCCAGACTGTTCTGGTTTTAACAGAAGACATGGAAGTCCAGTTCTCTAGGAGGTATGGGACCTACTTTTTAACTCAGAGCTCTCCTCTCAGAGAATCTTGATTCGGTTCTGAATGCCTATGGCACACACAACTCTTTCTTTCCTGACCCTCAAGTCATACAGTGGGGATGGTGATGAACTTGACTTCTGGTCCCAAGACTGGTCTTAAGGGTCTGTACTTGCCATTGGAAATAGCTATGCACAGTGATTGGTTCAACAACAGCCATGTGAGCCAAGGAGCACCATCAGAATCTTGACACCCTCTTGGTTACTCTCAGTAAAGAGGTAGGCTCTTTTACACTGGGCTGACCCAGGTGCTCTAAGTCTAGAAACTCCAGAGGTCCCTTAATGAAGAGCAGAAAGCTAATAAAGATAAATCAGAGGTATAAGGACTGTGATAAAGGAACCTTTCAGATGTGTCCACAGACTTCTCCATGGCAGCCAATAAATCCCTCTCCTAAGTTAAGTGAGTCTGAATTGAGTTGCTGTGGTCACTCTCAGCTGAATATATATCTTGATAGCATATCCTGACACCTCCCATCAGTCTGTGATGTCTCTTAATCCAGGAGGAGACTGCACCCACTGCAGACAGTGACCTTCCCATCCCCAGGATCTTTGGCACCACCCATAGGACCAGTCTTAGTCCTCATGCCTGTCTTCAAGGCATTGCCTCCGAATGCCAGGCTAGAAACCAGGGGTGCTGTACTATGTGGCAGCTAAACACACCAGATTATGTGTGTGTTCACTACACACGACACCCCTCAGCTTGACCGTATGCCCAGAAACCAGCAGCTGGGACACTGTCTCCACTCCAGGCCACCACAACCAGCTTTTGTATGTAGGTGGTGGGTTTGCCCACTAAGCTATTGCCTCAGCCTTGAATTGTTTTGGTTGCAGTTTTTCCCTGTAAGGAACTCTTATTCTGGAGGGCTGGAACATTTGTCTTAAAGAACTCCATTAAGGAAAATCAGCACAGACTTCAGAGTCAGTGATCAATAAACCAGATACTAAGTTGGACAAAAAAGATCTTTTAGCCTCCTCTGACCCCCATCCTTGTGTAGCATATTCCTCAGAAAAGGAAAATTGAAAACTTCATCATCTTCTTTCCTTAAGAACTGCACGACTCAGGGCTAGTGAACCCAGGGGTACCTAAATCGTGCATACTCTACTAAATCAGCATGGCCCTAACTACATTCTAAATGTATGTCCTTATACCCACAGCTAAGTGTAGCCTTACCTTGCATCAAGAAAACTTCTTCTTGCAACAGATGGAAACCATTACAGAAAACCATAACCAACAAACAGACATAGTTGTGGGACCCAATCACAATGGAGACATCTACATTATAACGCCCACACCTAAGACTCAGGGAACATTGAAGAAGAGGAGGTGGAAAGATTGTAAGAGCCAGAGGACCAGGGAGTTTGCAGTGAGATTGTGTCTCCTAGTAATGTCAGAATTACATCCATGCAGTCTCACCAATATGACTTGCCCAAATGTAAGCTGAACAAGGCTAACAACAATAGACATACTAATATGGATAGGAGAAAGACCATAAGGCTTCAACCATACACAAAGAACTAAAGGCAGCTAAGGAATGCTGAACGTGGGAGAAATAGTCTTCTCCAAGGAAGAGCACACCGATTGGTTGGTTAGCCAACACCAAATGGTCAGTCTGAAAACATGCATACAAGTAACACTGTACAGACTGAGCAGGTGATACTTACGTACTTAGAAATATGTGTCTGTGCATGTGTGTGTACACATATATGTATGCAACAATTAATGAAAAAAGAGGCTGTGAATTTCAAAGAGAGAAAGGAGGAGTATATGGGATTGTGTGGAGAGAAGAAAGGGAGAGAGAAACTATGTAATTATATTATAATCTAAAAAACAAAGAGGAACCATGCTATCAAGTAGAGAGCTAAGTGAAAGAGGAAGTGATTTGTAACACCTGAAAAGATTTTTCCACAGTAGAGGAAATATCTATGAAATCATAAAATTATACATCTTCTGTCATGTGTTTTTACAATTTTCATTTGATTATCAATTTCTAGAACTCTATCTCAATTGAGTTTCTTGATAGCGAGCAATTGAAAACAACTTTAATTATTTTAATATGGAAGGGAATCTATAGAAAGATGCTGAGGAGTTCGAAAAATCTCTGAGGGGGCTGGAGAACCCAGCAGGGAGGTTCTACAAAGTGGGAAACATGCCTGCTTAAAATGCAGAGTGGGCACAGGGGGGCTACTGCTGACATTCCCACTAGATACAGACATTGCTTCTTGTTCCATGAGGTCCTGATGCTGGACTCTACAAGTTGCTGCCAACAACTACTTCTCCTCTTGCCTCTGGAAAACAGCTGCAGCTGGTGACTGTGGCCATTCTCGGCTATGGCCTTCCTCGGTCGCCAGTTTTCTTGATTTACAGTATTGAGTGAATACAACTGAATGTCTAAGCCTGAGTCATGGGCTTGGCCCTGCTCACAGAATATGTGTGATCATTTCATATCTCTGTATTTTGAAGATAGTATCTCACTAGGTAGCCCAGGTTAGCCTTGGACTCATCATCCTCCTGCTTCATGTTCCCATGTGCTAGGGTTATAGGTATGTATAACTATAGCTGGGTTGTTAGTCTTTATGGACTTTGTAAAAAAAAAAAAACACCATGTTAACAATGAAGAAAGAAAAGGGGAATCTCTACATAGGCGAGGGGGGATAGATAGATAGATAGATAGATAGATAGATAGATAGATAGATAGATAGATATAGACAGATAGATAGAGATAGACAGATAGGCAGGCAGACAGATAGGCAGACAGACAGGCAGATAGATGGATGGATAGATAGATAGATAGATAGATAGATAGATAGATAGATAGATAGATAGATAGATAGAGCATTTTAGAGAAGGGATTGTCTTAGGACCTGAACTGCTCATCAATTCCTAATCCTATTCCAGATCCTGCTAGGCTGAAAATGAGCCCTGAATCCTCAGCTCAGCTAACAAGAACTCAGTTTCATTCCTGGGGCTGTGTAGTCTTCCAACATATGTGTAGTTCACACTTAATCTTCTCAGAAGCCTGATTGGTTCTATTCTTTGAGAGGTACATCCTATGCAGGAGTTAGAACCTACTGTTGGGATGTCAGGTGAAATTCTTATTGAGTGAAAACTTACCCATAGTCCTTGGTTTGGGAGATTAAGCAGCAACTGAAGTCACTGGCTTGAAGTCAGGGTCATACCACATAGATGACAATGTACCTTCTATACAGAAGATAGTGTGTACCTTCCGAGGCCAGAATTACATTTCAGTACAAGATGCCCCCATTATGAGAGGGAAACTTGAGAGATTGAAGGATTCCAAAGTTCCATATTATACTGACACGGTGGTGCATGTTCACTGGGGGCAATCATTGGTAAGATGACCAAACTATTTAAAACCAACTTACTTGCCTTTCTGTTTCTGTACATCCACTGGACAATCTATGGGGCAGACAAAACCACTTTTCTCCATCGCATTAATCCTTTTATTATCAGGAGAAAATGAGGATGTGCCAAGCTTGGAATAGTATCATCTCACCTCACAATTTCATCTCGCTACTGCTGAGTAAATAAAACTTCCGGTCTCTGTGGGACTCTAGCAAGGCTCCACCTTCTGTTGCTCTTTCCCTAACAACTCTAGCTCTACCTCCACCTGCCTGAAAACAACCAAAGTTGGTATCTTCCTGTAGTTTGTCTCATATCCTTCAGCTCGAGAGTAAGAGGTTCAGGACCCCAAGCTTGCTCTAACCAGGAAAGAATTTCCATTCTTTCTATGTTAAAGAGGTGACTACCCAGCACTAGCAACCCCGTTTCCTTCTCGCCATAAACTCTAGTCCCTCCAGTTCACTTCTCTGCCTCTTGCTCTATAGCTTTTGTCCCTTCTCTCTTTCCTCCACTTGGAACAGTACTCAGCACACAGTAGGCTTTTGAAGAATATTTGTCAAACAAATGAATGAAATGGGTTTATATGATTCTTCAGGAGCCTTTCAGCAGACCCTTGGCCATGCCAAGAGCTGATAAAAAGCACATGCCCCACCAGTTCCTATTACATAACCACCAGGCAATCCCCCGTAGCCTGTGCCATTCTCATGTACGTAGCACAAGAGGAACTGTACACCCTGGACTCACTGACAAATAGCAGCCCCAGGCTCGCTACCCTGCCTTGCATGAAATAGAAAATGGTGTGACTCATATAGCTATGATCACACACTTGTTTCTCCCCAAACCGGCAAATGCCAACTTCTGAAGTTAATCCTGTCTTTCAGGGAGAGCAACTCAGAGATCTATTTCCAAATTGCAGCTACATGCAAGGAAAATTGTTGCATAATAATACAATCCTGCCACATTCTGCAGCTAGTTCTTTACATGCTTCCTGGATGTGGGGTCCAGGAGAAAAGTGCTGGCATTCTCTCGTCAGAGGTGCCCCTTCTCAGAGATGCAGTGTCCTCATGTTTGAGGTCCCAAAGAATCATGGGTGACACAGTCCATCAAGATTTTTCTATCACCATATACAGCTGCCCAAACTTTGCCAGGGCAGTGGGCGATGCTGCCTGGCAGAACACATGCCCAAGTTAGTACTGGAGAATTCCTCCCCCACCACAGATTCTAATTTTAAAAGCAGTTGAAGAAAGAGGCAGGAAGGGAGGAGCTGAGGGAGCCGAGGAGATAGAAAGAACAGCCATGCTCACTTACCGGTAAATGATGCCCTTGCTTTGCAAGAAGAACAGACCAATGGCAATCTCTGCAGCATAAAATCTGAAATTAAAAAAAAATGGTGATGGAGAAAGTCAAGGACACCATATGCTTGGCAACTCTCAGAAGTCAATATAATATTGAACAAGGCACAGGGCATGAAAAACCCACTATGGATGGTCAGCTCGACGTCTCATAAAATGCTGAGGTGGGTGGAGGATGGTTCAGAGTGACACATGGGGGTGGTTGAAGGGTCAGCAACTGCATAATGGGGAGAGGGTGGGCTGGTGGAGAAGGATTGTTTCAATCTACTACAAGTTAAAGGACATTGGTGACAGCATCTGGCAGCTGTTGGAGGCTTAGCATGCACTTAGCATCGTTCTCGGGGTTATCTGTTTTAATTCAACCTAGAATCCGATGACATGGGTCCTACTAGTACCCCTCTGATATTCAAATGGGGAAACGGAGGCTTAGAAGTCCGTGAAGAGTCTGGAGAAGACATAAGCAAATGAGTGGAAACAGCTGGTGTCCCAAGTGACCTTCTTAGTAAAGGTCTGCCAAGAAGGAAAGAGGAGTCTATTGTTTGTTCTTGTGGCTCTAGGGGTACATGTTCTGTACAGGGGTCCAGAACCCAGAGGATGGTGCATCTAGGCACATCCTCAGTCCTTGTTTTGTTATTTCTTGAGGTCTAATCTCACTCTGCAGCTCAACTGGCCTGTAACTCTGTAACTTGTCAAGTAGCCCAGGCTTGCCTCAAACTTGAAATCTCCCTGCCTTAGCCTCCCAACAGCTGACCACTGTGCCTGGCTCGTGAAAGAGATCTTAATAACACACACACACACACAAAAAGCCAGTTCTACCACAAGGGTTGGTTGGACCTCAGGGAGTTGTGTGAGTCCTAATACTACGTGTTGCATAGTGATGATTTAAACCTGGGTCAACTAGATGTCAGAGAAAAGGAGAAGCAGTCCTGTGACACCATCACAACTTGAGTTGGAAGCATGGGGCTAAACAGAATAGTGTTCCTGACTTAGCAGGTGGGAAGAGAGGAAGCAGGCTGAAAGAAACTGCAGCCCACAGCCTTCCCAGAGCTTCAGGGTGAGGCCCTCGATGGGCGCTGGGGACTCTCTGGAGAAGCAACAAGATCTAAGCAAATACCCAGGCAGGGGAATTGACGTTCATTCCTGTGGCTTTTTCTGTTCCTGCTCACCCACGGGGTTCTAAGCAAAGAAAAAGCTTGGTGAGATTTTTATTTTATACATTATCTTTTACTGGCTTCTGCATCAGTAGGAACAAAATGGAGAACCCACAGACAACGGCTGCTAATCACCTTGATCCTTTATCTCCCCCAGAGTCGGAGGGAAAGAGGCGTAGGAAACGGATGAACAAACGCAGGTGGACCTCACCCACACAGATCCTCCCCTAGTGCCAGAACCTTGACGTTCCCCATCCTCCAGGTCTTGGTTCACTCGTTCGTAAAGCTTGGATGAAACTATCTCCCTCCCCGTGCTGCTCAGGATGAAGTGAGACCGTGTTTGCTCAGTACTTAGGGTCTGGTACAAAGAAAGCTCTCAATAAATATTAGCAAACGAACAACAACAACAAAAATAAAACCTGCAAAGACATTCTCCGAGGAAGATAGAAGACCTTTCTCAGGATTGAGGGGCAAAAAAATTAGAGATTATGAAACAGCCATCGATTTAGAACTATGAGTTCTTAGCTGGCCTTCAAGAACATAAAGAAACATCCCCGGACAAGCAGAATACGGTTCTCTTTGGCCAAATATTCCTCACAGAGGAAGCTTTAGATGTTGAAAAATCCCTCATTGGTTAAAACTTCAAAGGAACTGACACCCATTTATCCCAAGAAAGGGCACAGAGGGAGGTCTGCCTTACACAGCGTGGGGCTCCTTGAACCGGCCAACTTGTTGGATGTGGTACATGAGGTCACCCCCGTTCACATACTCCATCACAAAGTACAGACGGTCCTGAGGAAAGAGAGCAGACAGCGATATCAGTACCCCATAGTTTCTCAGGCTCCAAACAGGGAGCAGGGAGTAGCTGGGATTTATGATTAAAACTATGATTAAACCAGGATTCTTGATGTGTTCTTTCATGCAGGACCCAGCATTCCCTTAAAGGTAACCTCTGTGCCACTGTAAGTGTGCAGGCTAGCACAAGTGGAATGAAATCACTTTTAATTAATAACTACAAATTGAAATTCATTTGTGCTGGAAAATAAAATTAACACACAGATCTTACTACTTAATTGATATTATTGTTTAGAACAAGGTTTGCTGGAACAAAAAGTAGAAAATACTGGGTGGGTAATTTTATAGTAATAGGTATCTGTGGGAGTCAGTCTTCACGTTGGCTCTCCAATGATCTCACCTCCTAATATGCATGCCCTCCTGTCCTAGCTCCCCCTCAATGACTGGGCTAATTTGTGTGACCAAGAGCATGCATGACTTTGGGATGAGGTCACAAAAGACCTTACAGCTTCCACTCTGCACTTTCTTCGATTATGTCTTCTACAGCAGGTATGATGTGTAGACCTCAACCAGTCCTACAGAAGAGGCCTATTGGCAACCTAAAGCTTCTTATTCACACACAGCACTGACTCCCTAGTCATGTGAATGAATCACCCTGGAAAAGACTGTTTCTCCTCAGTCAAGCCTTCAGGGGACTGCAGTTCCCACTGGCCACTTGATGTAACTTCATTTGGGACCGGATATTAGACTTCTAGGGAAGTGTGCTAGCCTAAACCCCTAACAGGAATTGTGAAGCGGTAAGTGTTTACTGGTGCTTTAAGCCACAGAGTTTTGAAATACTAGGTGACAGACATCTAACTTGGTGGCTAGCAAAGTCCACCAACTAGCAAAGTTTGAAAAATAACAGCCTAGGAAGACATCACTATGGTTGGGCCTGGAATGTCTCCCCAGATGTTCACGTGTTGAAGGCTTGAGCCCTATTTGTGTTAGTTACTTTTCTCGATACTATAACCAAAAACCTGAGACTGCAACTTAAGGGGAAGACGGGTCTATTTTGGCTCATGGCTTCTGTCTATGGCCACCTGTCTCCATGTTTTTAGATTAGATCCATATGAAGCAGAACATCATGGTGGCCAAAACATGTGGCAGACCCACTCAGCTGAGGGCAGACAGGAACTAGTCAGAAGAAATATAGGAAGGAGTCAGGATGAACAATAGTCCTCAGGAACATCCTTGAGTCTCCTGCTTATCCTACTTGGTTTCACCCCCTACTTCACCATCTCCCAGTTAAACATCATCATACTGTGGATGGATTAATCCACTGCCTAGGCAAGAGCTCTTAACCCAATTACTTCCCACAAGTCTATCTGCTGGTGGCCAAATCCTCCATCTATAAGTCTATGAGAATACATCATATTCAACCCAAAAGATCAGTGCAGCAGAGTCCAGAGGTGGGGCTTTGGGGAATTGGTTGGATCATGAGTCTTCGGGCTTCATTAATGGGTTAATTTGCTCATGATCATAACTTAGTAAGCTATTGGGAGGCAGTGGAAACTTAAGGAGATGGTACCTAGCTGGAGGACGTGGGTCACGGGGACATGCCCTTGAAGGGTATCTTTTGTCTCTGGCTGCTTCCCTAACCCTCCTTCCTTCCTGTGCTCCACCACAGCACTCTACCATCATGCTCTGCCTCATCGATGGGAGGAATAGTGGGAGGGTCCAGGTGACCACAGACTGAAACCTGTGAAACAATGACCCCAAACTGACCTTCTTCCCTTAAATCGTTTTCCTCAGACATTTTGTTACAGCAAATATTGATGTGTGCACAGGCGTATTTCAGGCATTTTCATGGCAAATCCAGCAGATTGCCCTAAATCTCTCAAGACTGAAGTTTAAAAGCAAAGGGCACACAATCATGACCTTCCTGTCAGGAGAAATGACATCCTAAAGAGACACCTGTGCCTTTCCTTTTAGCCATCAGACTGTGGAGACAATGGACCCCAAAGTATTAAAATTTCCCCAGAAATCCCATGCTGGGAGAAGGAAAGAGATGAAGAACTGGTGCCCAGTCAGAGGAGGAACCTGCCTCTCGGGAAGAGACTACACACAGTCTGTCAACCTGTCAGACCACCCTGTAGGACAGACCAGAGCCAAGACAGTGATGGGTCAGTGCAGGGCAGGACCACACCTTGAGCCAGACAGTTTAGTTATTCATATGTCTCGCCCTCTATCTAAAGCTAAGTCATGTCAATCACCCCCAAGACAGACTCCCTCTTTCCAATGTGGCCATAATGGATAATCCAGTCTCCCTTCTCTGCTTTTTATAAGCAACAACAAGAACCTAAAATAAGAACATAATATGCAGAAATGAAACTGGAACCAGTGGAAAAAGCCGTATCTCCACTTAGGGGATTTTCTATATGTCTCCCAAGGCATGCTGTGAACTCTTGCAGGTCAGGGCTGTGTAAGCCTGTTCCTGGTACCATGAGCAACACACAGTAGGTACCCAGAGAGTGAAAGAGCACATGCTTAGAAGTCAAAGAGACTGTTTAGAAACCTGGCTCTGACTCTTGATAGCAGGGGATCTCAAGTGTTAACATTTGGGTTCCCTCGTTTGAACAGTGGAGGGGATCAGACCCTGGTGCTGTTAGTGAGGCTAATGAGGCAGAAGGTACCATGGTCCTTGGGAAATGCCTGCCTGAGATTGGACATTCCTCCTTCTGTCAAAGGGTGTTTGCTAAACGAATGAACGGCACCCTCTCTTCTCAGTTCTGCTTGGGGTAGATCGTTCCTTTACTCTGCCTTCTTTTGGCTTGCAGGGCCTGCACTATTTGCAGGAAACTCAAATCCCCCTCATGTTCCCAGGCTAAAAAAACCGCTTCCTCTAAATTAACCCACCCAATCTAAGTCAGGTCTGCTTGTTATAGTCTTCCGCGAACCTCTGTGGCTGTCCCCTCTGATCACATCAGTTTGTCTTTATATACTTAACTTGATGATAGTCTAGTCCATCGGTTTATTCATTTATCCAGTAAGTAAAGAAATATTTGCCGAGCCCTACTAGGTACCAGATTACAGGTGCCAGAGAGAAAAGTCATGAACAAAAACCAACAAAATTCCCTAGCCTCTGTGTTTCAACTTAGCAGAGTGATGCTGTTAAAGATGACGTTAGAGGTAGCAAGCAGAGTGCCTAAAGGTTAGGAGTGCGACATAAAAATCGGTGCAGGTAAAAGAGACTGAGATGTCAGCAGATGAGACGGGGGGGGGGGGGGGACTTCCAACTGCAATCAAGTGCTCAGGACAAACCTCACTGAGATGTTTGAGCAAAGCCACCCAGAGCAGGGATGTATCTAGTGGAGGAAGCAGCCGATGCAAAGGCCACGGGCAGACAGTCCACCTACTATGCCTTGGGATCCACCAGGAACCAGTGAAAGTGGAGAACAGAAAAGAAGGGAGACAGGGTGGGAGAGGGGACCAGAGATGGGCTGATTCAGGTCGTGTAGGGGTGTCTGCATGTGGGAAAATGTAAAGATTTGGAGCTTCATTTTGTGAGTCACTGTCTATGATGGATAGTACCGCATCCCCGCTATCTCTGGCCAAAGCAGTCCATTGATGCAAATTAACAACTGAACGGATGAAGGCTACAGGAATTTGTGGGCACCTGAACACCATCATAAGTTGGAAGGTTGGAAAAGATGTGCCGGCCCAGCAGCTTCTCTGGGGATAGGCCTCAGAAGATCACTCTATGTCCCTGGGCCTCCATCCCCTGCGTTTGATGAAGACAATATAAGCCCCATCTCAAACAGAGTGGCTCCAATGAGACACACAGAGCTATACACTGTGACTCTGATAAGGACGTGGAGGGGAGGGGTCACCTGGTTTCTCAAGCCAGACCAGTGCTTGCTTTAACTGGTCACCAAGTCAATTAGGTGGGGTATAGTCATTTTTTTTTCTAAAGAGAAAAATGAAGCAGGAATTAGAATGGAATGAACTTAAGAACGGAACAGAAAGGGTCGGAGTCCTGGGGACAGAGCACTGAGTATGGTTTCGTGAAATGTGAGTTGGTTTGTTTAATGTGCTGGTCAAGCTGAGGTTTGATGTAAAAGTTGGTCTTACATGAAAAGTTGTAAAGCTGCTGGGAGGGCTCAAAAGCCGAGAGAACAGGTGTAAGGGGGAAGCTGCAGGGCAAAGGTCCCAGCTCCAAAATGAACGTGAGGTTGGGATGCCATTCTGGTACTTACTAGCTGTACAATGCCACACAATTATTAAACTCCCTGATCTCCAGATTTCTCTTCACTTACACAGTGGGTACTTGCCCCGGCTCATAGGCACTAAATAGGATGGCGTATACAGACTGCCTAAGATGTTGGCCATAGAAGAAATATTTAATCCAGCATTCAAAAAAAAAAAAATTCCTTCCAATGCATAGGCTTTCATGTTACTCTATATAACCAGTACTATACGTTTGCCAAGCGTGTATTTAAAGTTATTATATAGATACTAATGACACAAAGCCATTTCATCAAGCCAATGATGTGTACCTGAGTTAAAGGCTTTATGTATCTTACCTCTTTTACGTATCTACATGACCCAACAGGGCAAGCATTAGATCATTCTCTTGTCTTAATACATGGAGGCTGATGTGGAGAAAGGTAGCTGGTCAGTAGTCCCTCAACTGGTAAGTGGCAGAACCAAGTTGAACCAAGGTGGACGAGTTCTAGGGTCAATACTTGAAGCTTCTCACTATGCTGGCCCCAGTGAGTACAAGCAGCTTGAAAGGTTCTGAACTGGATGTCACAGAGGGATGTACGATGCATCCTTCCTTGGAAGCCTCCAGCCCGGCAGGGGAGAAGGTTCACAGTGCTCTACCTGGGCATCCAGCTGGAGCTGGCAAATTTACAGCAAGCAGAGCGAGTCAACCAATTATATATATTTTTGAATTTTTTTTTCTCTCTCAGATCAATACTGTTTTCCCTTCTAACCACCTCACGAGAGGCAGAGGGGGAAACGGGAAGGTTGAACATGCAGTTTGTACAAAGGTCACACTGAAGATGGCGGCGTGAAGTAGACAGTACACCAGAGCCAAAGACACTCAGCCCCTGGTTCTTGAGGGGGGGTGATAGAAAACAAGCCTAAAATAGCATCTGTCTTTGCCACACACTGAAGAGAACCAAAACACTTGCTTTTAAAAATTATTTTTAAAACTAGCAGATGGCATTGGCCACAGAGGGAGAAGTGAGGGAGAGATTTTACTTGCTTGATTTCTGGCTAGATTAATTCAACAACCCCCGCCCCCCCCCCCCAAACTCAATAGTTGGAATCCCAGCATCGGATGGCTCCACTGAGGGTAGTGTTTTATGGTCTGTTTCCACTGCTCACTGTATGTAGGGGACCCTGACGTCCACCATCTTTGAATTGTACCAGGCTAGCATGGGCCCACCAGTGCCTCAGTTATTAAATGTTATGGCTGGCATCTTGCTGTCCCTTTGCCTCTGAACACTTAATGATGCCCACTCGGTGTCAGGTGGCACTCCACTGCCCAGCCTTGTTTCTGTGAGGAACCCATAGTGCCCAGTGTGGAGGATTCACCAGACACCATTCCAAATGGCAACAATTCTCAAACCAGGGTGACAGATAATTTTAGGAAATCATAGGTGCATAGGCCTGTACTTTTTATAATTTGGGTTTTTGGAGTTTGAAAATATAATTAAACATAGGAAGCTTCTTATTTCATGGGTATTATTGCTGAAGAGGAAGAATAAGACACATGGAGTCACATATGACAGGGAGTCATGGGTGGGACCAGATCGTGTCTGAAGATGATAGAGATGGGAATTTCAGCTATTGCCCTGGATGGGTAAGTTCTTCACCAATTTTTACTCCTCTATTAAAATGTATTTAAATGTAAATGCAAAATGTGAAATTACTTTAAAATGAGTCTTAGAAATTCAGTTTATGGATGGTTGTTGTTGTTTGTTTGGGTTTTGCTTTTTTTTTTTCTGGGCATGGTGGTGAATGTACAATGAAGTACTTGGGAGGCTGAGACAGAAAGATTGTAAGACCATCTTGGGCTCCATGGCAAGACTAAAATAAGTAAGAAAGTAAATATTCACTTTTAAAACAGAAATGTAATTATTTAAATATATTAAAACTTCATAAATGGAAAGTCATTGTCCCTGTAAAAATCATAAACTCATATCTGGACTCTGTTATTTACATTATATGACCAATTTGACCTTGGTGCCTCAGTACTTTAAAGAATTTATTTTTAAAAAACGAACACCATTTGTCCATACCGCAAAATTCCTATCCTGCAGTAGTCAGTTGGTGGTCATCTAGAGAAAACCTTGAATAGAGGCAAGTTTGGGAATTTGCTCTGCGCATTGATTTTGTGTGAGTGTGTGTGAGTCATGGTATTAGTCATTACAGGGGCCCAGATAAAGAGTAAGATACATACCTTGTCTCTAGAGCATCCAACATCTTGGCTCATATATACATATAACTAACTCAAACTATAATTAAAATAAATGCAATAGAAGAAATGGCCAGAAGTGAACCTTGGGACCTCAGCTAACTATAGGGCCTCTTCCGTAGCCCCCAACTCCCACCCAATTAGCTCCCCCCAGCTCCTTGGAACTTGGCTTTGCTCCCCACTCTTCTTACAAAACCATGGCCTCAAAAATTCCTTGTTCTCACACCCATAGTTTTTTATAAGACCCCTCCCCCCCATATAGGAATCATAAAGTACTTTTTGAGGATTAGCGCAAAGCCCAGCACGGCTCTCTCCCTCCTGTCACGGCTCACAGCCTTTTTCTAGGCTGATGCATGTTGACTTGTATTTCCATCCTTTCCCTCTCTTCTGAGCTCCAGTCAGCTCCAGCTGGCTCCAGGACGTTTCTAAGTGGGTGTTCCACTGTCGTCTCCAATTAAAAGCCCAGAAAGGCAAACTCACCACCTTTCTCTTCGGACTAGCCACTCTGCTCGGCCTTAAAGTGCCTCTTCAAAACTGATGCTGCTCTGACTCTTTCCTTTGAACTGTAAGCTGAAAGTAGCTTCCGTGCATTCTCAGTTTTCTTTCCTCTACTTCTTGTATTCCATCAGCAGATTAAAAAAAAATAAAATGAAATGTTGGTCTGTCACCATGTCATGTACAATGGTTGCACAGGATTTTCCAAATTTGGAATGTGAGTACAGGGGATGGTCATGTAAAATGATGATTGCGTGGCATATGCACAATTTATATGAGGGCCTGTACATGGAGCCAGGGCATTCGAAGAGACAATCTTCCCTCAATATCACTGAAATAGAGTGTGGCATGATGCTTGTGGGTGGTGAGGGGGACTTCTGCCATTTTCTCTGTGATTATGGTATGTATGTGTGAGATGTATGTGCACATGTGCCCATGTTTGTGTATACAGAGTCTAGAGGATGACATTAGATGGTCTGTTTTATCACTCTGCCTTCTTTCTTCAAGATAGGGTCTCACTGTACTGCAGCTGGCAGCCATCAGGCTCTGGTCATCCTCCTGTCTCCCCACACACATACACAGCACTAGGGTTACAGGTGCATGAGGCCATGCCCAGCTGTTTATATAGGAGTCAGGATCCAAATTCAGTTCCCCGTGTTGGTGGAACAAGCACTGTTATCCACTAGGCCATCACCCCAGGTCCCTTGCCACTTTTAATGAGACCTTGGAGAGAACACCAACCATGTGGGAAGCTCTTGTGCCATGTTCTAAGATGAATTGTGGGAAGTTGTCTATGTAATGATTTTTAATGATTTTTTTTCAAGGCTGGTCCATGAATTCCATGTGTCTGTAAGCTGCTCCCTTTATCACACATAGCCATCTGCTTCTCTCCAGAGAAGCCACGAAACGCTGTGATTTTGTGCTCTGGCTTTGGCATCAGCCAGTCCTGATTCACACCCTAGTTACACAGGATACTTGCTCTGAGACCTTGGGTTGGTTGTTCGTACTCTCTGTCTTCCTAATGGAGTACAGTCATAGCAGCTTCTCCTCCATATGGGATGCTTCCATGTCCAACAATGTGTGCCAAGTCTGAATTCGCAGACCTTCATTGAGGTGAATGTGTGGTCAAGGAGATGTGTCCACATTCAACTCTTGCTGTGGGATGTCTTTCTGTACACTGTGAATGTGTGTTGCTCAGATTGGTTGATAAATAAAGCTGTTTGGCCAATGGTGAGGCAGAATAAGGTTAGGTGGTACACTCAAAAAGAAGAGAGAGGAAGAAAAAAGTCAAGGGAGATGCTGCAAGCTGCCGCCAGGAGAAGCAAGATATCAAAGTACCGGTAAGCCACAAAGCCATGTGTCAAGACACAGAATAATAGGAATGGGTTGAATTAAGTTATAAGAGCTAGTTAATAATATGGTGATATTTTATTTGTGCTGAAATGTGCTTTTATTTGTATGTTAATAAATAAAGTTTGCCTGGAGATCAGAGGTCAAAGAGAGCCATAAGCAGAGTCAGGCGGTGGTAGCTCAAGCCCTTAATCCGATCACATGGCAGGCAGAGTTTAGGTATGGTCAAGTACACAGCCAAGTGTGGTGACCTGAGCCTTTAATCCCAGTACCAACCATAGAGACCTGGAGGTCTATATAGACAGGCAGTGATGAGGAAGTCATGTGGTTGGGTTTAGAGCCAATGAGAAGGCAGAACAGAAAGGCAATAAAAAGACAAGTCAGGCAGGAAGAAACTCTCTCTCTGGGGAAGCGACGGTGGCGGCGAGGTGGTAAGATAAGGTAGTCATGACTCTCTGATCTCTCTGGCTGTTTACATCTGTATTTGGCTCTGTGTTTCTTATTTACGAAGATTGTTTAGAATTTCATCTACATAATAATGTGCCAGAGCCATAGGCCATACAGTTTGTAATTAATATTAAGCCTTTCAGTGATTATTTTATGAGCGGCTGCGGGACGGCAGGGCTGGGTGAAACAAGAGAAACTTCTGATTACAAACTCTCCTTTCTCCCCCTTTTCAGCTTGAGAATCCCAGTCCCAAACAAGAACTTGCTGCTCTTTTTGCCTTAACTTCCTAATGCCCTTTCACAGACACAGAGGTTCTCAGGGCTAGGACCACCTTTCTTCCTCTGGGGACTTCATAGATCTTGGATTATCGAATGAATATGCCAATGCCACCATTGAGAAAGAGAGAACCCAACTACCTTTATCTCTACTATATACTCAGTTTCCATTTCTGGTGCCTTACCTGCCTGCAAAGATCCTCTAATCATTAGAGCCTTGAATCCCTGATACCTGCCAAGTGCCCAGGAGCCCCTTGGGTACTAGCTTCCTCTCCTATGAAGCACTGAAGCCTGTATCTGTGCCTGAATCTTCTTGGCCTCCTTTGGCATCGCCCACCTAACAGGAGCACCACTTAAGCCTTCCAAGTAGATACAACACTTTTTATAAGGCTCCTACTGAGTTAGTACCTAATGAGCACTTGGTTGGGCCATGAAAGAACACCTGATATAAGCTGAACCAATCAGATTCTCTTCCCCGTGATTACAAATTGGAAGGAAGCCACATTTGCCACAAGTAGTGAAAAACACAGAAATAACGAGGAAGCAGACAATCTGCCTTCAACTTGCAGATTCTAGGTCCTTCCAAGGTCAAGCACACCTGTGCCTTTGTTTCTCTCCCATAACATCTTACCTAGTGTTAGCAGTTTGTGTTTGTTTGTGCATGTGGTAGTTGGGTGTGGGATAGAAGTGTTCTATTTCTTATAACCCAGGCATCTCTGACCAAGACCTTTGCCAGAACCTTCTTCAGCATTGCCCTAAGGTCCCACCACACCCTTGGACATTACTACTAAACCAGATATGGCCTGAATCATCATTGCTCCTTGGATGCTCTTGGGAGTTCAAAGGCATGTCACCAGGGTACATTCTATAAGTGGAGACCATCCCCATCTCCATCTCTGTCCTCTTTTGTATTCTGGGTGGATGCTTCTCCCAGCATGCCTTGCAGCTGAGTTATTGCTGGGCCATGGCAGCAAATTTGGGGAGGAAGTAACTTCTGTCCTTCAATGACTCATGAAATCTAATTCTATTTAAAAAAAAAAAAGAGGTGCATATGTTCAATTGAAAAGAAAACAGTTAAAATAGATGTTTTGCTGAAGAAACTTAACTGCCTGTGCCCACTGGCAGTTGGGAAATTACATGAATGTGCCTGGCTGACAATTGTCCCTGAGAAAAACTGCAAAAACATTGCAGGAAATGAAATCATTTTGTACCTGTGTGGCAAGGGGCCCCAGCTCAGCTCTAACCGTGGAACCAGCTTCCACTCAGTAGTGCCTGTTAGATTCGGTCAGCTGTCTCTTTTAATCCCCATGTAATGGGTTCCCTTTATGAGATGATGAAACCCATATTCAGAGCTGTTAGTGACTTTCTAGGAGTCCTGTGGCCGGTAATCACAGGTCCATATTCATCTCCCTGGGGAATGCGTGCTTTGCCCTGTGTGTTTCTCACGGGAGCTTGATTTGCCCGAGACTGGCTCATCTAATGAGCAATTCTCTAAAGCTTAACTCTCTCCCAAAAACTTCTGCATCTATTTTGCCATCTTGTGGCAATTTTTTAAAAATTTAAGAGGCTAAGGAGATGGCTCATAGGTTCTTACCTGTAAGTGCCCTTGCATTTGCTGTGTTAACATGAGGACCTGAGTTCTAATCCCCTGCACCCATGTAAAAACTCGGGTGTGGCTGCACACACCTGCAACCCCAACTCTGTGAGGGGTCGATGTATTGCAATCACTGGATCATGATGACCTTGTCTCAGGGTAACAAGGGACAGAGCAGACCACATGTCGAACTCCTCTGGACTGTGTGTGTGGGTACGCATGCCTGTATACACATGTGTGAATATAACACACACCCACACCAAATTTTAATTCCTTTTTTATAGACACTTCTGAAATACTGGGAACTCAAGGAGAAAACAGTTGCCTACAAACCCTTCCCTGAATCTAATCAATATTTTGATTTGGCCATGCCTACTTCTGATTATTTTCCATGTGCATATTTAGGCTGAACACATTTAGAATACATCAAATGAAATTTAATATTCTATATTTTCCACTTGTGGAAAATGCCATGCCTATTTTTGAAAGGTTTGAAAATACAGCGTAACGGTACTTCTGACAGAGTTTTGCTTTTCTAAGCAACTTTTAAAATAGTGAGCTTTGTGTCATTTCAAGAGTGGCAAAAACTATCCCGGGTATTAGTGGATGCATTTCACATTCATCTGTTTTGACCACTTTACAGATTTTTTTTTTTTTAATTTCTATCACGGACCTTTAATTTTCAAAATTCTAGATCTCTAGCCAAAAAAAAAAAATCAAGTTTGCAGTATGCTACAATAGATTTGCCGTTCTTTTCAAGATAGCTGATTCATAAAGGAATTCTGGGTCACAAAATACAATATGACAATCCACTCAGGCTCAGCTGGCCCTCTGGCTGCTCCTCAGACACAGGGAGTGTACTCCTGCCTGGGGCTTTCACACACACTCTTCTTGCTTCTTGCTGCTGCTTTGCCCCCAGAGAGCCCTGCCAGCTCGGTCTCTGCTCAAATGTCAGCCTTACCACCAACGCTCTCCTTGCTGATCCCATCAAAAAAATGTTGTCTCACGGCACCCGTCCACCTGACTCGAGTCCCTCCACTCTGTCACGGTTTTCACTTTCCTGTCTCCCTGGTAGAATGGGAACCCCAACAGAATGGGGACCGGACCTCTTGTCACTAGGTGTCCCTCATGGTGACACTACAGGCCCTTGAGACAATGGGTTCAACAAACAAATACATACGTGTTGAAATAATTGGGAACCCTCCACACACCAGCCACATGCTCTGACTTTCAGGGATGCTGCCTGTTCCAACTCTACTGCCCACCCCCAGGATCCCTCCAAGGCCAAGGGCACCACAGTGCTAGCATATGAATTGTGCTGGATGATCACCCCTAGGGGACCTCCCCAGAAACTTTTCTAAGCCACAATAACAACGGCCATTATGCTCCCCACGTTTAGTCACTCCCTCAGAGAAAATCTTAACTGTTACAGAATCCATGTAGCGTGGGGGTGATACTTCACAGTAGAAAGACTACTGAACAGGCCATTAGGAAACGCTGCCTCTAGTTCCGGGGTTCCCATTTGTCGATTATATAACCTGAGTCACTTTATTTTTCTTGGGGTCGATTTCCTTTGGGCAGAAAGACAGACAATTGTTGTGAAGCGTGGCCACAGCAACAAAAGAGGAAATGTTTTGTGAGTCATAAGCAGCGATGTGGAATTCAGGCATGGCGGCAGGGCTGGGGGGCAGCAAAGCCTTCCAGACCTGGGGTTCTGGAGTCTTCTAGAACACATCCAGGCTCCATGACTAATTTGTTGTGTGAAATCACACAAGTTCCTTAACTTGTCTGACTGTGATCATTCTCATTTGTCATGTAACCTGCCAAAAGAGGGGCTGGAAGACACAGACTAGGGTGCTTGTCACTGCTCACTGCTGCTTTGGGTCATGGTTACTGTGGTGGTTTGAGGGAGAAATGTCCCCCATAGGCTTCGTTCCCAGTTGGTGGCACTGTGTGGGGAGGCTTAGGTGGCACAGCTTTGCTGGAAGAAATGCGTCACTGGGGGCGGGATTTAAGACTTAAAAGCTTCATCAGTTCCAGTTTGCTCTCGCACTTCATGCCTGTGGTTGAGGATGCGAGCTCAGCTTCTTGTTCCAGCTACCATGCCTGCCCCTGGCGGCCATGCTCCCCCTGCCCCCCCCCCCCCCCACCACCATGATAGACTCTTATCCCTCTGGAGCCACAAGACACAATAACCCTCTCCTTCTCTAAGTTGTCTTGGTCAAGGTGTTCTACCACATCAACAGTAAACTAAACTAATGCAGTCACTGGTAAGGTCACTGGGTGGCATCTCCTAATGGTGCAGCTCAGCTCGAGTAGTAAGAACTGGGGGCTTAGTGCTGTGTCCATAGAGAAGTGCTCTGGGTCCTTGATCCGTACTCTTCCAGCTATGGAAACCCCTTTTGTAACTTCTGTGTGTGGCTGGGAGGAAACATCTCTGAAGATTCACACATGCTAAATGTTCCAACAGAAAATCAGTTTCACCCTAGAGATGGGAAAACCAAGGGGGTGGAAACCTGAGGTTTTGCAGAGCAGGTCAGAGGTGACAGGCTGGGATAGAGCTCAAGCCCAGATGGAGACATTTATGTGCTGGGGATTCCAACCAAGGGTTGTCAGGTAGAATGATAGCCAGGTCAGCCACATTCCAAAGACCTCCTTGTGTACAAGTGTATTAGTATTACTGCTACTGTGCCTGGGTTCAAATCCTGGCCCTGACATAGCCTAGCTGTATGGCCTCAGTTTCCTTGTCCTGTGAAATGGTTAAAATAGAATCCATCTAAGAGTTGCCAAGGAGCTTAAATTTGCAACTCCCATGCCACACATAGAGTGGGTATTATTATATTTATTTTATGCAAAATTAAAATACATGTACTTAGCTTCAAAAATAAGAAAATGGGACTGGAGAGATGGCTTAGCAGTTAAAAGCACTTTCTGCTCTTACAGAAGACCTAGGTCCAGTTCCCAGCACCCATCTTTGGGGGACTCATAACTGTCTGTATCTCTAGCTCCAGGCTCTTTAATATCCTCTTCTGGTTTCCACAATTGCCCACACACACTTGGTTTACACACACACACACACACACACACACATACACACACACACACACACACACACACACACACACACACACACACACACAAATTTTTTAAAGTCGGGCTGGATATGATGACACATGCCTTTAATCCCAGCACTCAGGAGGTAGAGACAGAAGGATATCTTTTAATTTGAGTCCAGACTGATTTACATAGAGAGTTCCAGGACAGATAAGACTATATAGAAGACCCTCTCTAAAAACAACAAAAAAATGAAAAATAAAAATAATAAATCTTTTTAAATGAAGAAAATAACACAAGTTGGGGCATTTTATGCAATGTGAAGAAGCGCAGGACACAGGTGAGATGTCTGGGTGTCTGTCTGAACATGACTGAGAAGGCTGGGTGTCTGTCTGAACATGACTGAGAAGGCTGGGTGTCTGTCTGAATATGACTGAGAAGGCTGGGTGTCTGTCTGAACATGACTGAGAAGGCTGGGTGTCTGCTGCTCTCTCAGCTGGCCTCACCAGGCTTTTTTTCTTAGAACAAATGGATTTCTCCAAGCATTCCCCACTCCAACCTCCCCAAAACCAAACAGCCCCTAGAGATGGATTAACTGTTTCATCTTACTGTCAATTGGTGAGAAAGTTGCCCGTTGCATTCCTTGGCTTTCTGGAGTGGGAGACTGCCTGGAAGGAGTCCCAGAACCTCTCCCCAAGCAGGACAATAGTCCACTGACTCTCACAGTTCTCAGTCCTTTCTCCCTGGCACATGACAATTCTTAGAGGCAAACCTAGTGCTTGGTACTATTGTCACATGGATGCAACTCCTGGAATTTAATGCCAGAAAACTGAAACACAGATTGGGGGGGGGGGGGGAGGCCACATGTCATCAAAAAAAAAAAAAAAACCAAAACTGTAAATCCACTCCAAATTGCCATTTTCAAAACAGTTCATTACTGATGAAGATGCTCTCCTTTAATGAGTATTAGTCACACATGACTCATTTCTTCCCATCTCAACACACCCAGCTGAAGCGGCAACCATCACTCCAAGTTTGCTACTGGCCTGTTTACCCGGCAGTCTGTCATTCACACACTGATGTCCATGAGTCAGTTTGGGAACCAGTCATAGAAAAGGGGGAGGGGAGCCTCAAGGTTTATGTCCTGACTCTGCTAACACGTGGACCTCTTCCGTCCTGAATTGCCCAAAGTAACATTAGAGATATTTGACTTCTTTTGTAACCGATCTTTGCCAAGTACCCATACAACATAAATTATCATTCACTTACAGTTTTATTTACAGTGACTCTTACTTTCCCTTAAAAGTTTACTTTAAAAGCAAGTTTTAGTCCTCCTTAGAGCATAGTTGGGAACCAATTCATTATCCCGAAGCTTAAAAAGGGAAGAAATGAAGCATCAATTCTGTCTTTTCTGTCTGAACCAGATCACCAGGGAACAAGTGAGGGGAAGCCGCTCTTTGTAAGAGCATTGCAGCTAGCAAATGCAAAACAGACCTTCCCTTCTGATGATTTCCATTGAGCGGATGGCCTTAGTGCTGAGCATCAATCAGGCCAGCATCACCACGATCCTTGAGCGTTGTCTGCCTTTGGTGACAGACTGCATCCAGAACCTGGGGTCACCTACAGTCTTACAAAGGGATAGAAGCTGTGTCTGACCGAGCCTCTGGACTCAGCTACCAATTTTCAGAAAACACAAGGGAGACCGAAGAATGCAGAGGTGATGTGAGACTTCAGTAAGCAAATCCCAGACTGAAAACAGACAGACCAAATAGCCCAGAACTGGGGACTCACTAGATCAGCAGCCAAAGGTATACCAAATTAGATGCAGAATACGAGAGCATCCATCCCATTTCACCTAGTGGGTGAGATTTAAAGCCAGTGTGTAGGTTGAAAGCTGGTGGCGGGGGGAGGGGGGCATCCAAAAGAATCCTACAGAATCCCTGGAAGCATCTTCAAATCTCAAGGCCATTGGCCTTTCACAGAACCACTTCTGCAGGAATAAACTCTTAATTTGCACTTGTGCTCTGACCTCTTCTCTTGGGAAAGGGAGGCCAACATCTAACAGGACCAGGGAAGGTCAGGACCCACTGAAGTGACATCGTGCTCTTGCAGGGGCAGCAGCAGCAGGGAATGCATGAATGTTCCCAACTCATCCTGGCAGCCATGTTCTGAGCTCACCAGCCCTTTTGCACAACCCTGTGCCCAGCCTCAGATGCCTTCTTAGGGCTGTGCTCTCAGGAAATCCTTCCCTTTAAAGGCCCCTAGCAAGGCCTCAGACAACCTCCAGAGATGTACACATGCTCCTCCAAAGAACAGGGAGGACTGACTGTAACTATCTAGAAGTATACATTATAAACCTTGCTGAGTCCCTGTCCCCAAGTCACCCCTTAATGTTAGAAAAGGCTTGACTTGTCTGGTTATAAAACTATTTGTCTGGGGGACAGCATTCAGTGGCAACCTTTGGAATTGTCAGTTGACTTCAGTAGGGCCAGAATGCTTCAGCTCCCACCAGGAAAACTGCTCAGGTACCACCAAAGGCCCAGTATCTCCTTGGGATGGCTACTGGCCAAAGCCTATGGAAACCCCGAAGTGACTTCCCAGAGCACTGGACCAGTTACCATGGTCTGGAAGCAGGAATGGAGCTGAGTCAGGAATGGTGGCTTCCCAGGCAGTGCCAGCACCCGCTTCTCCACCATTGTGCACTCCACATCGTCATCCTGGATCACTACGTCTTTCTTCAGGATCTTCACAGCATAGAGCTCATCTGTGCCCTTCCGCTCTGAGAGCATGACCTGGGGAAGACATCAGGTGTATCAGCACCATTAGAAGAGGCCTGAGGGACAACTGTGGGTACCCAGAATCCATGCAAACCCATGCCAGCTTTGGACAGACGTGTTGTGTTAACCTGGAGACAATGAATAACACTTTGCAGCCACTTCACACTTTGAATGTCTAAGTCCTATCAACAGAAGATGATTCTAGGAAAGGTGAACGTGTATTGAACCCTTTGGGACATCCATCAATAACAATGCCAGTCAACATGGCTAGAATGATAATCACCCCTTAGAAGCAAGTTTCACTGTCTGTTTTATTCACTGGTGTAACTCTAAATCTTCAAAAGTACCAGGCATGTATTAGATAATCAGTAAATACTAAAAACACAAAAATCAATTGAGTTGATATGCCATGTTTTGTTGATACCTATGGGAGGCCTTCCCCTTTCTAAACAGAAACAGAGGAGGAATATATTGGGAGAGGGAGGTAGGAGGAGGGAATGGGAATAGAGGAGGGAGGGGAAACTGAGGTTGGGATGATGGATGGATGGATGGACGGACGGATGGACGGACAGACAGACAGATAAACCTGGGTTTGAGACACCTACTCCTTTATTCCCTCAGTGTGTCCTGTTCTGTAAGAGCCTGCTGGGCATGCAGCAAGAATCAAGCAGGCACATTCCTTGACCCTGAACTCAGGGAGGAAAAGAGACCAGACAACTAATTATAGGAATAGTCAATTCAGTTTTAACAGCCTTGCCTGCTGTCCTGGGGCTTCTTCCTCCAAGCTGTGGTCATAAGCAGGGTCAGCAAACCAGGTGGCTCATGGACACAATGCTATATTCATTATGTTATTATTATCCTCCGTCTTAACTTAGTCAGAGGGACAATGGCTGGTGCATGTTATCCTCAGGGAGACTCTTGGGAAGCAAAGGCTTGGACCACATTCGAAGGAGACCTACTCTGCCTGGGAAGGTCTCCCTGAGGAAGAAGTGATCTGATTGGCATATTTGCTAAATGTGCTGTGTTATCTGTTTTGTAAACAATGTTCATCAGCACCATATTTTTGAGTACTTATCAATGTATCAAGCAATTATTTGTTCTCACGTGTTATTTCTTATTTGCTTTGCATACGATTCTTGGAAGCAGACACTGCTGTGAACCTTATAAGAAACTGGGGCGTTGAAGGCTAAGAGCCTGCCAGAGTACCACTCAGAGCAAGGACATGATTTGAACTCCGGTTTATACGACCAGAGCTCCTGTCTTCATTCTTTTATTATTATGTGTATCATGTGCAGGTGCTGACACACATGTGAGGTTGGACAATGACTCTCAGGAGTTGATTTTCCTTCTTCATGGGGTCCGGGCATCAAGCTCACTTTATCAGGTTTGCACAGCAAATGATCTACCCATGGAGCTGTCTCACTGACCCCAAGTTCCTATCTTTAAATGTTTCACTTGAGCCTCAGAAGAAGCCTAAAAGAAGTTAGGAGATTAAGACTAAATCTCCTGACACAGGTGAACAAGAGAATGTAAAAGAGACTTGAGGCTAGATGGAATAGGGATGGACACCCAGGAGCTCACAGGTATATCAGCATACCCGCTCAGCTCCTGTCCTAACAGAAAAACGTCCGACCAGACTCAGTCATGGAAGCTTCCACAGTCCTGCATCCACACACTAAAACTCTCAGGCAGAGCGCAACAGCTTTCTTGAGCTAACCCAGCCTCTTGCTTCTCCTGCCTTCTCTCACCTAGCAGTCAGTGGTGCCCATGGGCACTGCAGATGTGGGGCCATGTAGGATGCTTTCGGAAGAAGACTTCCGGCAGACAGTTCTACTACAGTGGGCCTGTTCTCAGTAGATGTTACCTTTGTGACACTGTCTCAGCCCTCAAAAGAGCTACTGGCTTAGGTGGCAATCCAGTTACAGGGTCAGGATGTGACTTCGGTGTACTTGCTACTGTCCCCCCCCTCCCCCCCCCCCCCCCCCCCCGCCTCTATTCTGCACATGCTTCTCAAGCTCCCAGCCCTTGCCAAGGCAGGGATGAGGACCGAAGAAAACTCATGTCCCAAAGCAGAGAATCAGAAGGAGGTGGGGTTTTCTGCTCTCTGGTTGCAGAGAAAGCTGGAATGGAAGAGAATGGAAGAGTACAGGGAGCAGTGAGGTGATCTGGATTGGATGAAAGTGAGGAGAAGGACTAGAGACAGGAGGAGAGCCTGCACCTGAGAGGCTAAAATGTCCTGTCACACACAGACCTTCACTCACAGTCTCCAGGACCCTCCAGTCTGTCCTTAGTGGAGGAGCAGGGAGTGACAGCATCCAGGACCGTGGGATGATGACACAACAGAGCCACCTCGCCTGCCCTAACGTAACTTTTCCACATTCTTCTTAATACTGGTATTTGCTAACTGTTCTTAAGAATCTAGTCACTGCCTGCCATACCCCAGGCATTTCGGTGATGCTTACATAGGAAACAAAGACAGCAAAAGTCAAAATGCAAATAATTAGCTAGAGCTAGCAATGGCTATGGCCACATTCCCCCGTGTTCCTGAAGTGAAAATAAATCTCTTATTAATTGCATCGAGCAGTTCCTGGAGCTTCCAGAAACTTTAATACCAGCACAGAGGGCGTGGGTTGTTTGCCCAGCTGTCCCTGCATCTCCAGGGTGAGGATTCCACACAGACTGAAAGGATGTGTTGAAGTAACGTTCTTATCAAATTCCAAGCCACATCTGTTCCCCAAGAATCTTCAGGGAGAGATGTGATAAATAGCAGAACTCCAGCGACAGTAAATAACATAGAGAAAAGCAGCCAAAGGACTCCCTGGTGGGAAGTTTGTGGTGATGAACTTTGCTGCCAGATCCCCATGGTGAGGTGTGCCCAGCATCTTGGCCTCTGCCCACAGAGTGGGTAATGCTCTGCAAGGGTGAATGTGTGAATTTGAGAGTTAGAATGCCTGATATATATTCAAGGCTGGCCACAAAGTAGCTGTGCGACATTGGGAAATCCACTTAGCTTTTCTGAGCCTCAGTTTCCTAATCTGTCAAATGGGCATGCCAAGAAAACCTCAGCTGGTGGTCTCAGGAACCATATGGGGCAGGGTGTGGGTAAAGTGCAACTTGACTCAGCACTGTTTGGAAAACGATGAACACTTAACACCCAGCACTGGACGTCTCCTAGGGTGGGCACAGCAAAGAACAAAAAAGCAAGGTGGCTTCAAACAACAGAAACAAACAGAACTTCAGAGTTCTGGAGACCAGCAGTCCAGAGTGAAGATGTTGGCAGGGTTAGCTGCTAGGGAAGGCTAAGGAAGAATTCGCCCCGTGCTCCTGTCCCAGCTTCTGACGGCAGCCAGCAAGCCTTAGCACTCTTTGGCTTATAGATACATGGATCGCTCCAATTTCCACCCTTTCTCCACACCGTGTCCCTCCCTGTTGTCTGGTGTCTGTGTCCAGATGTTCTTACGAGGACACATTACATTAGGACCCACTCTGATCCGGAGCGACCTCATCTTAACTCAGTGACATCCGTGTGTCTGAGGAAGGTCAACTTCACACATCCCAGGGTTAGAATTGGAGGCTGTGTGTTTTAGGAGCTTGAGAGCGAGGACAGTGGATGGAGTTTTAAGTCTGTCATCTTTCCTGAGAAAAGCCCGAGGGATGGTTAGTCCTTGAACCAAGTTCTCATGATTGCTTCTGGCCAGCTCTGCACCCACTCTTCTTACTGCACACACACATGACACTCCACACACACATGACACTCCACACACACCCATAACACTCCACACACACACACGACACTCCACACACACACGACACTCCACACACACACAACACTCCACACACACGACACCACACACACACACACGACACTCCACACACACACATGACACTCCACACACACACACATGACACTCCACACACATACGACAGTCCACACACACACATGACACTCCACACACACACGACACTACACATACACACATGACAGTCCACACACACACATGACACTACACACACACATGACAGTCCACACACACACATGACACTCCACACACACACGACACTACACATACACACATGACAGTCCACACACACACATGATACTACACACACACGACACTACACATATACACATGACATTCCACACACACATGACACTCCACACACACATGACACTCCACACACACACATGACATTCCACACAACAAATGATGCTTGAAGACTCAAGCCAGCTCACATCACTCGCTTTCTTGAGAACTTCCTCCGTCTTCCTATGGCACAGAGAAAGCAGGAGCCCTCTCCTCAGGCGTTCAAGCACCTGCTCTCTGACCTCCTAATGGCTGCTCACACTCCACGGTGGCCCTGGCAGGGTCCTGACTGCCTACCTTGCCTAAGCATACAGTGCTCATGTCATGGACACCACTTCATCTCACTTCACAGCACTTACCTTTTGCATGTCTGTATGTGGGCACATGCATACACATAGCATGTGTACATGTGTATGTGCAGGCGCATTCACCCATGAGTATACTCTGGAGGCCAGAGGCTACTTCAGGTATCTTCCCCTATCTGGCCCTCACCTTTTTTTTTTTTTTTTTTTTTTTTTTTTTTTTGAGACACGGTCTTTCACTGAACACAGAGCTCACAGTTCTGGCTAGATTTACTGGCAGCTAAGCTCTGGAGACCCGAGCTCTGGGGGTCTGCCTGTGTCCACCCACCTTGACCTCCAGTGTTGAGGATACACATGCGTGCTGCTATGCCTGGCTTTTATGTGGGTCCCAGGGATCAGAACTCAGGCCCTCACACTTGTGCAGCAGGTACTTTGCCCACAGAGCTGTCTCCCCACCCCCACAGACTTTCCACAGTGGGCACTGTACTCAACATCTGACTTAGCTCTTTGGGCGGTCAGCTACGCTGCCATCGCTCATATTTCTAACATGCAGCACACAGTCAACAATGAACCAGCATTTACTCACTGAGTTAACAGATCTGAGTGAGGAAAAGCAGCCACAACTCCCTAGATCTAGGTCGCCATAGCTGGTTGCTCAGAGCTTCAAGTGCTTAGAAGTTGGCGTTACTTAATGTTTGTATAGGACTCCAGTCAACCCACATTTCCCAAAGAACTTGAGAGAGTATTCAAGATCATATAACATAAATGAGTGAATTGTATGGCCCATAGGCTATACCTCAACACAGGTGGTTAAGATGATTATACACTATACAGCCGTACTTACGTCTGTGTATTTGTGTATGAGTGTGTATACATAGTAGAGGTACTTAATGCATTATTTTCCCTTCTTTTTATCTTCCCACTCTCCTCTCCCCTCTTTACCTCCTTCTCATCTTTCCTTTTTCTCTCTTTCCTAACACAACCAGCAATACACAAAATGTACTAACATCGATATTTTCTATAGGGAAAGTGGCTTTGTTTTCAGGCAGAAAAGCATGCTCTTCCTGGAACTGAAAACAATTCCTTTCTTGCACAGACCTTTGCAAAGCTACAGTGGACAGTGTTCTTAATACCCCCCCCCCCCCCCCCTCCCGTGATGGGTCAGAAGAGGAAGAGGAGAGAGCAACACATGTAGCGGCATCAGGATCTGAGCGATAGCTGTGCTGGCTGTTTGTGTCAACTTGACACAAGCTAGAATTAGCTGAGAGGAGGGAACCTCAACTGAAAAAAAATTCCCTCCATAAAAGCAACCTGCAGTCAAGCCTGTAGGCCATTGTCTTCATTAGTGATTGATGGTGGCGGACACCCCTATTGTGAGCAGAGCTGCCCCTGGACTGGTTGTCTTGACTGCTATAAGAAAGCAGGCTGAGCAAGCTGTGGCGAGCAAGCCAGTAAGCAGCATTCCTCCATGGCCAGGGCATCAGTTCCTGCCTCCAGGTTTCTGCTTTGAGTTCCCCTCCTGACTTCCCTCAGTGACGGAGTATGACCTGAGAATTGTAAGCTAAAATAAACCCTTTCCTGCCCAAGCTGCTTTCAGTCATGGTGTTTCATCACAGTTACAGAAACTCTAACGAAGACACCAGCCTAACGAGTAGAGATGGAGGAGGATTTCAACCTGATGACTTCAATCGGCACATATGCATCTAAAATAGAGAAAAGGATGTTGGGACTCAGGGTCCCCAAACTCTAACTTGATCACAAAGGGTGCCAGTAAGGTGTCTGAGCAGAAGTCTGATGAGAAGGGCGTGAGGAAGGGAGTAATTATGTCAAAGCTCCTGTGCCTACAGTGTAGACACCAAGGGGAAACTGAGGCCTGTGCTCCACATCCCCTATGCCAAGTCCACTAAGGAACAGACTTGTTGGAAAGGTGGGGACCAAAAATGGGGCATCTCCTGATGGTCTTGTTGTTCTCTGGGGCCATCTTCAGTTGGGTTCCCACCTGGCCCCTCTGAAGACTTGCAGGGGTGTATGGTCTTGTCTGAGCTTTGAGTCAATTGCTGCCTCCACCTTCTCTCATACACTCTTTAGGCTTTGCCCCACCTATTTGCAAGAGATACTAAGTCTCCACACTGCACATCAGAATTCCCTGCAGGACTTTTAGGAGCTGATGATGGGTGGGTCACATTCAAAGCCAATTAAATCAGAATCTTCTAAATATTTGGGTGTTTCCTGTGTCAGGCCTGTCGGGGGGATGACAGGGAGGGTGAGCTGGCTGTAGTCCATCAGGATGTATGATAATGGTCAGAATCTTCAATGTGGGCCAAACCCTGTCTAGTTTCTCTCCCAAGGGCACCCAGCCACTCAGGGCAGAATTTTGGGAAAAATCTGGGTGCATCCTGGTTCCAGGATGAAGGCTAACTTCCACATCCATGCCTTTACAACATGGTAGACATCTTAACAATCTCCATAACAAATAATGGAAAGACAGCAGGTGGAGTATGATGATCCAGAAGCTTCTGTCTAACAAGAACTGTAAAATCACACAGGCACAAATTCAAGCTCCCGAGTTACACACTCAAATTCTGACTTTTCTATGTGCTGTTCTCCATATTGTTGGGAAAGTTAGTTCAATTCCGTCCTCTCTGTTTCCTCGTCTAATGAAGAGGCACAATGGTATATTCTCCCTGGCAAGGTCACCATGAGACCAAACAGCATAACACAGGTAAAGAGCTGCATTGTGCACCAAGCAAGCCATGGTTATTAAAACAAAGACACACTTAGGGAGAACAAGAAGGGGGTTCAAATTCCTTCCTGGGTATAAAGGCCTCTTTTCCACATCTTCATCTATGTGAGAAAGGCAGAACACGACTTGAAAAAGCAGACTACTGTCGCTGTAAAATACACTCTGGGAGGTCATGTGCAAAGCCCAGAATGAAAGGCATAGCCATGGAGAGGCAGCTGGACACAGGTCCTCTAGGGGGCCCTCAAAAGATACTCTCGAGGAATCTGCATGCTTAGTCAGGAGCCTACAGAGCCTTCCTGTGGAATTGGCAGATCATCTACCAGTGTCTAAAATTCCAATGGAGAGCAAGGAACTATATCCCTCAATGTCCAGGCTTCTCAGATGCATTCTGTCTGCTATGCAGATTTGTCAAAGTCCTCATTCAGCCTGGATCTTAGGAGTAATGACAGAGAAAGGGACTTAAATAACCATGTCCTTTGTGATGGTCACCTTTGTCAATGTGACCTAAACTAGAATCACCTGGAAAAAGTCTCAGTGAAGGATTGTCTACATTGAGTTGGCCCATGAGCATATATGTGGGATATTGTCTTAATCGAGTTAAGTGATATACTGTGAGCAACTATCTCAAGCTTCTGCTGCTGACTTCCCTGAAGTGATGAACTGTAACCTGGAATTGGGAGTTAAAAGCAACCTGTTATCCCCCAAATTGCAACATAAATGAAACTAGAAAATTCTTTATAGCCAAGGACCTGAAGTACGAGGGAAGCCTATGCCAGCCAGGAGCTCTTTCATCATGTTAAGATGTGGGGGTAAGACACAGACAGTCAGTTACCCAGGATTCATAGAGCCATGATGGAGAATCAGTGATGCACAGTTTGTGACGAGCATCACAGATAGTAAGAACTCAGGGTGCTGCTGACTTTATCAGGCTTATGAGTTCTCTACTGGTGAGGTCCTCTCATTTTCAGCTTCACTCAGCATGAGGATGTCTCACATGTTCTACCTTATATTCAAGTTTCTGAATTCTGATCCACCAATGCATATTCCTTTGGTTTGAGTCTTGGACAGTGTTTTCTAAGTGTATGTGCATACATATACACATGTTCAAATTATATATGACATGGTGGCCACACCAGTTAAATATGAAGTTGTGTGGCTCAGGGACATCAGTGTACTTGCCTCTGGCAGCAAAGAGGAAGTTAGCAGTCTAGACGTGATTCAGGGCCTTTAACAGCTTGTTTAGAGAAGGCAGCCAAACAGACTTTGCACACTGGAGGCCTGTCTCAGAGAAAAACTGAAAAGTGGTGTAATAGGAAATTGTGTGCACCGGAATGGGCGTAGACCTGGGTGGAACGAATCATTTCTTCCATGCGATCTTCAAGTCTGTTCAATAAAAAGATCATAGTCACCATGCACACAGCAAGTTGGGGGACGTGAGTCAGTCATTCCACGATTCTTATGCAAAGACTTCTGCAGGTGAAAAATCTCTTAGCCAGGCATGGTGGTGCACACCTGTAATCCTGGTACTAGTGAGGTTGAAGCAGGAAGACTGCCACGATTAAGGGTTAGCCTGGGCTATAAAAAGTGAGACGCTGTCTTGAAACAAATAAAATTTCTTTACAAAATAAAAGTAAATGTAAGTCTCTTTGATACAGCCTGGGGATCTGTAACAGAAACAAGCTGATTTTTCATGTCAGAGGTCAGGGTGGCAGATGCATCCAGAATTAAAACTTCTTATTTCTTTATTGCTTTTATTGTGCATGAATGTTCATGTGTGTGCAGATACACATGAACATGTATGTGGAGGCCAGAGAACTATCTTGGATGTTAGTTCTGAGGGACTGTCCTATTTTGTTACTTTGTTTTAAAAGAACACGTGCAATTTTTATTTGGCAGGCCTTGATGTAGACTTCTGTGTGAGGATGGTGTGTAAGGGCTATGGTGCACTGTGTGAGCTCATCTGGAGGACACACACTGACTGGAGGTCACCACCATGCCATCTCTGCAAAAATTTCAGCTGCATGTTCCCTATGAGCTTCTCGTTTTTCGAGTTTGCTACTTTATTTTATTGTACTTTACCTTTAAGACAGGGTCTATCTCTCTAGTCCTGGCTGGCCTCAAATTTGTGACTCTCTTGCTTCAGCCTCCAGAATGCTGGAACTATAGACAAGTTCTCATGATGTAGCCCTAGCTGGCCTAAAACTCAATGTGTAGACCAGGCTGGCCTTGAAATTACAGAGATCTGCTTGTCTCTGCCTCTGGGAGTGCTGGGATTAAAGGTATGTGGCATACTGGCCCCCTTTTGTTTTTGAGACAGGGTCTCCTACTGGTCTAGCTCACCAGAGATCCAGCTGTCTCCACCCACCCCGCATCTCTTAGATTACAAGTGTATTTCCCTATGCCCAGAATTTCACCTGGTTGCTGGGGATGGAGCTCATGTATTTGTGTTTACATGGTATGCACTTTTAATGACTACCATCTTTTCACCCCTAAACCTTTTTAGCCGGGCGGTGGTGGCGCACACCTTTAATCCCAGCACTCGGGAGGCAGAGCCAGGCGGATCTCTGTGAGTTTGAGGCCAGCCTGGGCTACCAAGTGAGTTCCAGGAAAAGGCGCAAAGCTACAGCTACACAGAGAAACCCTGTCTCGAAAAAACAAAAAACAAAAAAAACCTTTTTAAATGATGCTGTGGTGTCATGCTTTAGGTTTAGTTTAGTTGAATTTTTACCTTCTAGCACAGACAAAGCTGGGAAAATGTGAAGAGAAGTTGAGATGGGAGGTCTTTGCTGCCTGATTATCCTTGGCTCCTGCAAACTCTTTAAACAGAGACCACTGCAGGATGGGAGAGACGACCCCCACAAACTGCAGGAAAGAAGTGGAAAAGAAGCAAGGAGACTTGAACCCGAGACTGTTGCCTGTGGTCCTAATGAAGACGCTTGACTGGGTCTAATACAAAATGCTTACCTGATACGGTAAGAAATATGAAGAAATGTTCTCTCTGCCCTCAAGCCTGCATCACCACTAATTACTGGCATTATTAGAAATGCATGCATCAGTAATAGTTATTGAAGGCTTATTTTGAGCTAAAAATAAACATTAGTCAACTTGGAAGACCTTACGGTAAGGGAAACAAGCCAGACACAGAAGGACAAATAATGCAGGCTCTTATACAGAGTCTCTAAAAATCATCAAATTTCACAGGAGCTGAGAGATGTTCGCTCGCAGCAACAGGGGTAGGGGTGGTATAGGAATAGGGAGATGTTCAAAGCTTCAGTTCCAAGGTAAGTACTAGAGATTTAATGCATGCCATGTACAAAGTACTGAATTGTACTTGAAATTTGCTAAGAGAAGCCTCAAGTGTTGAGAGAGAGAGAGAGAGAGAGAGAGAGAGAGAGAGAGAGAGAGAGAGAGAGAGAGAGAACACAGAGATGCCTAATAAATAAGTAAACTTTGGGACATGTCTGGCTTAGTCATTTCTTTGAGTTGTACGTTAAGCTTGACAAAGCTAGAGGGCTAAAATAAAAGCAGATTTAATTTGACTGTTTTTGTAGATTGTTCTTGGGAAAACAAGCCAGTAATTGATGCCTTTTACCAAAAGACAATGAAATGAAGCCCTTAAGGGTCTGTCATTCATTTAAACAATTAGGTGGCACAAAGAAAGGCTGTTTCTTTATAATCTGATCTGCCTTATGAGCATAAGACTGACTTTGTTGTTGACACTACAGATCAGTGCTCCTGGAGCCTGCAGCTTCTCTGGGGGCAGGAGTGGATCACACTGATGCAGTGGATGCTGCGAGAGCTCACTGGGTTTGACTCTACTCCCTCTGCTGCGTGACTGGAAGTCTCTCACTGCCTGAGCCTCTATTTCTGCATCCCTAAAATGGAGCTAATGCTAGCCCCACCTCATTAGACCATCATTAGATCATGCCACAAATTAAATGAACAACACCAGAAATACTCACATGTGGTCCCAGTGCCCTGGAGGAGAGGATAGATTTCTGCAGAGGCGTTTCATGTGGTCAGTACACAATGTGCAATACAACACTCGGGGAGATGGATGGGGTGAAGCAGGCCATGCCACCTCTAGTCCTATGCATCATCCTCATTTGCATATCCCAAATAGCTACTCTGAGTGTTAGATGATCCTAGTCGTCTGGCTTCTGCTATTGTGTTTGTTGTAGAAAAGATTACAGATGTGTTGTGCTATTAAAACATGCTGTGAATCTCTGATGTGGTACAAAGAGATGCTTGTGAGATGCAGGGAGACAGGAACTGTGGAAACTCCAAAGCTGGACCTGAGTCCAATTTTCTGATTTCCTTCCCCTAACACCACTCACCCCCGCTTTGTGGTGTTAAGGACCAAACTCATCACCCTGGACATGCTATGCAATTGCTCAACAAGCTTCATACCTAGTCCTTGGTTTTTGTGAGACAGAATCCCACTATGTAGTTCAAATTGGCCTTGAACTAGTGATCTCTTGAAATCTCAGTTTACAGATATGTACCACCATGCCTAGAAAATTAAACCTTGTGCAGTTTCTATGTTCATGGGCTCCATGGCCCCTCAGTAAGATGACTTGATTTAATACAGTGGTATTTTTCCTCAAAGAATCAGGCGACGTTTAAAAGAATATATAGACCTAAAGGAAATTCTTCCTTTGGCTTATGGACCAGAGAGGCTAGTCATCTAAATACTCCTCTTAGAGACCTTGCTCATATACACTTTACAATACCAAATACACTTTCAGAAAGCATGTCCTTGTCATTTTTCTACAGGTGTGGCTGTCTCCTTCTTCTTGGGCACAGCTAATCATATGGATCCCTGAGCTTCATGAGACCATTAGATTCTCCTTTCTGGTATTTTAGACTTCTAGAATAGTCTGTTTGGAATTTCAACACTGAAAGAGGTGGTACTGATGCATGGCCAGAGAGAGGGACAGTGGTTGGAAGGAGGGTGGTGGGTGAGTGCCCCTGAGGCAGAGGCATACTTGCTGGGCTCTTGTTAAGAACCCATCCTGCCCTGCCTTTGAGCATTTCAAGATACACAGCTGTGTACCGCATCTTTCTGGTCCTCAACTCCCTTTCCTCTCCTGACCATCTATTTGCAGCAGGTGAAGCATTATAAAGCAGAAATTCCTGGTATTTAATTTTCCTCAATGTAATTAATTGTGTGTGTGTGGGGGGGACCTTATCTTGTTTTTTAATTCACTGCCATTGATTGAAGTGGCAAGTCACTTGGTTGAGCAGAGACCTGGGAAATCGGGGAAAGTGATTTCAGAAGATGAGCCTGCAAAATCATAGTGCAATCAGAATTGCATATGGAAGCTTGGGGGCTGAGGGGAGAGGCACCATAATTGGGACAGAACTACAGAGACGGCAGGGAGCCAAGATCAGACAGCAAATGCTGAAAGGTTCCCTGGAAGAGGATTAAGGGGACAGGTAGCAGAGACTCTCAGCTCTCTGTGAGCCATATGATAAAGCAATTTAACATATGGTACAGGAAGATAGCAAAGAGGGTGAAGAAAGGGGAGTGCTTTTGTCTGCAGGGTTATATAACCACATCTAATGTATGTGCTGTGTGTGTGTGTGTGTGGATACATGCCACTAATGGGATTAAAATTAGGATCGACTCCCACAGCTGGGGCTCAAAGACTTTAGGAGAGAAGGTCTCCATTATTGCTAGGAACTAATGCCCCTTTAATCTCCTCAGGACATTTCCTCCTGTCAGAATTCAGGGCTGCACCTGCTACAAGATGCTTCATCTGGACTATTCTCCTGTGTCCATAGAGCACTCTGGTGGAGCACCTGGCTGTTGGGATGCTGGTGTGGAAACTGGGGCTGGCTTCTCCCTTGATCATACCTGGCACAGTCCTGAGGGCCCTCATCTTGGGAGCTCATAAAAGCATTTTGAGGTCTTTTAAAACCACAAGGGGAGAAACTCTGGGGCAAATATTTTAATATGTAATGTTAAGATATTTGTCTCTACATTAATGCACTCACAGGATAGAATTTTTTTTAACTCTTTTTCCACGGAAGGAAGAATAATACCCTCATGCCACTGTGTAGCTCTGGTAGCCATTTTGGAAATGTTATTTCAAAATAAGGAGTGCTGCAGCTGCAATTCTGGAACCCAGGAAGCTGAGACAGGAGGATTCTAAGTCTGAAGGCAACCTGGAGTATACAGCAAGTTCCAGGGTAGCCTGGACTACATGGAGGGACCTGTCCTGAAGTGGAGGAGGAGGAGGAGGAGAAGGAGGAGGAGGGAGGGAGGGAGGGAGGGAGGAAGGGAGGGAGGGGAAGGAGAAAAGAATGGGGAAAGTTTGGGAAGATGTGTGGACCCCAAAGTGGAGAAGTGCTATTACAAGATGGTAAGAAGCAACTGGAATCATAAAACCAGATTGTAAGTCCTGATGCACCTCCTCCAGGCAGCAAACGGCTCTCCAAGATCACATCTTGAAGAAGTCACCCAGCCCTTTTCACTTATAATTTCTACATAGATACAATGGAGCTATCATCAGTTAACTATCTTGCAGAATTGTATTACCAGTTAATACCACATAATGCATGGAAGTTCATAGCACAGACCCTCCCTGACAATATTTGTTCAGCGAATGCGAGAGATGATAAGGGAGAGTGAACAGAATAGGGGTGGGCGGGGCAGGGCAGTACCGTTAGTAAGAATTGAACAAATGAGGGCCAAGACTTCAAAGGAAACAACAGTGCATGGATGCTCCTGCTGGGGATGCCTCTGGGATCTGGAGGATATCCCGATGCTGAAGCCTGTGCAAGAGGGCAGAGGGCGCAGGAGGGAAGGCATGCTCATGGACTGGTGGGTGAGAGGGAGCTTCCCAGTACTCAGGTCAACGGCTTGAAGTGAAAAGAGGTGGGGGGTGGGGGGAACCATTGCTCAGGGAGGAAGTGAGAAAATAAGTGTCCCGTGAAATTGTTTAGCTTATTCAAATACATGGGCACTGTAGGCACTGAGATAAGCTGGGATGTGTGGATTCAGCGTCAAGCCATTATGAGCCCAAAATCAAGGTTGGAGGTGTAGCACAGTAGTGGGATACTTGCCTACCATGTTCAAGGCCCTGGCTTCGATCCTGTGCTAGTCAGTGTTCTACTGCTGTGAAGAGACACCATGACCACGGCAATGCTTGCAAAGGAAACCATTTAACTGAGGCTGGCTTACAGTTCAGAGGTTTAGTCCATTGTCATCATGGTGGGAAGCATGGTGGCACGCAGGCAGATATGGTGCTGAAGAAGTAGCTGAGTGTTCTACACCTGGATCCACAGGCAGCAGGAAGAGGGAGTGACACTGGGCCTGACTTGGGCTTCTAAAATCCCAAAACTCACCCCCAATGACACATTTCTTCCAACAAAGCCACACCTACTCTAACAAAGCCACGCCTCCCAATAGTGACACTCCCTATGAGCCTTGGGGGTCATTTTTATTCAAACCACAGCACGTCCTAAGCACCATAAAAGCCATAAATTATGCATTTTCAAATCAAATCTGACCTGTTAAATGGCATTTACAAACTTGTAACTTCACCAAGTTACTCCAGCCTTCTGTTATCTTGGTCTTGTCATCTTTAAAAGGGGGAATGATCATAGCTACATCATAGGAGAATTGGTATCCAATCCATACAGAACGTTTATAAGGCCCTGACACACTGTAAGAACTCCAAGTGATGAGAACTCCACCACTGTCACCATTACTATCACCACCAGTAGAGTGTAAGTCCAGAAGGACAGATGCTTCTGTCTGTCTTGTTCACAGACACTGAAAAGGAATCTGGTATACAGTAAGTACTCAAAAAGTACCTCTGGGTGACTGAATTATTAATTATGGATGTCAGTGGGCACTTATATAAACGAAGAATTATCTCCCTGGAGCTGACCATCTGCTCTCAAAAGTATGCCCTCTGCGCCAAGCATGGTGGTGCACACCTTCAATCCCAGCACTCAGGAAGCAGAAGCAGGCAGATCTCTGTGAGTTCAAGACCAGCCTGCTAGACATAATGAGTTCTGGGACAGCCAGGGTTATGTGTAGAGACCCTGTCTCAAACAAACAAACAAACAACAAACAAACAGCATGACCTCTAAATCTGGGTGGTAGATCTGCAGAGTAATGGGACAACCTGAGACAGGTGTTCCCAGAAGCTGATAATTTGGAAGAACCACTTTGTAAAGGATGAAGATGGAGTGGCTGGTGAAGCTGCTCAAAGGAGCAGCTTGACTGTCTATGTCCACTCAATGCACACGACAGTGAAGGAGGATCCAGATCCTATCAAGGATGCTCAAAGAACGGAGGGATCCTGAAGCATGAACCTCCTCTAAAGGAGAGGATTTGAAGTGGAGGGGAGATTGGGACTTTCCACACCAGGTTCATAGAGGAAGACTTCATGTCCTTTGAAATAGAGTGGCCACTGAGGTGCAAATTATATGTGAGCATAAGATTTAAAGACAGCTTTCATCAGTTTCATCACTGGTACTAATGTTAATCCCACCATATGAGCATAAAACCATTACCACAATTTTTGAGCCAAACTGAAGCAAGATTTAATTACATACTGGCGAGGGTGATGGACTCTGGCCAGGTCCATTTAGGGTTCCCAGAAAATGGCAACAAGTCACATTTTGCAGAGGCTCACAAAGGCAAACCCGTAAGGCTACATATTTCTCACCAGGTCCAATTAGGGGCAAACATACATCCTGACATATTCCCTGCCAGAATACCTCCCGCTTACATGTGATCAAGCACATCCAGTGCTGTAGGGTCAAACTTGTTTAGGGGAGTGGAAACATGTGGTTTGTTATCCTCCATAAACAACAGCCTCCAGCATTTCAGGAAATATCTGCCCTTGGGCAAGGGGCTTACAGATTAGAGGCATTTTTGTTTTATGGATCTCGGGCGTAGTCATCAAAACTTAAAACAACTTTAGCTCTCACACTAGCTTCAGTACAAGAGCAAAATTACCTTTTGCTAATAGGCTCTCCTGGAACACATTAATATAAATACATGACTGGCGTACCAAATCTGTGATTGCACCTATGTGTGTGCTGCTGTTGTGTGAATGTTGAGCTGGAGAAGTCAACACCTTAGCAGCTAAATTCTGGATATAGAAGGGCAACTTTCTGGACTCTCGGGCACTTCAGGTCCACTTCTTAGACCTATGGGGTCATCCAGACACTCGACTTCAGGAGTGCTGTTCCAGGAAAGCCAAGCCATAGAAGAAGGGGTTCATGTTTTCTACCTTAGATGCACACCCAGCCACAGAACAAGATGGGGTTGTTTTTAACAACCACGGCTGCGGTACCTGGGTGCCCAGTTTCTAAGCTCTCGCTGTTTATTCCTTTCAATTTCATAAGCTGCTAACTTCTTCCTACTTGATTTATTCCTGGCTTCTGCTGGGCTCGGGAAAGGCAGCTTCAGCACCTGGCATGTCCCATGATTTGAACACAAGGAAATGTCACCCAGGAAGAGGCACTTCAAGTTTTGTTGTTTGTGGGGTGTGAGAAACTGGGTGTTCTGAAGGAAAAGGTCAGAAGGTCTTTTGGGACACCATGAAATTCCAGCCGAAGGTAACAAGCAGGCAGGAACAGTGAGACCACTTGCTAGCCACCAAAATTATTCTCCCAGACTCCCTTGCAGCGAGGCGTGGCCATGGACCGAAATCTCTCGGATAGGGTGTGGGTAGAAGCGACGTGTGTCACTTCCAGAACAAAGCCCGTTAGGAAGCAGCTTGAGCCTCCTCCTCCTCCTCTTCCTCCTCCTCCTCCTCCTCCTCCTCCTCCTCCTCCTCCCATCCTCCCTCTCCACCCTCTGAATGTAGAGAACAGGCTAGAGAGACTAATGCAGCCCATGTAAGGCAGAAAGAATTCTGTCCCTTAATTGTCATATGGAGAGAGTGGGAGGGGCCAGGGACACCCATCTTGGACTATTTATGACTTAAATTACACATCTATTGTATTTGAGTCAGTATACCTCTGGGAGTCTATTTGTTACAGCAGTTGACTTCATGTCCTGACTGCTACACAAAGTAGCCTAAGTCAGAACGGAGGCACCCCGAAGTTCTCATTTATTTCTTTCCTTCTTTACTTGGTTAACTCGTCCTCATGGGCTATCTCTAGTCACTTTCCCTGGAAGACCCCCAGCGACTTAATCTAGAGTCACTCTCCTGTAGACTCCTACAGTACACTACAGCTGCACTCAATCTGCTCCTTCGGTTTTTCTTGACTAATGTTTACAGTCGTGTGGTGCTTTAATGTACACATTATTTCAAAATGCACAGAACCATACACTCAAGAAATGTGCATTTCATTGAATGTAAATTTGACCTTAGATGATTGTGTCCTGGTTAAATGGACAGCATGCTGAAGAGTTTAGATATCACTGACTCTGAAATGCACTGAGTGTGTTGACGAAGGGCATTCCGATGGACAGACAGATACGTGATAAAGCAAAGAAAGTCAATTGCTAATTGCAGAATCTGGCTTGTAGGTACTATGGATGCTCATTACACAATTCTTTCAATTTTTCTGTTTAAAAATGAATAAATGTGAGAGAAAGAGAGTCAGAGGAAGATGCTTCATTTAAATGTATCTCAGATAAACCACTATTACTTAAACTTCATTTAAATGAATGGATCTTCAAGCTATTTCCATTTTTCTATTAACAATCATGTTGCAATAAACGTCATTTTACAGGGATCTTTGTGGTATTATGTTTGAGCTTCTTTTTAAATGTTTGTGTGGTGTGTGTGTGCGTTTGTATGTATTTATGCATTCGCATGTGTGAGTGAGGGTATACACATGTGACAGTCCGGGTGTGGAGACCAAGGACAACCTCAGGGGTCAGTCACCTCCTTTGACCTTCAGTCGGGGTCTCCTTGTTTGACGCTGTGTATGTCAAGCTAGGTGGCTTGTCAGCTTCAAGAGTCTCCTGCTTCCACCTCTCAGGTCACCGCAGGAATCTGGGATTACAGATGCACATTGAAGACCGACTTTGCATAGGTTCCAGCGTTCAGACTCATGTTTACACAGCAAGCCTTTAGCTGCTGAGTCGTCTCCCCAGCCTGGGCTCGAACTTCTTTATATTTGTGAATCTATGCCTATGATACAGTTCTCTTTCTACCCTGCAGCATGCACACACACACACACACACACACACACACACACACACACACACACACACAAAACCTGCTACAACTTAGAGTCAGAAATATAAGAAAATGAGGAAAACTTTCCCATCTAATTTTTTGGTTTTATTTTTTGGCATATGAGTGTGTGTGTGTGTGTGTGTGTGTGTGTGTGTGTGTGTGTGTGTACATGCATGCATGCATAGGTCAAAGGTTGGTGTTAGGTGTCTTCCTCTATTGCTCTCCACCTTATTTTTTTATCACTGAATCTGGAGCTTGCCAATTTGACTAGCTGGCCAGCAATCCCCAGGGATCCTTATGTCCTGCCTCCCCCAGTGCTGGGGTTATAGGTTCATGCCACCACTATTAACTCAGGTCCTCAGGCTTGTATCACAGATGCCATCAACTGATCTACTTTCCCAGCCCCTGTGTAACTTTTTTAAAGGGTCTGAACAATATGTAACATTACCATAAGTACATGTGAGTCTCAGAAGATGGCAGTATTAGCGCTAATAACTTAACAGATGTTTGTAATTTAGCACTTTTGGATGAGAGGCATCAAGTCTGTAGTGTAGAATTGTATCTGGCTCAAATTGACCAGGACACTCCCTCCCTGCTGTCTAACTTATACGATGCCAGAAGGTGTTGTGCAGATCTTACCCAGTACTAGACCTGGCATGCTACAAAACTAGCCTTCCTGGAGAGAGGTACCCCTTAGTGCAATAGTGGCATGACAGTTTTGGGGGGTAACCAACTGCTTTCTTGTTGGATTTGAGGCTAGTTCCACCCAATCAAAAGCTCATGACTGGAAGACGATAGGCCCTCATGGGGAATATACTGTTGTTGCTTTGCTAAATGCTCACACTGTCAAACTGCCTTCTAAATATTTATATTTACGCCCATAGACATATGTTGCTCTCAGATTTTTGCTGTAGTTACTGGTTAACGCAAAGACTTCTAATCGTCTAAGGGCTGATTATAAATAACTGAGTTCTCAGGTAAGCACAGGTCATCTATATCAACCTTCCCATCCAAAGCTCAGGGAATACAGCAGGAAAGGGAGCAGAAAGAACGTAAGAGCCAGTTAATATGGAAGAGAACTGTGAAATGCTCACTTCCGGACATGGCTTGGCTGTTGCACACATCAACTCTCTGCAGCTGTGGTTACCTGCACAAGCTCAAGCCAATCACAACACCAGCAAGGATGGGGGAGGGGGCCAAAGCCTCATTTCTAGAGGAGGAGCAACTGGTAGTTGGCGTCTGCTCGGGGAGGGAGATTCACTCTTCTTTGGGGATGTGGTCCCTGGTAAGTTGCCCCTGCCCCTGTGGATGTCCCTCCACACCTGTGGGTAACATTAATTGGACTAAGGAGGTTATTAATAACAATAAAAGGATATGAAGTTGAGAAAGAGATGGGGCTTGGTGGGGGGCACTGGAATTACTTGGAGGAAGGGCATGGTGGATGAATATGATCAATATATATACTGCGTGAAATATAAACATAAATGTATGAGACTTTCAAAGGTATTCTGTGAGGCATCTGCCATGCTAACACGGTAGGTCATCTGTACATTTCTTCCCTCTTTATATATGCACAGCACATATATGGAACTTCTAGATACCTCTGTCTCTAAGAAAATCCAACACGCCAACAAGCCCCGCTCAGGTAAGACAACCTTCCCGGGAACCATGAGTTAGCGCTCCACACGGCACTTCTGCAAGTTTGCAGGACTGGGCGACACATTCAGAATGCCATGGCCTCACACTCGCTTTCAACACATTCGGAACACCATGGCCTCACACTTGCTTTGGCCCTTGTGTCATTTTCACAGTTCTTAACAAAATGCTTGTGTCCCCAGCAGTTGCTCTGCAAATGAGCACAGTGCTTGTTGAGCATGTGCTTTTCTGGGCCAGATCTGATACTGCAGCCCTGGGGGAGGGAGGTGCAAAGCCCCAAGACTGGTTCTTTTCATCTTCCAAAGGGGGAGAGCAGACTCCTGGCCGTGTTCTTCTGTTGAAGGGGACTGATCTATGTACCCAGCCAGATTGTGCAAAATGTTCAAGCGGCATTCGAATACAAAAGTGCATTAATTCCAAACCACAGTCGGCACCATGAGAATGGCAAAGGATTACTCTGTTTTAAATGATCACAGAGGTGTTTGTGATTCTGTTTTGCTTTTATGATAGGCTGTTATTCTGTCTGTGATTTATTTAATGCTGCATCTCCAGTCTGCAAGAGAACGCTCAATTATTATAACAGTTTCCATGGAAACATATGATCTATTCTCTCTTATTTGCTCACTATTCCCTAATGATCCACTCTCCCACTATCCCCCCAGCCCCCTCCCCAACCTCAATTCTTTCCAGAAGGCCCCATGGAATTTCCATTTTCCATCAGCAATTCTCCTGCCTATACTGTTAAGTGATCAAAAGCATGTGCATGGCACACTGACTTTTGAGTTAACAAGGACAAAAATAAGAATGGTAAATGAGCCCAAGGAGACTAGAAAGAAGCAAATTCAATTAAGGAAAGTTCACATATAGAGGCCGAGTCAGCGAGGGGTCACCAAAGTGGGCAAACTTGAGTAGAAGCAAGACATCCCAATGTTTATACTTTTAACATAATTTTAATTGGAAACTATGTAAATACAAGGCTGACTTAAAATATAATTGGAGAGGAAAGAAATGAGGAAGGCCTGTGAGTGATTATGGAGTTTCTTCAGGGGTGACAATGTTGAGACTGTGCTGATTGTTGTGGCAAATGTGTTAGAAGCCACTGTTAGGTGGTTATTTATGTGAGGAGAGTATAACAGTATGGAAATTACATCCCTCAAAGCTGTGTGTGTGTGTATGCTTGTGTGTTATGTGTGATTTAATTTTATTTTCTATGAGTTGGAGGTCTAACTATGCTGTCCATCTGGACTGACTCCTGAGCTCAAGCAATCCTCCTGCCTCAGCTTCTTGCATAGCTTTATGTGTATATCACTGTACCTGACTCAACACTTAATTTGTAAAACTCCCACATGAGACTTTGTACAGTGTTGCCCCTGTGATCTCAACACCTGAGTGGATGAGGCAGAAGGGCTGAAGGTTGAAGGCCACGCCAGGTTACACAGGTCAAACCTCAGAAATGACAGAAAACAAGACTCCCTGCTGGACTCAGTCTGAGAATTTCCTATTTCTTTAGGCCACTTTCTTCTTCATCACTGGGGAAACTATTCCACGTTGAAATCCATCCTTCCTAACATTTTAAACACCCCGACTCTCCCCTTCATATCTCATTTCTGGGCTTCTATAGAGCCCCTTCTTTCCCACCAAGTGACGCCTCTCTTCCTGTTGGCTCTCCTTCCTGACTCTGTCTAGGCACCATTTCCACTCACTAACTTAATACATTCTTCCTGGCCACCTGCCCCATGCCAGCCTATGTGGATTGCAGCAGGCTGTGTTACCATAATCTAGTTCACTGCTTCCCCTTATCCAGCCCCTCTTATTCTAGACCTGCTTCTCTACCTAAGCTGCTCATCACTGCTTGGAAAACTCATACAAGTAGTGTGAACCACAACCAGCTGCCTACTGTGTAACCTTGTGGATCTCAGCGCCGCTTGGCCATCCCCTTGGGTGTCTATCCTTCCTTCCCACTCCATTCTGGGATCCTTCAAACTCTAAGATTTATTGAATCTCAACAGAAAACCTGGCCGTGGGCAAGAGAAAATACAGGCATTAAACCTAGATGTTCAATTAACTGGGTCCATAATTCTGAAATCCAGTGTTGACTATAATAGGGAAGAGTCTTCCTCTTGGGTCACTTAGGTCTTAGAGCAAGAAGAGGGACAGACCAATATGTAGTTAGAGGTGTCATTCATTAATGGTTTCCATGAGAGGAGAAAATAGAGTGCAGAATGGCTGGGCAGTGTGGCACATGCTTATAATCCCAGCACAAGGAGGGAAGGCTGTGGCAGGAAGATTATGGGTTTGAGGCCAGCCTGGGCTAGGTAGTAAGACCCTATGTCAAACAAGAGAATGAATGAGTAGCTGCTTTAAGTCGGTGGTCAGGGAAGACCTTACAGAAGTAGAGATGTGAATTAGAAGAGACAGCCACGCAAAGACCCGAGGGTCTTGTGTCAACAAAGCTCCATGGGAAGAAGGAAATTGGCTTGATTCAGGCACCCAACAGTCACCATTGTATCTAGAACACGCTGGGTGGCAGCAGAAAAAGCGAAGATGTCGAGCACCAAAGAAGCACCAGATCATACGGGCAGTGTTAGTCAGGAATGAGAATGGAGCAGAGGATGCATCTGAACTGTGGCAGGAGAGAAGACTAAGGCAATCACTGCCGCTGCTAAGGGAAGAGTGTGCTGATTATGGGTGCCGAGGCGGCAAGGGACACCAGTTAGGAGCCTCTGCGGTGGTCTAGCTGAGGCCCATGCTGTTGAAGATGGAATAGAATTAGCAAGTGCTGAGTAGACTTTGACCGACCCAGCAGGATTGACTAGTGGATTGTATGTAGCATGGAAGGATGTGGGTGGTATAAGGATGAAGACAGAGAACATAGGGGAATTCAAGGATAACTCAGTTTTCTGGCTTAAGTTTCAGAGAAAAAAAAAGAAATTTATGTTTTTTGCACACCTGAGTTCACAGGATGAGATTTATATCAGACATCTTTGTGGCACACTGAGGGATTCAAAGACTCCGAACAACACTAAACAAGTCAGGAATACTTATAACACAATCTCAACTCTGGTAAAACAGTGTCTCGTGGTATCTATAAAAGCATCCAGGATTGCTCTATGAGTCCCAGGGTCACCCTTCAACTGTGCTGCTGCTCAAAAGGAACTGTTCCCATTCTCGGCTGCCACCGTGATCTTTTCCAAAAGCAAACCCGATCCTGTCACTCCCCTGCTTAAAAACTTTCAATGGCTCCCTGCTGCACTGTGAATAAAATCCAGTCATATCTTCCTAGCTCAGCAGCAGCAGCATGATCAGGCCACTGCTTCCCTCTGCAACCTCATGTCCTCTGCTCACGTCACCGTGGACCCAGTGCCTCCTGATGGCACCTAGAGGATCCTGCTCGTGTCACTGTGGACCCAGTGCCTCCTGATGGCACTTAGAATGTACCAAGCTCTTCCCACCTCAGGATGCTACCACTGCTGTTCCCTGTCCTGGAACAGCCTTTCCTTGCTCTGGGTTACTTTGAGAGACTAGGTCTCATGTATTCTAGACAGTCCTTGAACTCACTATACTGCTGAGGAGGATCCTTGTACCTCTACCTCCTGAGCCCCAAATTTTGAAGTTACCGGTACATGCCAATATGTCTGGTTTATGTGATGCTAGGGACCAAAATCAGGACTTCATGCATGCTAGGCAAGCACTCTGATTACTGAGCTATGTCCTCAGCCCCTCTTTCCTTGTTCTGAATGCATGGCTGGCTCATTCCCACTCTTGGATGCTTTCTCCTCAGATCTTGTGAGTGGGTCCCCTCTCAGTTTGTAGGTGACATAAGCCCCCTATTCGTTTGTTTCACGATCTTCAGTATGGACTGCAATCTGGGTTTCGTTATGTTCATTTCTTTTCCCACCAGAGGGACAGCTGTTCCATCCAAAGTGGGTGCAGCCACCAAGTCATTCTGTACCTTGCCAAAGCTGCCTTTCCCCAGAACCATCAGGAAGTTAAAATCGGTCAGTTTCATTCGGTCCCTGTTGCCATTGTTGTCAAATTTGGAGATGGTGTTGGCTGTCTTTTCTTCTGGAGTTTTCGTACCCTGGCCGATCTTGGCTCTCTGGAGGAAGAAACAGACAGAATATAGGATGAGGGCTGGGAACACTCTGGTAGGAAGATTCATGGGCTCAGCAGAGACTGTGGTTCCTACGGCCAGATATCTGTGCTGTCAATGCACGACTATATTGCTCTGCAAAAGTACAATCTTGAGGCCAGCCTGGGCCCTTTATCTCTCTTTACCCCTCTAATCACATCCTTCTCTGGGAGGTGCCGTGTTTCCTTGCTGGCCCTGGAATTCATTGACTTCTTTCCCTGTCAATCAGCACTGCTTGTTAGCATCTGTCTGTCACCCAGAGGATCCACATTGGTTCCCTCCCTACCAGGCTTCACAGTAGCCAACACGAAGCCTCTCATACAACCAGTCAACCACTACCTAAAATGCTTCCGCTTTCATTTGTTGAGAGAGCAAGCACTCTCCCCAAAGCTGCTGAGCCTCTGTAAGAGAGCCTTTTCCAGTTGCTTCCCTTAAACAGCTGTTAGCAATTTCTGTCCTCGCTTGCTTTACTTTCTGCACACACACTGGTTTCATGATTTTTGTTTCCTTTCACACCAGAACATAAATTCCCGGAGGACACAGGCTTTGCCAGTCTGGTTTTCACTGATTGTCAGGTGTCAGGAGGAGTATGTGGAGCAGAACAGGCAATTGAGTGCGCCTGGCAAATGAACCTTCTATACCCCAGTCCCCATGAAAGCTGCTGGTGCCGGTGCCAAGCATGCATCCTTTGCAGAGTCCCGGCACACAGCAGACATCAGTGAATGGCTGCCATTGTTACTGTTTCCTTATTTCATGACTTTTGATGACAAAGAGGCAATAAAATTCTTCCTGAGGTTTTGTTTCTCACCCCTCCTGCCTTGTGTGTGTGTGTGTGTGTGTGTGTGTGTGTGTGTGTGTGTGTGTGTGTGTGTGTTTGTGTGTGTTGAGAGAAATAGATAGATGATAGATAAATAGATAGATAGATAGATAGATGATAGATAGATAGATAGATGATAGATAGATGATAGATAAATAGATGATAGATAGATAGATAGATAGATAGATAGATAGATAGATAGATAGACAGATGATAGATAGACAACAGATGATAGAGATAGGTGTAAATTTTGGTAAATATAAGTGGGGGTACACAAGTGGAAGTCAGAGGACAACCTCAGATGTCAGTCCTCATCTTCTACTTTGTTTGAGGCAGGGCCTGTCTTATCACTTGCCACTGTGTGCCCCGGGCTGGCTGACTCTCAAATTAGTTTCCAGGGATTCTCCTACCTCTGCCTCCCATCTCTCTACAGGAGCACTGGGATTACACACGCATGTAATAACCACACCTGGTTTTACATGAGCTTGTAGAGATTCAAACTCAGGTCTTTAAGATGGCACAAACACTCTATGAAGTGAACCATCCCCTCAAGCCCTCCCTGGGGTTCTGAATGCCAATGAAGATGACTCATCCAATCAAGGGACTCCCACTGAGTGTCTGCTGTATACCATGCTCTGCTCTAGGTGCTCAGGGTAGCTCAGGGAGCAAAAGAGAGGTTGATGCTCAAATAATGCACGTCATGCAGAGACTGCGTCCTCCACGCAGCATTTCAAGAAACATGTCAGCTTTAACCCAGGCTGACATTCAGTGAGTGAGACTGCAAAGCTCCCATTGCTTTTTATCTTCTTAATTAGTGTTTTAAAAAAATTCAAGTTGGGACCAAGGGAGATAGCTCAATCGGTAAAGTGTTTACCTTGTAAACACACAGACCTGAGTTCTCACTTTAGAATCCACATTAAAAAGAGCATGGTGGTCCATGCTAATAACCTCAATGCTGGGGAGGGAAGGACAGGAGGGTGGATCCCTGGGGCTCACTGTTCAGCAGCTTAGCCTGCTCAGTGAGTTCCAGGCCAGTAAGCAACCTTGTCTCAAGATAAAGGTGGATGGTATTTGAGGAAGGACACCCAAGGTTGTCCTCTGGCTTCCATGTGCATGTAGATACATATGTACCTGCACAGACATGAACATGCCTACCCAAATAAATAAAATATGTAAATAATTGAGATGTAAGCAATAAAAATCACAAATCTTAAGTGCTTGTTTTATGAATGTTGACAATTACATACATAACCATACCCCAAACAAGACACAGAACAAGGCCAACTCCCCAGGGACGTTTGCAGCTGATCTTCCATCACAAACAACGAAGACAATCTCTGCTCTGGTTTCTATTCTCAAAGGGCAGCTTTGTCTATTCCTGAATTTCATCCAGAGGATGCCTTCCTTCCTCTTCTCATCAGAACATTCTGGAAAACCCTCCATTCAGTTACGTGAACCAGAAAGTCCTCTCTGGGTTGCTGAGAATTCATTGTTAGTATTGATCATTTTTCTATTGATGGATGCTGGTGGTGTTTGAGGCTACTAACAAAACAGTTGTCCCAGTACTCAAACTAGTTTTATAGTAAGACACGTTGATATTTAAGCCTAAAACACCCAACAAGCAGCACTTAAAGGTTAAGGGCAAAGAAAAGACATTTGAGAGACAGCAGCCTTGGGTCCCAGAGAGGAGGAGGTGATTCGAAGCATGAGACTGCATCATCTGGGTGGATACTTCACATAAGAGAGGTGCCCCACACAACAGCTGTCTGTCTTTCTTGGGCCACATCCTCTCGCCATCCCAAATCCTCCCTCCAGCCTCCTGACTTCCTGACGATCCAGCCTCCTGACTTCCTGACGATCCAGCCTCCCTGTCTCATGGATTCATCACTGTGTTTCCCATTTCCTTTGCAGCTGACCTGGGATGCACGGGACTCCCACACTTGGTTCTCAGCCCATCCCGGCCCACTGGGTGTGCACGTCCATCCACATGGAGGTCCTAGAGCACAATTCCTTTGTAAATGAAAGGGGAGAGACTATGCCTTCTGGTTTTTTCACTTGGATTTGCTTCAGTGGACTGGAATTAAGCTCTTTTTTTTTTTCCTTTTCATTTTACTTTTATTTTACGTGCATGGGTGCTTTGTCTGCAGGTGTGTCTGTGCACAGTGTGCATGTAGTGCCTGTGGAGACCATAAGGGGGCCTCAGATCCCCTGGAACAGGAGTTACTGACAGTTGTGAGCCACATGTGGGTGGGTGCTGGGATTTGAACCCTGTCTGCTGGAAGAGCAGCCAGTACTCTTAACCACTGAGCCATCTCTCCAGTCCCCCCCCCCCCCAATCACTAATTTTTAAAAAGTCCTTAGGGGCCTGTGTTTGCACCCTGTGGTTTCGAGTCTTGGTCCACAGTATGACATGAGGTAACCTTTAAGAGATGGGACCTTGTAGAAAATGAGTGGGTGGCTGGGCTGCTGCCCTTGGGAAGGGATGATGCTGGTTTCATGGGGTACTGCTCTTTAGAGCAGTCTTTAGAAAGCAAAGCCACACATGTATCCACTTCCGTTTCTGGTTCTCCCCCATGTTAGGACCCCACCAAGGTGATTCTCACCAAAGGCCACACTGATAGGACTGTGCAGCTTTTCAGCCTCCAAATGGTGTGTGTGTGTGTGTGTGTGTGTGTGTGTGTGTGTGTGTGTGTGTGTGTGTGTGAGTGTTTGTGTAGGGAAACCTTTTCTTTTAAATTATCTAGCTTCAGTACTTTGTATAGCAAGGGCATATTAGGTCAATATCTAGAATCTAAATAAGAAGCCTCTTCTGCCCAACAATTCTTGCCGCTTTGACATGGAAATCGGTTGCCAACTGTTAAAAATCAGGAGAGTTATTATAAAACTATAGAACTGGGCTGGAGGTGTGGCTCAGTAGTAGAGCACATTCCTGGCATGCATGAGGTCCTGTGTTCTCGCCCTTACACCAAAAACAAAACAAAACTACAAAGCCAGACTCCTGGCCTCCTCTGAAGAAGTAGGCCCGGCAACACTGGGTGGACCAGGCTTCCTCCCTATTATGTGCCTGGTTCCTGGAAGCATTTGGGGTTGTTCCCCTGGTCCCACCAGCCTTCTGAGGACAAGAACCTGTCACACAACTTTCTACAGCTCCCCAAGTTGCAAGTGCCTCACAGGTCCTGCATCAAAAAGAGTGCTACAGAAAATGAAAGCCACAGCAGAAACAGTCATCCATGGGCGCCTGCCTTTCATGTCTGCAATCTTGGGCCAGAGAAGTCTGCGCAGAGGCAAAGCAGCAGGCAGCTCCGCTGAGTGGAGCTGTGTTGCTCTGCATTGTATCCCAGGGAACCACAAAGACTTCAAGCTCCACCTCAGATGATCAGCACCTGTCCTGACTTGAGGCCCTTCTGTACTCTACCCTCCCAGGAGCCTCCAAACGCTCTCCCAGCTACCTTAGAAGGCCAGAAAGCAAGGCTTGCCTGGAGAGGCTCCCACCCACCCCAGGAGCATGGACTGAGCTTGGTTGATTTCCAGGGAGGAGGCTGGCAATGCCGTTACCAGCATTCAACACCTGAATGCTTATGCTGCACTAGATGCTCCTAGAGGCATGATGTCATCCAATCCTCATGTAATCTTGGGCAGTTAAGAGTGTCAGAATCCCTGTGTTACAGATGATGAATTGAAAGCCCAGACAGAATAACTTCCCTGCGGTAAGTAGGATTTAAAGTCAGGCAGCTTGGGCAGACTCTCAGGTATGCTCCCCCACCTCTGGGCTGCTGCCTATAAAGAACTGCCACTTTGCACCACCCTCTCCCCTGGCTCATCTTGTCGGGTAGGTGCCTCCACTAGTGAGGGAAGAAGGCTGTGGAGAAGGCCCCAGCAAGGAAACTCCTAGAGTTTTCTTTTTGAGAAGGCAGAGGTTATTAAATTCTAGCTGCTTGGAGCAGTAAGCACTTGATCTGACCATCACTAGCAGCAGATTCAGGCAGCCATGGGGACAAAACGTTGAGGAAAAATCTCCCCCACCCTGAACAAGTATGGACCCCTCGTCTTTGATCTCCAAACAATACAGTACTAGCCATTTAGAGACCTCTGCATTGTAATGTGCATTCTAAGTCATCTGGGATGGTTTAAAGCCATACATATACTTACGTATGTGTATATGGCATTCTATGTGGGGAATCTGGTGTCTCCAGGTTGGGTATCTCCTGAGGGCAAAGGGCTCTGGAACTAATCCTTCACTGTCCTTACCCAACCTCTTCCTTTTCTTGCCTTACCTCCTTATCACCCTGCTCCTCACAAGGCTTGTGGGACTAGTTCCCAAATCAACTACTATCATTTATTTACTGATGGATGATTTTGAGCTAGGGTCTTGCTGTGTAGCCCAGACTGGTTGCAAATGCTCTATCCTCCCGCCTCTGCCTCTCAAGTGCTGGGGACAGGAAAATCACCTCCAGACCAGGCTCAGGACCCTTATAATATATTTCTAGAGAAACTCAAACCCATGGCCATGACCAGCTCTGGGGCCTTGGAAAGTTACTTTACTTCTTATGCCTCAGTTTCCTCTGCTGAAAGAAAAGTTGGAGTGGGCCCAGTGTACCTTTCAGGGGTGTGTGACAAGGAAGGCACTCAGAGTGGCACACAGCGTGTCCTAAGTACTTTGATAAGAAAGTGGATCCTAAGCCTGCCGGGAGACTCACTCTGAACCACCCACATTGGGCATAGGCAAGGTCAGGGACAGAGGAGGCCCTCCTGAGGACATTCTGGAATGCCTGCTCATGGCACCCAGCACACCCCACCACAGAACACTATCACCCTGATTCTGGCAACTCCAGTCAACCCAGATAAGGAGCTTGAAAGGTAATTCCTGACTCATTCTGGGTGCTAATTGCTTATTGTGCGGGGATTACATTTCTCACGTTCAAGGTCAAGTAAAATCCCTCCGTGTGTCTGAGAGCGATTTCAGTCGGTTGGAAGCGCTTTTTTTTTAATCAACAACTATGGTATGGAGCGATTATAATTCAGGCATAAACAAGTATTTGCGGGCTCCTGCTAGGGATAAAGGGACATATTTTGTCGCATGCAGATAAAACAACCCTGTGCTTCAAGCCAATTACTGTCTCAGACAAATGCTCTATTCGCATAGAAAATGTTTTCTTTGGTGTTTGGAAATGTCACCCCTGCCGCCCCAGGACAGAAGGAATTATTTTGCGAAGCTGAGACTTCATTTTCTATAAGAGAATACCGGCCTTGTTTTTTTGTTTTGTTTTATTTTTTTTACCCGTAATCATAACGGCCTCAGCCAACAGATACTGCCAGCCCAGAAAGCTTTCTCTGGAAGTCTTGTCTTCCAGTTCTTTTCTGAAAACATCCAATTCACAACTCTGTGTGGTGGGAAGGCTTTTTTTTTTATTAAGTTATTCAGACTTGCACAGCCACCAAGAAAATGACCTTTAGTGATCAAGGTCATTGTATATGTTAGTCATTTTGTCACTGAGACCAACATCTGATAGGCACGAAGTAAAAGAGGAAAATGTATTTGGCTCCCAGTTTCAGAGGGATCTGCCCATGGTCTCTTGATGTTGTGCACTTGGGCAGGGCATCATGGTGGTAGGAGTGTGTGGTGGGCAACATCTGCTTACATCATGGTGGACAGGAAGCAGAAAGCAAGACAGAAAGGGCCTAGCTAGGGACAAGACACCTACAAGGACCCACTACAGTGCCTAGTTCCTCCAGCTGAAGTTTATAGAACTTCCCGCAATAGAGCTACCACCAGGAACTAAGCATTCAAACCATAAGCCTGTGGGAACACTTCAGATTTAAACTAGGACAGTGGAGGGGGGATGATTGGTGAGCCCAAGGCCAACCCACTCATTTCCAGGGAGACTCCATGGCATCTAAAGCATCCCTATTGTCCAGACTGTATGGAGGACCCCGGCTCAAGACAAGGGCCCATGGGTACTCAAGTACCGTGTGTCTAGCTGAGTGAGAAGCCAGCATGCTTCTTGGAGTAAATGCCAAAACCTTTCTTAAAGCCATGGCAGCCAGCTCTCTGACGTCACCCACTTCCCAGCCTCATCTTCCCCCAACTCTGTTCTCATTGTCCTTCCAGAGGAGATGATTGCTTCCTGAGACCTGATGACTGGCCACCAGGCTTGGCACATTAAATTGTGTGAACAAAGCACCGAGTTTCCCACATGAAAATACTTTCAAATCACGTGATGCACATACATACCATGCACAGTCACACCCACCTTCCCCCAAACATCTCCCTTGGCAAAACTGGCAGGTGCCTACACACCTCACCTCACAGGAGCTGACAGGAGGGATCCCTAGCCCCCAAGACAGAAAAGGAGCTTATCTGAGCAGTAGAGTCCAAGGTCACACCCAGTCACCATGGGTTGGACAAAACGATTGTGAGGATCTGCCCACACGAGCTTTCGTAGAGTCATCAGTACAGTCAATTATTTGAAAAC